>NC_092334.1:247190000-247557500 GCF_046630445.1 Rutidosis leptorrhynchoides
ATTTATTTAACAATATAATATATATAGTTTTTCAAAACTAATTATATTCAAAACTTATATACTTTGAAATCGTTTAAATAATTAGAAATATTATTTCGTAACATTTGTATTTTAAAGTTTAAATTTGATATAATTCATTTATATACAAACGTTCATAAAGACATTTTAATAATCAAATTATTTTATATTCAAAATCATTTTATTACAAAAGGTTTTAATAGTAGAAGTTGTTATGTCATAATACGTTCTTAATAATAAAAGTCTATTATATCGAAAAATGTTTTTGTTTAAACACTATATATATACCTTTATAATATAAAGCTTAAATTCTGCTAATTCTATATAACCAATTTACCTTTATAAATAACAGATTACAATAATTTAGTTTTTGAAATCGTTTTCTTACGTTTGAAAATAGATCAGTCGAATATTATGAAATCCAGTATCCACTAACTTTTGTCTAACCTTCGTCAATTGACACATTTGTTCTTACATGTAAATTACTTTACCAAATATTCCGAATACCATTAAAAAGAAAAGGTTTCCTAAATCAACGTGGACCTCCCAACAAAGATTCGTAATCATAATTCAATGTTTCTGATAAATCAAACATTTGATATCATCTTCTAATTCCATCGATAAACATATTGAAACAACTACGATCATGTAAAGTATTATACGTTTAATACTCTGTTAATATTCTCAAGTTACAATATATATATATATATATATATATATATATATATATATATATATATATATATATATATATATATATATATATATATATATATATACAATCATGTCCGTTCATATAATGGTTCGTGAATCGTTGGAATTTGGTCGAGGTTAAATGAATGTATGAACACAGTTTAAAATTCTTGAGATTTAACTTAACAAACTTTGCTTATCGTGACGGAAATGTATAAAGATTTAAAGTTTAAATTTGGTCAGAAATTTCCGGGTTGTCACATTTTCGGGAAACAGATTTCACGTGCCCGTATGGCACATTCTTCGACCCTTTGCCCTTTGACCTTTGTAATGCTCCGGCCACTTTTCAAAGGTGCATGATGGCCATATTCCAAGATATGATAGAAGATTGCATGGAGGTGTTCATGGATGACTTTTCGATCTTCGATGACACTTTCGATTCATGCCTTCTTAACTTAGAAAGGATTTTGGTAGGGTGTGAGAAATCTAATCTTATGCTCAACTGGGAAAAGTGGCATTTCATGGTACAAGAGGGCATAGTCCTCGGGCACAATATTTCTAAGAATGGTATTGAGGTGGATCTCGCGAAGGTAACTGCTATTAAAAACCTTCCATCTCCTACTGATGTCAAAGGTGTTCGGAGTTTTCTTGGGTACGCCAGTTTTTACCGGCAGTTCATTAAGGATTTTTCCAAAATCGCTAACCCGATGAACAAACTCCTTGAAAAGGACACTCCTTGGAACTTCTCTGAAGAGTGCCAAAAGGCATTTGAACTTCTTAAGGAGAAACTCATCAATGCACCTATCATAATTGCTCCAAATTGATCTCTTCCATTCGAGCTAATGTGTGATGCATCCGATTTTGTTGTAAGCGTTGTTTTGGGCCAAAGTGTCGAGAAACACTTCCAACCCATCTATTATGCAAGCAAGACCTTGCAAGGAGCACAGTTGAATTACACTACCACTGAAAAGGAGCTCCTTGCGGTGGTATTTTCATTTGATAAGTTCTGGTCCTATTTAGTCTTGTCTAAGACTATTGTTTTTACGTACCATTCTGCTTTAAAGTACCTCTTTTCGAAACCGGATGCAAAACCTCGATTGCTTAGATGGATCTTGCTTTTGCAAGAATTCGATATCGAGATCCGGGAAAAGAAGGGTGCCGAGAATCTTGCGACAGACCACTAGTCTAGACTCGAGAATCCAAATTTCGAAGTCCTTCATGAGTCGAGTATTCATGATGATTTTCCCGACGAGTATCTCATGAAGGAGGACAAGGTGGATGAGACATTGTATGTGGACATAGCTAATTATCTTGTTGGGGGATTCTTGGAGAAAGGGTGGTCACATCAAAAGAGGAAGAAATTCTTCAGTGACCTTAAGCACTATTTTTGGGAAGATCCTTATCTTTTTCGTTGTTTTCTGGATGGAGTAATTCGAAGGTGCGTTTCTGGTGAGGAATTCACTCTTATTTTGCTGAATGCCATCGTGGCCCTACGGGTGGGCATTTTGGTCCCCAAATCACGGAGACGAAGGTGTATGAGGCTGGTTTTTATTGGCTAGTATTTTTAAGGATGCCCATGCCGTTTGTAACTCATGTGACGCTTATCAACGGGCCGAAAATATCTCCAAACGTGATGAAATGCCTCAACAAAGCATCCAAGTATGAGAGGTGTTTGACGTTTGGAGCATTGATTTTATGGGCCCGTTCCTAAATCTCATAACTATCTCTACATACTCGTTGCAATTGATTACGTGTCTAAATGGGCGGAGGCAAAGCCTCTCCCTACTAATGATGCACAAGTTATAATCACATTCTTGATGGGGCTTTTTTCCCGTTTTGGCACTCCGAAGGCCTTCATTAGTGATAGGGGCAGCCACTTTTGCAATGTGCAAATGGAAACAGTTTTGAAACTGTAGAGACCCGTCCTAATCCATCTGGACGAAGTCATCAACATTTGGTTACATCGCGAGGTACTTGACCTATATATAATACATTTTACAAACATTGCATTCGTTTTTAAAAGACAAACTTTCTTTACATCGAAAGTTGACGGCATGCATACCATTTCATAATACAACCAACTATAATTGACTTAATAATAATCTTGATGAACTCAATGACTCAAATGCAACGTCTTTCGAAATATGCCATGAATGACTCCAAGTAATATCCTTAAAATGAGTTAATGCACAGTGGAAGATTTCTTTCATACCTGAAAATAAACATGCTTTAAAGTGTCAACCAAAAGGTTGGTGAATTCATTAGTTAATCATAATTAATCATTTCCATAATTTTAATAGTCCACAAGATTTCATTTATTCAATAATCATACACTCGCAAGTGTTTAAAATTCATTCATATGGATTGAACACCTAGTAACCGACATTAACAAAATGCATCTAGAATATCCCCAAACATATAAACATCAAAGTACTAAAGCAGTTCAAATTCTCTGACTGGGGCGTGTCAAGGCCCATAGATCTATCTTTAGGATTCACATCATTTGGTGGCAATTATAATAAACACCAATTCTTAGGCTGCCAAGTTCAACAAGGGCGATATCCGGTATAACAATTCAACCATAGAATGTAGTTTCAATTACTTGTGTCTATTTCGTCAAACATTTATAAAAGCGCATATATTCTCAGTCCAAAAAATATATATATTGCAAAAGCATTTAAAAGGGGAGCAAATTAAACTCACAATACTGTATTTTGTAGTAATTATTCATATGACGGCACTAAACAAGTGCAGGGTTGGCCTCAGATTCACGAACCTATGTCATTCGTATATATATATTAAACCATGTACTTGTAATTTAACATATATATATATATATATATATATATATATATATATATATATATATATATAAATTTATTAGTTATATCATATTTATATTATTAATATATATATGTTTTATATATTCATTTTGTATATAAAATATTAATTTTGTTATGTCATATATATTAAGTATCTTTGTATACATGTATATATATTTTATTGTTATATTAAGTTCTTACATTATAACCATAATAATTATCATAATAATAATAATGATAATAATAATAATAATAATAATAATAATAATAATAATAATAATAATAATAATAATAATAATAATAATAATAATAATAATAATAATAATAATAATAATAATAATAATAATAAAAATGATAAAAATAAAAGTACTACCTTAAAGAATAAGCTTCCTAAAAAGAATTGCCAGAGACCGGGCTCGAACCCTCGACCTCCCGCTTACCCGCAAACACACTTAACCACTCTTCCATTTCATTTTTCCTTCTTCATTGAATCGACTTAAAAAAATATATCATTATCATCATCTTAGTCGATTAATATCACCCTCTCATCATCATTTGAAATCACTTCATCATCATAATCACGATTATGAATCATCATCATCATATCTATTTGGATCAATATCACAGGAACTCTCGACATCATTTTCGATCATCATCATTATTTATATCATCGAGTACCATCACCATAATCTTCTCTTATCACTATTCATTATCATCATATATCACCATCTCGTGATCTCTATGCACGATTCCATCATCATCGTCATTATTTAAGTAACATATCATCACTTATATTTGTCATTGCTTTTTATAATATTATCAACACCATCATGCATCATATCTTCATTAATAGTCATCTTCCCATCACTTGTCACCACCATCATCATCGTATTATTTTAATGACAAAAACCTCATTAACATCCTTCTTCACTCGTTGCTTATAAACCTTATTCATCATTGTTCTTTTTTTTTAAATATATATCGTGACTCATTACTATTCATCATCTCCTTCGTTTTTATCATTCACATAAAATCACAACGACATTAATTCATTGTAATTTTAAAGAAGAAAAAATAGGAAAAAGTGGAGATGCATCTGTAGCATCTCAATCGTTCATCATCACAGAAACATACATACGTCATCAACAATGGTTTCGATGGTGGTGGTTTGCTATTAACCGTATGAGAAGAGGAGAGGGAGAGAAAAATAGGTGGTGGTTCTCCGGTGACGATGATGGCCGGTGAGGATGGTGAAGGGTGGCGATAGTTGGAACCAAAACAACACAAGTGGGTTGATCAAAGTGGTGGTAGCTCTCGACCAAAATAACAGAAAGAAGAAAGGAAGAAGAACGATGGGATGATGGTTGTTTATGGTGGTCTCACGGTGGTGTTAATCGAAGAACCTAAATGAAGTAGTTTTTGTTCATGGTTTCAATAATCAAAACTAAGTTGTGTGTGTCGATTTGTATAGGAAACAAATAGCAGGGAAAAAAATAATAATAATCTTGTGATGGTGGGTTGGTGACATGAGGCTCAATGTGGTACAAGAGGTTTTGGGTTTGACCAATATAATAGATGAGTGGTACAGTTAACTAAAGATAGAGTGTTTGTGTTGATTAAAAAAAATCACGAGATGATATAGATAGATGGTTCATTTGGAGTATATATAATAATATAGGAGGGATAGTGGGTTAAAAAATAAAAACAGTAATCTCAAATGAATTCAATATTAGAATAGTTTAGCCGTCTCCTTCTTGTTTCTTTCTACCGACAGTTTTAAGATGAATATTATCTCGTACTCCGTTGTTAGTAAGTGACGTATAAAAGTGTTCAGAAAAATCCCATATTTTTAAATTAACTATATTTATTTATTTTGGTCATTATGGTATAAAATTCGATCATAAATTATTAAACAAAAATTATATTAATTATTCACTCCCAATCCCAAGTAAAATATAAAAAGTGATAAAATTTATTATATAACCTCTAAATATTTTATTAATAAGCTTATAATTTATAGAACTCATTTTCGTATCATCGTTTATTTTAAAATTACATAAGTTTGAATTTAACTTGCTTAATGTCAATTGAAACATCAAACGAGTATTACAATAATTTAATATATTTTTTAATATACTTTGTATATATATATATATATATATATATATATATATATATATATATATATATATATATATATATATATATATATATAGTTTTTTCATAACAACTTAATTATATCGTTCATTATTTTACAAATTAATTCTTACAATTAAATCATATATTATTTTAAATATATATAAATATATTTATATTTAAATATATATGTATCTTTTTACAAATAGTTGTTCGTGAATCGTCGAGAACAGTCGAAGGTCAAATGATTTCATAACATAGTTCAAATATTTTGAAATTCAATTCAATAGACTTTGCTTATCATGTCGAAACCATATAGACATTAAGTTTCAATTTGGTCAAAAATTTTCGGGTCGTCATAGTACCTACCCGTTAAAGAAATTTCATCCCAAAATTTGATTGGGATGGTCGTGGCCAATAATAAAAATTTTTTCATTACGAATATGAGTTGATAAATAGAGTTTTATCATTATTGAGTAATATAGATAAAACGATTCGATGATGTGAAGCGTACGAGTGAAGCTGTCACAAAAGATAGAGATAGAGATTTAACTTTTGACGTAATAATGCTTAATCCGGTTCTAATCCTTGTTCTTACTCTGACTATTGCAATGATCGTTCTTCTTTTCCAACTCCTACTGGAAGAATCTGTTTATTTCTACTATGTTCTAGGGATTATTGTATTTATAATCTTCCCGTGTCTTTATATTGCTATACGCACTAATATTCACGGTTTGTAATTTCGGTGTTGTTGTTGGGCTTTGTATTCTCCCTTATATTTCGGAGCTCTTTTCCTTTTTATTATCTTCTTGACTCTAATTACAACAAGTAATGGTCCAGAATTCGTAGGTATGGTATTTCGAATGAACAGGGCTAATGTTCTAAGAGAGAGATTGTAATAGCACGATCTTGATTTGTTAAATTATCTGAATTTAAGAGAGAAGATAGAACTATCAGGGAGATATGTTCTCGATATGTTTATAGATTAGATAGAATGTAAGAGTCGTGTAACATGGCACATGATGATGTTATGATCTGTGAATCATCACGTCCCATTAGAAACTCAGCATGACTTACTGTAATATAATCACTTCGATCAAGTGTCATTATATTATACTAACTCATGCTTCAGTTCCCAACACTACTTCAAAACATTCATATTTTAAATTCGAACTTTTCAGAGTTTAGAATCTAAAACAGTTTCCTTTCGGATGTAACACTGATATCGTGAAGAGATAAATGATTTCAGATAAGAATAGTTATGAAAATATCTTCAAAAATATCGAGGATATTTATAATGAAAGATACGATGATATCTTAGAATTTCTAATAACAAGGTTGATGATGAAGATTTGTCCGTAAAGATTTAGAGTTAAGAGCATGGTATTCGTTAATGACTTCAGCAAATACTGGATCATTTGGATTCTTTGAAGGTAGATTTATTCCTTGTGATTTGTCTACAGTCTCCTTCAGGGTTTGATCTATCCGTTTTTCAGTACCAAATTTTCTCAATTTCTAAGCCACTATTCTTTATCATCAACTTTTGACTGTTAACGTCGTTTACGATTATCTACAATTTCTGTTGCTTCATTCAGCTTTTTCAAAATTTCAGGGTTGAAGATCATAATTCTAGGATATAAATGTTATATGTATACATATAACTGTTGATGTAGACATGCTGCGAGATTTCAAAATACTGATTGCTGATTCTCGATATTTGGTACTGCAATTCTTGTTATCAGATGCAGATGAGTAGATGATAGGGTTTCAATGAATATAATAACTTTTCAGAAAGTCAAAGATCAATGAAGTTGCTGGTAAGTTTACTGCTAATGTGGTGGAATATAAATGGTTCCCCGGTAATGTTGGCAAAAGGGCAACGTATATATCGAGGTTATAATAATACTGTTTCGACTGAGAAGTCGAAGTTGACTTGATGGAGCTGTGACAGAATTGGATAATTTGAAAAAAGAATTGCAATGTTATTTTCGGTAATAACAATGCCAAAGGAGATAGCACAGATACGTGTGAAACGTTTACTCAGGTTCCGAGTGTTTTCAGGTGCATAACTATATGCATCAATCTTTTCTTTCGTAGATGACGTGCGGTTGGTTCATCATCCCGATTGAGGTGTTTTCAAGAATCATGAAAGGTTTGAACGTAGATTGTAATCGTCAAGATACAAATGTGGTTTAAGAAAAAATCAAGTGGCAAACTTGAAGAAATATTTAGTTTCATATGTTATAAACAATATTTTAATTCATTTTAATTGTTCAATGTTATTAGTCCACAGTTAGTAGTCCACAATTAGTAGTTCAATAATTCATATATAGTTTAATATATAATATTCGAATTAATTAATACGTATCGTGACCCATTATATACATGTCTCAGACTCGATCACAACTCAAAGTATATATATTATATGAGAATCAACCTCAACCCTGTACAGCTAACTCGAACATTACCGCATATAGAGTGTCTATAGTTATTCTAAATAATATATATAGATGACGTCAATATGATATGTCCAAACATTGTATACGTGTCCCGATATTTAAAGTGCGTATAATAAATAACAGAAATTAAATGACGATAAATAAAATTGCGAGAATTAAAATTGAGATAAATAAATTGTGATAAATAAAATGTAATACAGAATTAACAGTTAGCTAGGAACAGTTAGCTAGGATTTTGTTAGCGTGGATTCTTAACAGAATTTCTCACAGTTAATTTGTTTGTTTCTAACAAATTTTATTTTGTCCAATGTTTTCTTCATTACGCTACTTGTCGGATTTTGATAAGTCAAAAACCAAATATGAAATTGAATGAAAATAGTTATTCTGCGGTGAACGGATACGTATATCTATGGATGTAAGTAGGATAGTAAATGACCGTTGAATCAGATTCAAAGAATGTACAGTTTAACTTATTAATGTGAAATCTAAATATTCCTCGGGTATTACCTACCCGTTAAAATATTTTCACCATTAACAGTTTGTACAAAAGAAATTTTAATTACAATCTTTATGAAAACATATATACATATATATTTTATTCAGATGTAATCATGGATTTAATGAGTTAATATGATATTAATCTCATTTGCTTTTCGGTTTGAGCTAAAATAAATACTCTCTAAGACTTTAGAGATTACATAATCACCACAGAATGTTTCTCCAATGATGTTATAGATTAATACTTCATCGGTTGTTGTTGTTGGTACTCCTTGGTATCTATGGTGCGTATGACGTTGATGCTCGAGGTACATATTGTGATGTTGAGGTGTGTGATGTTGAAACTTGAGTTGGTGGTACTGGTATTGATGTTGGTGGTACTGTTGGTGCTGCTGCTGGTGCTTGCAACCTTTGCACCATATTCTCCAAATCCACTACCCGGGCGCGAAGCTTGTTGACTTCTTCTATTACACCTGAGTGGTTGTCGGTTCGGACGAGCGGATGAATGAGATTTAGGATTTGAGATAGTATGTAATCATGACGAGATACTCTGGAAATGGAAGAGAAGATGGTATTACGAACAGGTTCGCCGGTAAGTGCTTTAGGTTCTTCGCCAAGAGGGAAATGTGGTGGATGGAAGTAATCGCTTTCTTCTTGTCTCCATTGGTTTAGTCGACTACGAACCCATCCCCATTTTATCCAAAATAGGTGATGGCTAATTGGTTGATCCATTCCAGTTACACTGCTTTCGGAGCTCGAGTGAAACTCTATATCGGAATAGCTGTCAGAATCCGAGGAACTTGAACTAGTGGCGAGTTCCATTTCGTATGATTGAGTAAAGGGTTTTTCGATATGAAATGATTTTCGGCTATCAGATGGTATTCTAATTACATATTCATCTATATATATAGAACAAAAGATTTCGTAGATTACGAAGGAATTTAAGGAATATGTCAGGCAAAGTTTTTAGTAACAGATACGCTAAGATATGAATTTTGTCTATACACTATTCATGCATTCAATGCAGTAAGGTGTGTCTAGACTAAGAATGATAAGCAAATGATTCCCTAAGAATGATAAGCAGGTAATTTTCGACACAAAATGATAAGCAAAACTTTTGACATGCAGACACGGTCGAAGTTCAGACCCACTAATGCATCTAAACAACTATCAGTTAGACACACTAATGCAAGACCTGGTTCGCTAAGACCACTGCTCTGATACTACCTGTAGAGACCCGTCCTAATCCATCTGGACGAAGTCATCAATATTTGGTTACATCGCGAGGTACTTGACCTCTATATGATACATTTTACAAACATTGCATTCATTTTTAAAAGACAAACTTTCTTTACATCGAAAGTTGATGGAATGCATACCATTTCATAATACAACCAACTATAATTGACTTAATAATAATCTTGATGAACTCAGTGACTCAAATGCAATGTCTTTCGAAATATGCCATGAATGACTCCAAGTAATATCCTTAAAATGAGTTAATGCACATCGGAAGATTTCTTTCATACCTGAGAATAAACATGCTTTAAAGTGTCAACCAAAAGGTTGGTGAGTTCATTAGAGAGCACCCAATGGAGACATGTCTCCAGGTTAGTCCTCAGCGCCACATCAGTGCCACATCAGCACTTTCTCCTCACTTCCTTCCCAGGACTAACCCCAGGACTAAACACTCCTAACCATGATATACCTCCTCAAATAAATTGGACCCACTTAAATTATATAATTAAAGATGTTACAAGCTTTAATGTTGATGGTGCAAGTAATATATGCATGTATATCCGTCCATCCGTCCAGCAACATGACTGAAATGAACGAGCAGGAAAACGAAGGTCTGGGTGCAACCCTGGACTAGCAGCTGGGCTAAGTGCTGCAATTGGTGTCCTCGTGGACTAGCAGCTGGGCGGCCTTCAAGACGTGCACGTTGGGAGCTCCCTTAGTTTATCATAACCAATCATTTCCATAATTATAATAGACCACAAGATTTCATTTATTCAATAATCATACACTCGCAAGTGTTTAAAATTCATTCATATGTATTGAACACCTGGTAACCGACATTAACAAAATGCATCTAGAATATCCCCAAACATATAAACATCGAAGTTGTGACGCCCCGTACTAAATCATCATGTACGGACCATCATCAACAGGATCATTACAAGGTTAAGTACTATATGCATTTTCAAAACAGAGTTTGCATTCATTAATAAAAGTGACGTCATAACATACGTCAATTGTTTTACAAATCAAAAGTATGCTTCACTAAGTAGAAGCATTAAATAAGTGTACGTGACCATAATGGTCGTTACATAACATAAGTTCATAAGTAAAAAGTTTGAATGCAAGATAAGTAGTCATGCGAATACAACTCTAGGCCGCGGGTTCTACAGCACAACAAGTATGATAGCGGAAGCGACTTCAAGCACCTGAGAAAATACATGCTTAAAAAGGTCAACACAAAGGTTGGTGAGCTATAGTTTAAGTATAACAGTAATGTAAGTAGGCCACGAGATTTCAGGGCTACAACGAGCGTTTCAAAAGTATGTAAAAGTATATGCTTAACCGTGGGCACCCGGTAACTAACTTAACGTTTAATGTACCCCCTTAAAGTGCACTTGGCAAGTGCGTATAACCTCGAAGTATTAAACACTCGTTAAATGCTAGCGCGACTAGCCCGAGTGGGGATGTCAAACCCTATGGATCCATATCTAAGATTCGCGTTCACGGTTCAAAAACCAATGATTAAACGTTACCGAGCTAAAGGGAATGTTTCTGCCATTATATAACCCACACATATATAAAGTTTAAGTACTCGTGCCTAGTATGTAAAACATAAAATCCGCATGCATTCTCAGTTCCCAAAATAAGTTAAAGTAAAAAGGGAATGCTATAACTCACAATGATTAGTAGTAACGGTAAGGTAGTAGTCGGAAAGTGGTGTGCAAGTAACGGTCCAAACGTCCTCAACCTAAGTCAAATAGCACTAAGTCAATAAGTTGTCTCAAAAGGTTTACAAGTACGTAATTAAGGTCATAAGGGTCATCATCAATCATCATTAAACAAAAGGTAACAAGTAAGACTCGTTTATGAAAGTCGTTTAAAACAAAGGCTGACTTCGGTCAGTCACCACGGCCTCTACGCAAACCGAACAGAGGTGAGGCCAGTGGCTATGGCTCCGTATATGAGTCGCTTAAGTGTGGTTAAATTTTCAGAAGGTAACTCGTCTTCGTTTGACCGTGGCAACGGTATAAGTGCGAGTAGGTCTGAAATTTCTGCACAACGTTAAACGGACATAGTGACGATCGGAGGGCCATAAATCCTAAACCGTAACTCGGATGAAGACGAGTCCTAAATGAAAGATTATCTACTCGAAAAGTTCTATCCAAACCTCAAGATGGGATCAGCCCAGACCTACTGGTCTGGTCCAGAAACAGCTGAACAGACCCTGTTGGACAGAAACAGTGGGTTTTGGAGAGTTCCGGTTGTCTCGGTACTTGATGTTCATCACGGTTCTCATCCTTGATGCGTATAGCTTCAAGTGTACAACTCGTTGATGTGTTAACATCATTTTGACCAAGGTTTGTCCATCATAACTCAAGTGCAAGTGTTGTAAGTGTTTTGATGAACCAAGGTTACATCAATGCTTAGTTTCAACACTTACATGAACTTTAGAAGTAAAAACAAGTTATAAACTTAAATCAACAACTAGTAAAGTGTATGTAAGCTTTATAGCTTTTGTTTATGACAAATTTTGAAGACCATAAGCTAGATAACTTAGATCTTTCAAAGGTATTTGAAGTTGTAACTAGTAAGTTACACTTCCATGTTCTTGAAACTTATAAGTTAACTTTTAAGTTCAAGAGTATTATGAGATCAAGACTAACTAGTAGCACTTGACCAACAAACCAACAACCAAGTAATCAAAGTGCATAAAAGTAAAGAAACAAGTTAATTAAATAAGTAGCTAGTTCAAGTGTTGTTCATACTTTAAAGATTCAACCAAAGTTGATCTTTAAGTAAAGTAAACCTCAAGTTTACTTCCATGACTTGCAAGTATGATTTTAACAACAAAGAACTCATAATCTATGAAACAAATAAAGTAGAAAACTAATTAAACAAGAAAATGATTCATAGTTGCTCATACTTTTAAAGATTCAACCCAAGTTGATCTTTAAGTGAAGTAACTTCAAAGTTACTTCAAGAACTACAAGTAATGAGTTTATACAACTATGAACTTTAATCTTTTGAGACAAAATATGTAGAACATAACTAGATAGATTATGTTCTTGAATGTTCTTGTTATAACAAGATAAAGATGAAGAAATCAAACTAGTAAGTTTGTTCTTGAAAGCTAGAAAGTAAGTAACAACTAACAAGAAATCAACACATGTAACCAAAGATTAAAAACAACAAAGCATGATGATGATTAATGGGTCTCATGGCCACGGTTTTGTTGTAAGAAAAGGAAGAGAAGATTGTTCATTTTACTTACAAGAAAGAAAGAAAAACTTGAGAGAAAGATAAGAGAAAAGATGAAGCAAGTGTGTGTGTATTTTGAAATGAGAGAATGAGAGAATGAATGTGATGAAAAAATGAATCAAAAACCTTCCTAAACACCCCTAAAGGCCGACGGCCAGCTGCACTCTAAGGGGGGGGGGGTTTGTTTAGTGGTCTCTTGCATGAAAGTTCATAAAAGGTGGTTAATGCATGTAGTCTCATGGGGATTATAAGGCAACAAGATTCTAAATGGTTCAACTAACTAGTTAGGCATGGAACTAATACTTACAAGTAGCAAGAGTGGGCTAACTAATCCATATTATAAGTAGGGTGGGCTTACAAGTTTTAATACATGAGTTCATTAACTAAACAAAGCCCAAGTTCAAGTAGTTAGCAAGTAAATCAATAAAAGTCCAAGTTAAGCCCAAGTAACTAACTAAAAGCCTTAGTTAATTAAAATGATTAATAAAATTAATCATGGATGTAAATAATATCTTAAAATATTATTCGTGCAAGTTCCGGGTGTCACAAAGACGTTTCAAGCATTTAAAGTTCAAGTACGGGCAATTAAAGCAACATGTAAATGTAATAACATACATTCGTTTAATCACACGTATTAATAATAATAATTATTAATAATTAACGTTGGAAAAACCAGGGTCGTTACAGAAGTACTAAAGCAGTTCAAATTCTTTGACTGGGGCGTGTCAAGGCCCATAGATCTATCTTTAGGATTCGCGTCAATTGGTGGCAATTATAATAAACACCAATTCGTAGGCTATCAAGTTCAACAAGGGCGATATCCGGTATAACAATTCAACCATAGAATGTAGTTTCAATTACTTGTGTCTATTTCGTCAAACATTTATAAAAGCGCATGTATGCTCAGTCCCAAAAATATATATTGCAAAAGCATTTAAAAAGGGAGCAAATGAAACTCACAATACTGTATTTTGTAGCAATTATTCATATGACGGCACTGAACAAGTGCAGGGTTTGCCTCAGATTCACTAACCTATGTCATTCGTATATATATATTAAACCATGTACTTGTAATTTAACAAAAATATATATATATATATATATATATATATATATATATATATATATATATATATATATATACACACACACACATATATATATATATATATAAATTTTTTAGTTATATCATATTTATATTATTAATATATATATATATATATATATACATATGATTTATATATTCATTTTGTATATAAAATATTAATTTTGTTGTGTCATATATATTAAGTATCTTTGTATACATGTATATATATTTCATTGTTATATTAAGTTCTTACATTATAACCATAATAATAATCATAATAATAATAATGATAATAATAATAATAATAATAATAATAATAATAATAATAATAATAATAATAATAATAATAATAATAATAATAATAATAATAATAATAATGATAATGATAATGATAAAAATAAAAGTACTACCTTAAAGAATAAGCTTCCTAAAAAGAATTACCAGAGACCAGGCTCGAACCCTCGACCTCCCGCTCACCCGCAAACACACTTAACCACTCTTCCATTTCGTTTTTCCTTCTTCATTGAATCGACTAAAAAAAATATCATTATCATCATCTTAGTCGATTAATATCACCATCTCATCATCATTTGAAATCACTTCATCATCATAATCACGATTATGAATCATCATCATCATATCTATTTCGATCAATATCACAGGAATTCTCGACATCATCTTCGATCATCATCATTATCTATATCATCGAGTACCATCACCATAATCATCTCTTATCACTATTCATTATCATCATATATCACCATCTCGTGATCTCTATGCACGGTTCCATCATCATCGTCATTATTTCAGTAACATATCATCATTTATATTTATCATTGCTTTTTATCATATTATCAACACCATCATGCATCATATTTTCATTAATAGTCATCTTCCCATCGCTTGTCACCATCATCATCATCGTATTATTTTAACGACAAAAACCTCATTAACATCCTTCTTCACTCGTCGCTTATAAACCTTATTCATCATCGTTCTTTTTTTTTAAATATATATTGTGACTCATTACTATTCATCGTCTCCTTCGTTTTTATCATTCACATAAAATCACAAAGTCATTCATTCATTGCAATTTTAAAGAAGAAAAAATAGGAAAAAGTGGAGATGCATCTGTAGCATCTCAATCGTTCATCATCACAGAAACATACATACGTCATCAACAATAGTTTCGATGGTGGTGGTTTGGTATTAATCGTATGAGAAGAGGAGAGGGATAGAAAAATAGGTGGTGGTTCTCCGGTGACGATGATGGCCGGTGAGGATGGTGAAGGGTGGCGATAGTTGGAACCAAAACAACACAAGTGGGTTGATCAAAGTGGGGGTAGCTCTCGACCAAAATAACGGAAAGAAGAAAGGAAGAAGAACGATGGGATGATAGTTGTTTATGGTGGTCTCACGGTGGTGTTAATCGAAGAACCTAAATGAAGTAGTTTTTGTTCATGGTTTCAATAATCAAAACTAAGTTGTGTGTGTCGATTTGTATAGGAAACAAATAGTAGGGAAAAAAATAATAATAATCTTGTGATGGTGGGTTGGTGACATGATGTTCAATGTGGTACAAGAGTTTTTGGGTTTGACCAATATAATAGATGAGTGGTACAGTTAACTAAAGATAGAGTGTTTGTGTTGATTAAAAAAAATCATGAGATGATATAGATAGATGGTTCATTCGGAGTATATATAATAATATAGGAGGGATAGTAGGTTAAAAAGTAAAAACAATAATCTCAAATGAATTCAATATTAGAATAGTTTAGCTGTCCCCTTCTTGTTTCTTTCTACCGACAGTTTATAGATGAATATTATCTCGTACTCCGTTGTTAGTAAGTGGGTGATAAAAGTGTTCAGAAAAATCTCATATTTTTAAATTAACTATATTTATTTATTTTGGTCATTATGGTATAAAATTTGATCATAAATTATTAAATAAAAATTATATTAATTATTCACTCCCAATCCCAAGTAAAATATAAAAAGTGATAAAATTTATTATATAACCTCTAAATATTTTATTAATAAGCTTATAATTTATAGAACTCATTTTCGTATCACCGTTTATTTTAAAATTACATAAGTTTGAATTTAACTTGCTTAATATCAATTGAAACATTAAATGAGTATTACAATCATTTAATATTTATTATTATTTTTTTAATATACTTTATATATATATATATATATATATATATATATATATATATATATATATATATATAGTTTCATAACAACTTAATTATATCGTTCATTATTTTATAACTTAATTCTTACAATTAAATCATATTATATTTTAAAATATATATATATATATATATATATATATATATATATATATATATATATATATATATATATATATTTAAATATATATGTATCTATTTACAAATAGTTATTTGTGAATCGTCGAGAGCAGTCGAAGGTCAAATGATTTCATAACATAGTTTAAAGATTTTGAAATTCAATTCAATAGACTTTGCTTATCATGTCGAAATCATATAGAGATTAAGTTTCAATTTGGTCAGAAATTTCTGGGTCGTCACAGTAACGATATGGAATAATCCATAAGATTTATACCTCATATCACCTGCAAACTAGTGGGAAAGTGGAGAACACCAATCGGTCTCTTAAACAAATTCTTGAAAAGATTATTGGTTCAAATCCTAAGGAACGTTCCAACAAACTCGATGATGCATTGTGGGCATTTCGTACCGCCTACAAGACTCCTATCGAGATCACTCCTTTTCGCTTGGTTTATGGTAAAGCATGTCATCTCCCATTGGAGATTAAGCACAAGGCACATTGGGCTCTTAGGATATGCAATCTTGATTATCATGAGGCGGGTCGCCTTAGGTTGACCCAATTGAATGAATTAGATGAGTTGAGGCACGATGCCTATGAGAACTCACTCATCTATAAGGAAAAGAAAAAGAGGCGGCATGACGAACGAATCAAAATTCTTAAGGAATTTAAGGAAGGCGACCCTGTTCTTCTTTATAACTCGCGTTTCAAATTGTCACCGGGAAAGCTCAAGTCCCGTTGGTCGGAATCATTTGTGGTTAGGAAGGTATACCCCTATGGTACGATGGAGTTGTATAACTTTAATGGTGAAGGTTCAAAGGTGAATGGCCACCGGGTCAAACATTATGTGGATGGTCCCTTTGAAATCGAAGAAGAGGTTAACCTTGACTTCGATTCGAAAAACTCTTAAATTGGGGGGACGAGTTGAGTGAACGACTTGGAAATAAAAATCACGGTTGTTGTACTTTATTGTATTTTTTTTGCTTGATGTTGCGTTTTAAGAGTTGAGATTACAATTTGATCATTGGTGAGTGCGTTAGTAGCAGGAGTTAAATTTTCGGTTGAAAATTAAAATTTTTGATAGAAAAATCGCTAGAATACAAGCCACGTCGCGGCCCGATATACCGTAGCGCGGGTTAAGCTTGAAATTTAATGTCGAGACTTTTGGAATATGGTGGGTTTTTTCATCGTTATAAGCCACGGCGCGGCCCTATTGACCTCGGCACGGGCTAAAACTAATTTTCAATGTCGGCAGGCCTCGTCTGATGGAAATCCTAACCCTTTTTTTTATTTAAGGAAAATTGGGTCAACCCGACTAATATATTAAAAGCGACGGTTTTACACCCCTTTTAGGGTATTTGCAGCCACGAAAAAACGCACACATACACCACCAATCGTCTTTTACACATACAATTACTCCAAGAACCCTAATCTTAAATCACTTTTGCTCTTTTCAATTGCTTGAATCAAATCTCTAATAAATGGCTAACAAGGTCCGATTTTGTCTTTTTTCTCTTTTTCTTGCCTAATTACATCCTTGATTGATGTTTAATTTTGGATTAGGTTTTGAATTAGTGTGGGGTTGTTGATTTTGGTCTTGTATGCTTTAATTAATCATGGGTTTTTGTTGAATATGATTAGTATGTATGAAATTCATAATCTTTTTGTGCTTTTGAAACATGTCTTTGATTCTAGGGTTCATGGTTGATTTAAAATCGAATTAGAGATGATTGTTTGGGAGAAATTGCTTATGGGTTTTGTTAAAATTGGTCTGACTTGGATGATAAGTGTGGGGTGTGTTAATTTTGCCGGGTCATTAGTGTTCTAGTTTTAATTGAATGGCATTCTTATGTTAAATTGCTTTTATATAATACATATGCCATGATATTGATGCTCTAATGAATTGTTGCTAGGTTTTAGTTGATTTTGGAATGATATTGTTAATTTTGGTGTTTGAAATTATTTTTCCAATTGTGTTGATTAGCTCGAATGTTTTAAGTTTATGTTGAGATGCTAGTAATGAATACTAATTGTTCAATTATTTGGAAAGATGATTTGGAATTTTTAAGCTTTGAGCATAAATGATTTAATGCTTGTAACGATTTGTTGACCGAGTTTGACTAGTGCTTTAACATGATTTCATGTGATGATGTTTGAACTTTTCAATTTGGTTTTGTTTGTATGGAATTTATTTAGTGAAGTTAGTCTTTGGTCAACATACGGATAAATGTGAACAAGAACTAATCTCTAATGCTAATAGACATGTTTGCATTTGTTGTTGTTCGTTTGATGTTTTTGATTTCAGAGGCAAAGAAACGCTCCCCGTATGACCGCTTCTCAACAACGGGAGCAAGAAAGACTCGAGGAAATTCGTACGAATCCCGCTAATTGGTTGCAAGCGTTACGGGATGATGATGTTTATGCTGATAGATTTGAGTGGATAAGAAGGCGCCCGATTAATGGTACTTGGTATTTGGATTGGGCCCTGCTAGAACAAGCGGGGAGACACTTAAATTCTCATTTCCAAAGCGTGCTCACAAGCGTCTCGGTAATCATTTTATTCGAGCATGGGAGCAAGCTTTTACTTGTACTGATGAAATCTACGAGGAGTTGGTGTGGGAATTCTTTTCCACAGTAACTTTTAGTACTAGACGTGAGCCTACGGAATTGAGCTTTTTGAGGTTTCGGTTAGGAGGAGTTGATCGGGAGATGAATATGATAGATCTTGCCCGTGCGTTGGATTGGTAACCTAATATGAATGATTTTGTTTTAAGGCAGTTTTTGAGGGAGACAAAGTTTTATGGTGTTGAGCAATTTAATGCACAACGATATTGGTTTGAACTTAGTGGTAAAAATCCTTTTGTTTCAAGTGAGTCAAAGGGGTCGGATATCCGAGATAAAGATGCAAGATTGATTGAGCGGTTTCCGGGTTACACGTTTTGTGCGAGAGTTAGTGGGTACGATAAAGTCACAAATCACGATTTTTGGTCTATTTATCAAATTAAGCATAATGAGTTTGCAGATTTGGCGAATTTTGTTGGAGAATATTTTCATAAGCATGCACTTGAAAAGCAACGTTCCAAACCACTTTTATGTGGTCACTATGTTACGAAAATCACGAGGTTTTTTAATATCAACTTTAGTCACTACACAATGGCTCGAAACTTGATGAAGCCTTTTGGGATTCAGTTTTATCTTAATGCAAAAGTTTTAATGTGGAATTCGAATAGGTCAATGTTAGTTGAGTATGTTGAACCATCTCGTTAAGGGGAGGCAAGTGGTAGCGGGACGCGTCATGATGATGATGAAGTCGCTGCTCGAATTGAGGAGTGTTTCGGGCCGGAGTCGAATGAGCCGTATATTTCGGGTAGTAGACAGCCTTGGTCGGTTTTTGAAGAGGTTTGGAATAGCTTGGTATCTCGGGTTGATAATGTTCAGATTGGGGTGACGAACAATTTTAATGAGTTTAAGAGAGATCAGCGATCACACGATGATTGCATGTGGGGAATCCAACAACGGGTTGAGGCAAGTACACTACGGCAGGAGGAAATGATGAGGGAGTCACTGCATGATCAGCAGTGGATGGCTTATGGTAACGACTGGCAGCGACACAATGCGCGCATATACTATAATTACCCTAATGATTATATGAGTACGCCACATCAAGAGACGGTTTACTACCGTAACCCTATCAGGCCACTGCACCAACCTACGACCCACGTGAAGCTATGGAGGAGACCAGGTGGAAGTTTTATGAGCGATATCCGTAAGGCCAATGGCCTTTCGGAGACTTTTATTGATGAGGCCTGCGCGCCAATGATCATGTTGTAACTTGTTTCAAACTTTTTCCTTTTGTTGGGTCTGTACTTCGTTAACTATTTACTTTGGTTATGTACTTTATACTTATGTGAGGGCAAGGCGTTTAGGTGACCGGGTGGTGCCACCTTGTCCCGTTTATGTAGTTTTTGTTTCTTTTCTTTTCTTAGGTTGGTTGGTGAAACGAATTTTCAAGTCTGGCATTAAGTTCAGCAAAACTACTTGATTGATGATACTTGTGTGATGATCGGGAATGGATGATGTTCTTATGCTGGCAGTCAGTTCAACATCATTTGTCACTGGCATTCCGCGATCAGTAGTTAAAACTCGATAAGTTTTTATATTTTCTTTCTCACATTACCCTTTCGATTTTAATCTATTTTTTATCTCAAGTAATGGGGACATTACTTGATCTCAAGTGTGGGGTAGGGGATTGATGTGGTAGCAGAGTAGTATAAAAAATAGCTATTATTTTTGCAGGAAATACTATTAAATACGATACAATTTTACACAAGATATTTATTTATTTATAGAATGGATATACTTAAACCTTGCTACAACACTTATAGGCAGTGTACCTAATCGTACAGTAGTGTAGTTTTTAGTAAGTCCGGTTCGTTCCACAGGGAATCTTTTTAAACAAAGCTTAACGCTATATTAGTTTACTTTTATAAAAATACAAATATATATATATAAGTAATATTATTATTTTAAAGGGGGTTTTTACCGTTTAATGACCGGTTTGTCGATTTTAAAACTTTAGTTGCAGTTAAAACCAAATGTAAAATATTAAAAATAAATACAAGACTTAAATTAAAGCATAAAGTAAATAACGATAATGAAATTGCGAATAATAAAAGTGCGATAAAATAAACTTGCGATAATTAAAAAGTACGATAATTAAAAATGTAATTAAATAAAATAACAATAAAAATGCGATAATTAGAAGTGCAATTAAATATAAAATAAAAGAAAATAAATATGAAATAAAAGAATTATGCTTATTTAAACTTCCGTAATCATGATGTTTGACGTGTTGATTTTAGTTTTATGCCCATGGGTTAATTGTCCTTTGTCCTGGATTATTTAATATGTCCATACGGATTTGTCCATAATAGTCCATCAGTCATAAATATAAAGAGCGAAAGCCTTCGTCAAATTATTCTTATTCCCGAAGTCAAATATTCCAACTAATTGGGGATTCGAATTGTAACAAGGTTTTAATACTTTGTTTAATGAATACACCAGGTTATCGACTGCGTGTAAACCAAGGTTTTACTACTTTGTTAACAATTACACCAATTACCCTTGAATGTAATTCACCCCTGTTTCAACAAGTCTATTAACTATTAATCCAATTCCGTATCCGGTAAAATGAATAATTATTGGTATTTATAGATATCCCGCCCACCGTACCCAGTCAAGCGTATGTGGTTATATATAAATACGTCGAATTATAAGTTTGTATATTAAATTAACAAGGTATTGTTTAGTTAATATAAAACCCATTAATAGCCCATAGTCCAATTTCCACAAGTGTCGTTCTTTTGTCCAAACCCCAATTATGGTACAAAGCCCAATTACCCAATTTTAGTAATTAGCCCAACATCATGATTACTTCGGATTAAATAAGCATAATAATAACTTAGCTACGAGACATTAATGTAAAAAGGTTGAACATAACTTACAATGATTAAAAATAGCGTAGCGTTACACGGACAGAATTTCGACTTACACCCTTACAACATTCGCTAACATACCCTTATTATTAGGATTAAAATTAAAATTAAAATTAAATTATAAATTATAAATATAAATATTACGATAGATAGAGAGATGGATGGATATTTTTGGTTATTTTTGCGATCAGAATTCGTTTGCTTTTATAGGGATTTTCGACTTTTGGGGCTCCGCGACTCGCGCCATTTTTGCCTTCAAACTCCGCGAGTCGCGGAGTTTGAAATTACAGCTCAGTCCCTTTTGGAGTCTTTCTTACCGACGGTTTTAAATATTAATATAATATATATATAATTTTTAAGAATTATTTATATATTATATTATATTTATGTGCATAGTTGACTTGTAATTTTTAGTCTGTTGCGTCGAGCGTTGAGAGTTGACTCATGTCCCGGTTCCGGATTTTCGAACGTCCTTGCGTACAATTTAATATCTTGTACTTTGCGTTTTGAATCTTGTACTCTTGTAATTTCGAGACGTTTCTTATCAATAATTGGAACCTCTTTGATTGTCTTTTGTACTTTTGAGCTTTTTGGTCGTTTGCATCTTCAATTCGTCGAATCTGTCTTTTGTCTTCACCTTTTCTTATTTAAACGAATATCACTTGTAAATAGAACAATTTCAACTAAAAGCTTGTCTTTCTTGAGGAATAATGCTATGAAATATATGTTCGTTTTTAGCATTATCAAATATTCCCACACTTAAGCGTTGCTTGTCCTCAAGCAATATCGTCTTGAAATATTAGAATCACTTCTTTATTCTTCACACTTTGTACATCAGTGATTTCTATACGGTGATATAAACAATGGTAGTAACGATATGGTTTACAGTCCCACATGACTATAAAAATTTAGATCCATTAAGGAAATTGGATCTTTATGAAAACATTTGATCTTTTGAAAATTAAATCTAGTTTTTACCCTAGATAAGTTTTCCGGAATAACCCTTTACCGGTTTTTGCAAAATATTTTTGTGGGTTTGGTGGGTTTCAGATTTGAAAATTTTAGCTCAAAACTTATGGTTTTGTGTCACCCACTTGCTAACCTTGTATTTGGAAAGCAACACGTCCAGTTTACTTGTCCCGTATATTACCTTTCGGTAAACTACCGTCCGGTTGTAAAGGAAAGCGTTGAACAAGCAACTGTTAAGGCAATGTCCCCTGACATGCTTTTAATTATGGTCTATAACGTGTCGGACGCAATTACTATCCTTGGTAGGAGCAATAGTAAAGCTCACCCTTATAATTTTTCGGTATGGCACAAGGTCCTGTCTTTGACCACTATGCAACCACCGTTCTTACGGTTGACACCCGTTTTAGTTCAGGTGACCTAATGAATTCCAGGTGAATTCCTAGGATTTTACGTTCAATGGTAATGAACGCATTGAAAATAGGGTTTTCAGAAAACAAATCGGTTTGTAATTTTGATCAAAATATTTTCTCGTTCAAGCTCGAGTTTAGATATCATTGAATTCCATGAGTTTGTAATTCTCAATCTTTAAGGTCAATCTCTAGGATTGAGTAATATCAGTCTTTAAAAGCTGATTTTTAATCTTTAAGGAGATTATCCTTTCTGGGGATCTGATTCATTAGTCTTATCCAGCTAATTTGCATGGTGCCCCCCATTGTACGAGATAAATCCTTCTCATGGTTAGGATAAATTTGACCACTTGGCAACCCTGTTTAATGCTGAGGTCCGTGGATTTCCTGCTGATTTTAGTGATGACTTTTCTGGATTTTTCGTCAACCTACAGCTGGCCTGGACGACAACTTCATGACCTAAATCAAGAAGCGCGTTTCTTTTTCGGAAGACTTTACTTCCTTTTAATGATGGAATTGATTCATCGTGTAGATCCATCTCTTCTTTTCTTTCATCGGGTAAAACAGTTTAGTTTATTCCAAAGCAAAAGTATTTTCAGTTATTTGTTACAGATATATGTGACATATGTTTAAGATAACTTGGTAAATTTTCCCACACTTGGATTTTATTTTCTTTTTTATCGTCCTCTATTCCATTTTAAATGAATTTTTACATTTTGGTTTGTTTCTCAATTTATGTCCTTTCCGAGGTAACAATAATTTCGGTGTTAAAACCTAGTTTTATCATTCATAAATATGTATAAACATGAATTTGAGTTCATTTAATTGAAAATTTTTAAAAATTTTACTAGAATTGGGTAGTCAGTATATAAGACTAGGGCTGTTCTTTATTATCAGAGAGCACTAGATTCTAATACAACTACTGCTTTACTAGTATTTTTAATGATAACCAAGTGTATAAAGTAAAAAATTTTAAAATCCGAAAGAATTTAACCCCTTCCCACACTTAAGATCTTGCAATGCCCTCATTTGCAAGAAATCAGTAACAATTTAAATTATTGAGGGTGATTTGTGTGAAAATGATTAAATTTTACCAAAGTTTCCAAACATATTGGCGTTTGTTTGCTGAATGATAAATGGTGCACATCATTTGTTCATTCCGTCTTGTTATTATTTCACATATATTTTGCATCTTGTCGTCAAAATTAGTTGCTTTTGCTGAACTTAATGCCAGTCTTTGAAAATGCGTTGTTTTACCCTGTTGTGTACATAAGATAAACTGCAAACATATATACATATTTTTGAAGTTTGGTATATTACCCCACATTCAAAAATTATTAAAATCTAAGAATAAAAGTTAGACAATTATAAAAACTATTACAATATTAACAAAAGTATTAAACGTATCAATCATTACAAATTACAAAATAAATAAAACTAAGTATACTAGGGATGATACTGGTACCAATAGGGGTTCCAGGCATAACCATAGGTGCTATAGAATGCTTCGTCAGGGTTATACGTAGGATACAGTGGTTGCATCTCTATAGACCAGGGAGGGAAGATGGGTTTCGGTGTAGGAATATAGTTTTTACCTATATGTTGGCAATGAGCTATGATTTGGTTCTGATGAACTTGCCAATCTTCAAATGCTCTCTGTCTAGCATTTTCGTACTCCTGAGAAGCTATAAACCTTTGCATTTCTTGCATCTCATTCCCCCCTCCTACATTACCTTGCTGTTGGTTTCTCTCAACCTGTGGATGTCTACCATGGTATGGTACTGCGGTGTTATTTCGCCTTTTCAAAACTTTCGCACCATGGTATACATTTAAACCTATAGTATCGCGGGGTTCTGGTTCTTCTACTAATAATCCCCCCCGACTTATATCCACACCGAGATATTCACCAATCAAAGTAATAAAAATACCACCTCCTATTATGCTATGCGGTCTCATCCCCCTAACTATAGCTGATAAATAATAACCCACACAATATGGTATACTTACAGCGCTTTGTGGGTCTCGAATACACATATGGTAAAACAAATCCTGTTCATTTACCTTTTCCTTGTTCTTACCCCTTTGTGTAATCGAATTAGCTAAAAACCTATGAATCACTCTTAATTCGGCTCTATCTATATCCAAATAAGAGTAATTTCCCCCTTTGAAATGGTGATGGCTTGTCATTTAACTCCACACACCGTGTGTATCAAAATTTTCATCTATCTTTCTACCGTTTAGTATCAACCCTCTACAATCGGCAGATGCTAACTCCTCAGGCGTATATATACGTAAAGCCTGAGCCATGTCCAGTAAAGACATGTGGCGCATCGAACCTCCTAACAAAAATCTAATAAAAGAACGATCGGTTAAACTAGCTACCCGATCATTCAACTCTATACTACACAACAATTCTTCACACCATACTTTATATACAGGTCTACGCATGGTGAATAAACGTACCCAGTCATTAAAAGTAGAATTACCATACCTCTGTACAAGTAATTCCCTAATTGGCCCGGCCAATTCTACAGCTTCTAAGGGTCCCCATTCTATGACCCTCGGTACCTCAACAACCTTAGAATGAAGAGTATGCAAACCCCTTTGGTATTTTGGATAATCTATCCAAAGTCTGTCAAATCTTAGGTTCGGGTGCAACTCTTCCAAGTGCATATCAGAAAATGTCATGACCGGATGAGGTATATCCTGCTTGTAGTAGTTATCCACCTCCTGTTGTTCCGCATTCTCAGCAGGAGCATTGCGAGCTTGGGATGAAGATTCACCCCTTTCAGTCTGCAAAACACATCAAACACAATTTTTGTGCATCCAAATATGCATTAGTGTCAGCAAAATCATCAATCAAAATAATTACAATGACATGATCAATTTATATCAAACTTAAGCTTATTTTCATATTTTCATCAAATCTACACTTTTTGAAATAAGCATATACGAAAATGTTCGCCAAGTTCATAAGCATTCAACTCAAATAACATGTCAAAATAATCATTACTAGCAATTAAACAAGTTTCAAATGGCATTATCTTTCAAAAATCAAGTTCATGAATTTTTTAGACTTGAAAAAGTCCACTTTAATTCTCAAAATCATGTTTAGGCTCAAAGTTTGGATCATTTAACTACCTAGACATGTTACACTACTTAATTTAGCAACAATTCATGACAAAAATCGGCCATAACCTGTTTATATCAAAAAGCCCCAAATTTGCTCAAGAACACAAACCCTAGATTACTCAAAATTTGAAGTTTAAGGCTTCTAATCATGTTAAATAGCATCAATCTAGGTTATACAAGCATAATAACTAAACAATTTAAGCCTAATTACACTAAAAAGCATCAAAATCAAATTTGGAAAAAAATAGCTCAAGAACACTAATTTCGGATTAAATGGTGTTTAGGTGTAGAAATTTACCGTTTTTCTTGACTAATTCCTAGATAGCATCCTTCTCAACATGATTTTAGTAAAAGATTTGGTGATTAACGGTTAAAAATTGTGATTTTGGGGGTGTTTTTGGGTGTTTTTTTCGGAGTATTTCGCAGTGTTTTCGGTTTTGGGGGTGTGGACTGATCAGTTTGCAGCTCTTTATTTTTTTTTTCTGATTTTCGGTCCTCCCGCGACTCGCAGCATTTTAGCCTTCAAACTCCGCGAGTCGCGGAGTTAGGTATATATATTTTTTTTTATATAATCTTTAACTTATAAAACAATTACGTAAATAATTTTTAAAATTTTGTTTTCCTTATTATTGAGGACGAGGTCGTTTCGGATCGATGTCCTAGTCTGTCCCTCGACAAAATTTTAAAATTTGTCTTTTTGTAGCGATTGTTTTAAAAGCTAAGATTTTTGGTTTTTTTTAATGTTTTTGGCATACTTTAATTCAATAAGATTAAAAATAATGATAATAAAAGTTCTCGTCCCTCCCTCGGGTAAAGCAATTTCGGTTCAAAGACCTAGTCTTCAACTTACGACGAATTTTAAAAATCATATTTTTAACTTAATGAGATAAAGTAAATTTTTTTTGTTTTTAAATTTACACAACTTAAATATAAACTTCAAAATTAATATTAAAAATTCACACCAAACTTAAAATTTGAAATGCATAAAATTAAAAATTCATATTTTAAAAATTAAAAAAAAATTCACACCAAACTTAATTTAAAAATTCATATTATAAATTCATACCAAACTTATATTAATTTTTCAAATATTTATAATTTTAAATATATTGTTTTTACAAAGTTTACAATATTAATTTAAGATTTAAATATTAATTTTAAAAACATGGTAAAAATAAAATTAAAAATCTTTTTGGCTTTTTATCCCACTTTAATCAATCAAATATTATCAAAAATATGCGCCCCTCTTTTCGGTAAAGTAATTTCGGTTCTAAGACCTAATTTAACTCATGACGAATTTTTGAAATATTTTGGGTTGATTGATTAAAGATATTTATACCTTAAGAATAAACGTTAAATTTCGCAGTGATGTAATAAATTTTTGAATGATATCAATAATTTCGGTCGCCAAACCTAATTTTATTCAATACCAATTTAATACTTTTTAGCGAACAAATTAGCGTTTATTATCAAAAGGTTAAAAAAAAAATAAAATAAAAACTGTACAGACTTACCTGTGAAATAGATTTCTTAGTTATATGATCTATCCCATTCATAAGATAGTCGGTTTAATTGATTTTCCATGGCTACATAGGCGTAACCTCGAGCATTCAGTGTCTTTTCTTCTAAACATATGAACGGTCCGTCTCTGCATAAAGTAACAAATTCGGTATTTGAATAGGTTTGATTATTTGAACATTTACCTCCATGTGACCATTTGCCGCATTTGTGACATCTTTCTAGGTGTCGTGCTCTTCTTTTCGCTGCGGATTTTGATTTTCCTTTACCAAATTGTAATTTATTATCTTCGCATCTGGATTTTTTTCTAACTCCGTCCATTCTTTCTCTGATTACTGATACTAATTCACTCGGCAGTATGTCATTATTACGTTTAGTGATCAAAGCGTGTAGCATTAGACCATTGTTTAGTTCACAGGCAGTCTTCATTTCCTAAAAAAAATAAAAATTCAGAATGGGGGGAGAAGACTAGTTCTTTAGGGTCTGCTAGGGAAAGACCATTCGGGTTCCATTTTCGAGAACTACACGAAAACAGACAATCTAACTCTAACAGAAATACATAAACCCCTTTGACTCTCCCCACACTTATTTAGCTGTGGTGTCGAAATTGTGATTAACTTCGTTGTCGACTTCCATCGGACCATGTATGTAATGTTTAACTCTGTGACCATTAACTTTAAATTCAATTCCATTTGAATTTATTAATTCTATCGTTCCGTATGGGAAAACTCTTTTGACTATGAATGGTCCAGACCATCTTGATTTCAATTTTCCAGGAAATAGCTTGAATCGTGAATTGAAAAGAAGAACTCTGTCTCCTTCTTTAAATTCTTTTGAACTTCTGATTCTTTTATCATGCCATTTCTTTGTTATTTCTTTATAGATTAACGAATTTTCGTATGCTTCATGTCTTAATTCTTCTAATTCGTTTAGTTGACTTAATCGTAGACGTCCAGCTTCATGTAAATTAAGATTACATGTTTTCAAAGCCCAAAATGCTTTGTGTTCAATTTCTACTGGAAGATGACATGCTTTTTCATAAACAAGTCTAAAAGGTGTGGTTCCAATTGGAGTTTTGTAGGCTGTTCTAAAAGCTCAGAGTGCATCCTCCAATTTAATGGACCATTCCTTCGGATTTGATCCTACGGTTTTCTCTAGAATACGTTTTAAAGCTCGGTTGGTATTTTCAACTTGTCCACTTGTTTGTGGATGATATGCGGTGGAGATTTTATGAGTTACTCCATATCTTTTAAGAACTTTCTCAAGTTGATTATTACAAAAATGAGTACCCCGATCACTTATTAAAGCTTTCGGTGTTCCAAACCTTGCAAAAAGACGTTTTAAAAAGTTGACTACAACTCGTGCATCATTAGTTGGGAGAGCTTGTGCTTCCGCCCATTTAGATACATAATCAATGGCTACGAGTATATATAGATTATTATGAGATTTTGGAAATGGACCCATAATGTCAATACCCCAAATGTCAAATACTTCACATACTTGGATGACATTTTGTGGCATTTCATCACGTTGACTTATTTTTCCGGCCCTTTGACAAGCATTACAGGATTTGCAAAGAAGGTGTGCATCTTTGTAAATTGTAGGCCAATAGAATCCAGTATCATAAACTTTTCTTGCTGTTAGTTGAGGCCCATAATGCCCTCCTGTTGGTCCTGTGTGACAATGGTTTAATATTTTACTAGCTTCATCTCCAAATACACATCGGCGTATTATTCCATCGGGACAACTTTTAAACAGATGTGGATCTTCCCAAAAATAGTGTTTTATATCACTGAAGAATTTCTTTCGTCTTTGGTACGATAATCCTTTTTCAAGGAATTCACAAACTAAGTAGTTTGCATAGTCTGCAAACCATGGGATTTCTTTATAATCTATCTTCAATAGATATTCGTCAGGAAAGTTGTCTTGTATGGCCGATTCATTTAGAACTTCTAATTCGGGATTTTCAAGACGAGAAAGATGATCAGCGGCGAGATTTTCTGCTCCTCTTTTATCTCGGATTTCAATATCAAACTCTTGTAAGAGTAAGATCCAACGAATTAATCTTGGTTTAGCATCTTGTTTTGAAAATAGGTATCTAAGAGCAGAATGGTCGGTATAGACCACCGTTATTGCTAGAACGAGATATGATCAAAATTTGTCAAAAGCAAAGACAATAGCAAGGAGTTCTTTTTCAGTAGTTGTATAGTTCGTTTGTGCTCCTTGTAATGTCTTACTAGCATAATATATAGGTTGAAATCATTTTTCAATCCTTTGTCCTAAAACGGCTCCCATTGCAAAATCACTTGCATCGCACATTAGTTCAAATGGTAGATTCCAATTTGGTGTTATCATGATCGGCGCATTAGTGAGTTTCTCTTTAAGAATATTAAAAGATTTGATACACTCATCTGAAAAGATGAATGGAGCATCCTTTTCTAGGAGTTTATTCATAGGAGTGGCAATTTTTGAAAAATCTTTTATGAAACGTCGGTAAAAACCGGCATGCCCTAGAAAACTCCTAACTCCTCTAACATTCGTGGGATGTGGAAGTTTAGCAATTACATCTACTTTAGCTCTATCCACTTCAATTCCTTCTTTTGAAATTTTATGTCCAAGAACGATGCCTTCTTTAACCATGAAATGGCATTTCTCCCAATTAAGTACTAGATTTGATTGTTCGCATCTAATAAGCATTCGTTCAAGATTAGCTAGACATGATTCAAATGTATCACCGAAGACTAAAAAGTCATCCATGAATACTTCCATGCATTCTTCTATCATGTAGTGAAAAATCGCCATCATACACCATTGAAAGGTTGCAGGGGCATTGCAAAGTCCAAATGGCATGCGTTTGTAAGCAAAAGTACCATAAGGGCACGTGAATGTGGTTTTCTCTTGATCTTCGGGTGCTATTGGAATTTGAAAATATCCGGAAAATCCATCTAGAAAACAATAGTAACTATTTTCGGCTAATCTTTCCAACATTTGATCTATGAAAGGTAAGGGAAAGTGATCTTTTCTGGTGGCGTCATTTAATTTTCTATAATCATTACACACACGCCATCCTGTTACAGTCCTAGTAGGAATAAGCTCATTTTCTCATTTGTAATGACAGTCATGCCACCCTTCTTAGGCACGCATTGAACTGGGCTTACCCATGGACTATCAGAAATTGGATAAATTAAACCTGCATATAGCAGTTTAATAATCTCTTTCTTAACTACATCTTGCATATTAGGATTTAGTCTTCGTTGGCGTTGCACATACGTTTTATGACCTTCTTCCATAAGGATTTTATGTGTGCAATACGAAGGACTTATTCCTTTAATATCATGAATCTTCCATGCAATAGCTGGTTTATGAGCTTTCAACACAGAAATGAGTTGTGATTTCTCATTTTTAGTAAGAGAAGACGATATTATTACAGGTAATTCAGATTCACCATGTAAATAAGCGTATTCCAAATGGTTTGGAAGTGGCTTTAACTCTAATTTCGGAGGTTCTTCTATCGATGATTTATATCGATATCTGTCTTCTTCTTTTAGCATTTGAATTTCTTCTGTTGTTGGTTCATATCCATTAGCTATAAGTGTAGCTAACATTTCAGCTTCATCAATTGGTTCATTACCTTCTCCTAAAGAACATTCTCCTGTTCCTTGTAATTCTGGAAATTCTTCTAATAATTCTGCATGTGCATCTATAGTTTGAATATAATAACATGTATCATCTGCAGATTGCGGTTGTTGCATTGCTCTATCAACTGAAAAGGTAACACTCTCATCCTCTATACTTAGGGTCAATTTCTTACCGAACATGTCTATCATTGCTTTAGCCGTGTTTAAGAATGGTCTTCCTAATATGAGAGGAACTTGAGAATCTTCTTCCATGTCCAAAACAACAAAATCTACTGGAAATACTAAAGTACCAACTCTAACTAGCATGTTCTCCATTATCCCTCTAGGATATTTTGTTGATCTATTGGCTAGTTGTATGCTTATTCTAGTTGGTTTCAATTCTCCAAGGTCTAGTTTAGTGTATAGTGAATACGGCATTAGATTTATACTAGCACCTAAGTCTGCCAATGCTTCTATTGAACTAAGACTACCCAGAAAACATGGAATTGTGAAACTTCCTGGATCAGATAGTTTTTCTGGTATCTTAGTCAACAGCACTGCTGAACAATTAGCATTCATAGTAACAGCCGAGAGTTCTTCTATTTTCTTTCTATTTGAGATTAGATCTTTCAAGAATTTAGCATATCTAGGCATTCCTGAAATCACATCAATGAAAGGAAGATTTACATTTATCTGTTTAAACATATCCAAGAATTTGGATTGCTCGGCTTCAAGTTTCTCTTTCTTCATTTTACTCGGGTAAGGAAGTGGTGGTTGGTATGGTTTAACATAAGGTTTAGCCTTAACTGTGTTATCTTCATTAACCTTTTCAACTACCGGTTCTTTTTCCTTATCTTTATCAAGTTGTGGTTCTTGTGGAGTAGGAATAGCTTCATCAGAAGTTACAGGTATTTCAGGTGGTTTAAGTGTTGTACCACTTCTTGTGGTAATGGCTTTAGCTGTTTCATTCCGGGGGTTAGCATTTGTATCACTAGGTAGACTTCCCGGTTTTCTTTCACCTATTAACCTTGCTAGGTTACTTACTTCTTGTTCCAGATTTTGAATAGAAGCTTGTTGATTTCTAAATGCTTGAGCATTTTGTTCATTGGTTTGTTTTTGAGATGTGAAAAACTGCGTTTGAGTTTCAACTAGCTTCGTCATCATATCTTCTAAATTCGGCTTTTTATCATCGGTTTGTTGTGGTGGTTTGTTTTGAAAATTCGGTCTTTGCTGATTGTAATTATTATTGGATACTTGTTGATTGCTAGGACCTTGTTGGTTGTTGTATGGAATATTTCGGTTATAATTCTGGTTTTGATTGTAAATCGGTCTTGGCGGTTGATAATTATTCTGATAATTATTTCCAGGCCTTTGGTTTATGTATGAAATATTCTCTCTTTGTTCCATTGTTAATTCAATACTGAGACAATTTTTTTCAAATGTGGTCCTCCACACTGCTCACAACTAATTCGTATTGAGTGAATATCTTTAGTCATCTTTTCCATTCGTCTCTCCACAGCATCTATCTTTGCGGAAATGGAATCTAAGTCATGGCTAGAATCGGCTCTAGCTGCTTTAGATGATCTAATGATATCTTTTTCTTGGTGCCACTCATGTGAGTGGGAAGCAGTGTTATCAATAATTTTGTAAGCATCAGTTTCGGTTTTCTTCATAATAGAACCACCAGCTGCTATATCTATGTCTTTTCTTGTAGTGATGTCGCATCCTTGGTAGAATATTTGTACTATTTAACAGGTGTCTAAACCATGTTGCGGACATCCTCTTAACAACTTTCCATATCTTGTCCACGCCTCATATAGAGTTTCATTCGGCTTCTGTGTGAACGTAACAATTTCTGCTTGAAGTCTTACGGCTTTAGATGCAGGAAAGAATTGTTTAAGAAATTTGTCAACTAAAACGTCCCATGTATCGATCGCTCCTTCAGGTAATGATTCCAACCAATCTTTGGCTTCTCCCTTTAAAGTCCAGGGAAATAACATGAGATATATCTGTTCATCCTCCACTTCTCGGATTTTAAATAGTGTGCAGATCCTATTAAAGGTACGTAGATGTTCATTTGGATCTTCCTTCGGCGCACCACTAAATTGCCATTGATTAGTCACCATGTGTAGAATTTGTCCTTTGATTTCATAATCTGGCGCATTAATGTCTGGATGAGTAATTGCGTGACCTTGGCCAGTGCGTTTAGCTCTCATTCGGTCTTCCATACTTAAAGGTTCCAGATTCTCCATAATTGAATTTGTTGAATCGGAATCACTAGAGGATTCTGATTTAATGGTTCGTTCCTCAACAATCTCTGTTTGAATGATTGGTGGTTCCGGAGGAAAGTTTAGTGGTCCAGGATCTACGAATCGTTCCTGAATATTCTCCGGATTCTCAATTGTGAGGTCGGGTTCAAAAAATGGATTATCGGAAATTTGAACTGAAGTACTTGGTCGACTGGATGACGATTCTAAAGAAAAATCAACGGCGGTTATATTTGCTAAATGTCTTGATCTAGTTACAGGTGGTGAACGTACAAAAGGTGGTGATCGTCTTGCTCGGTGCATTTACTGAATATCCTATTAGTTTTAAAAAGGAAAGAAAAATTATAATAAGTTATCCAATCAATAGACTTTTCTGATTTTGCCCACGTTTCGAATAGCCAAAAGATGCAGCAGAGGGGCAGGATTCGTTTGGTCTCAATATAATTGAGGACTGTTTGGCTCCAATAACCCGGTCCACGTACAAATCCAACTATTACTACGAACCAGAAAATTTTGATGTCTATCAATTTAACCACTTAAAATAAATTTTCGTAATTTTAAGAAATTTAGAAAAGAAGTAGAATAAAAATCTATGTCCTAAAACTAGAATAGCGAGAAATAAGAAAGAAAAAGAGTTAGTCGAAAAAGGTCGAAAAAGAAAAATGGTTGAAAAATAAAAAGTGACGGAAAAATAAAAGAAACTTATAAAAACTTAAAAATACTTGACTAACCTAACCTTATTACTACAACTAACTTAAAATTATAATCGCAAATTGAGATTACTAATTGGAATGATAATTGATACATAGGTAAAAGTCGTCTAAACATATTAAAGCTTACAGGAAAAACTAAATCCCAAATGAAAATAACTTAAAAAGAAACTAAAACTTAAAAAGGCGTCGCAAAATTCTAAAGCACCTAAATCTTAGTCTAAAGAAAAAGCACTTAAGGAATTCTACGGCAAAGCCTAAAAATCTAGAAGTAAAAATAACTATGGCAAAATCTAAGTTTAAAACTAAATATGAGCTAAAAATACAAATATTACGCTAAAACAATTAAAAAGGGACAAAATATAAAAATATACAAAAAGTTGTAAAAATTACAATTTTTATAAAAATATTATTTTTATATTATTTATTTATTAAAACTATTAATTTTACAATTTAATTAAACTAATTTAACTAAAATATAAATTAAATAAAACTTAAATTAAAATAAAACTAATTATAATAATAATAAAAACTAGGGTTAATAATAATAATAATTAATAATCACCCGTAATTAATGCTAATTTAGGGTTTTGTCGCCTGTCAGAAAATCTCCGCCAGTCGCGGTATTTAAAACAGTAAACCCCGCGAGTCGCGGGGTTCAGAATTTCAACTCTGAAACAGTTTAAAATTTACGCGTTTTTCTTTATTTATTATTTTTTTATTTTTTGTTTTTAATTTTTTCTGTTTATAATAAAAAAATATGTGTATAATAAAAACTTATATTTAAAACTTAAATAAGAATAGAATCACTTTATAATTTTATAAATAAAAATCTTAAAACTAGATTTATATATATATTTTTTTATATGTTTTTAAATAAAAACAAAATACTTAAATAAAACTTATATAAAAATAAAGAAACTTTATAAAACTTAAATATTTAACAAAATCTTAAAAATACATAAATTTTTTTTTTCTTTTTAAATTTTCAAATATTTAAAACGTATTTTTATAAAAACGAATTTTAATAAAAGTAAACTAAAATTTTTTTTTTTATATTAGCGTTGCACTTCTGGCTTTTAAGAGTAGTTCCCCGGTAGCGGCGCCAAAAATACTTGATGTGGTAGCAGAGTAGTATAAAAAATAGCTATTATTTTTGCAGGAAATACTATTAAATACGATACAATTTTACACAAGATATTTATTTATTTATAGAATGGATATACTTAAACCTTGCTACAACACTTATAGGCAGTGTACCTAATCGTACAGTAATGTAGTTTTTAGTAAGTCCGGTTCGTTCCACAGGGAATCTTTTTAAACAAAGCTTAACGCTATATTAGTTTACTTTTATAAAATTACAAATATATATATAAGTAATATTATTATTATAAAGGGGGGCTTTTACCGTTTAATGACCGGTTTGTCGATTTTAAAACTTTAGTTGTAGTTAAAACCAAATGTAAAATATTAAAAATAAATACAAGACTTAAATTAAAGCATAAAGTAAATAACGATAATGAAATTGCGAATAATAAAAGTGCGATAAAATAAACTTGCGATAATTAAAAAGTACGATAATTAAAAATGTAATTAAATAAAATAACAATAAAAATGCGATAATTAGAAGTGCAATTAAATATAAAATAAAGGAAATTAAATATGAAATAAAAGAATTATGCTTATTTAAACTTCCGTAATCATGATGTTTGACGTGTTGATTTTAGTTTTATGCCCATGGGTTAATTGTCCTTTGTCCTGGATTATTTAATATGTCCATACGGATTTGTCCATAATAGTCCATCAGTCATAAATATAAAGAGCGAAAGCCTTCGTCAAATTATTCTTATCCCCGAAGTCAAATATTCCAACTAATTGGGGATTCGAATTGTAACAAGGTTTTAATACTTTGTTTAATGAATACACCAGGTTATCGACTGCGTGTAAACCAAGGTTTTACTACTTTGTTAACAATTACACCAATTACCCTTGAATGTAATTCACCCCTGTTTCAACAAGTCTATTAACTATTAATCCAATTCCGTATCCGGTAAAATGAATAATTATTGGTATTTATAGATATCCCGCCCACCGTACCCAGTCAAGCGTATGTGGTTATATATAAATACGTCGAATTATAAGTTTGTATATTAAATTAACAAGGTATTGTTTAGTTAATATAAAACCCATTAATAGCCCATAGTCCAATTTCCACAAGTGTCGTTCTTTTGTCCAAACCCCAATTATGGTACAAAGCCCAATTACCCAATTTTAGTAATTAGCCCAACATCATGATTACTTCGGATTAAATAAGCATAATAATAACTTAGCTATGAGACATTAATGTAAAAAGGTTGAACATAACTTACAATGATTAAAAATAGCGTAGCGTTACACGGACAGAATTTCGACTTACACCCTTACAACATTCGCTAACATACCCTTATTATTAGGATTAAAATTAAAATTAAAATTAAAATATAAATTATAAATATAAATATTACGATAGATAGAGAGATGGATGGATATTTTTGGTTATTTTTGCGATCAGAATTCGTTTGCTTTTATAGGGATTTTCGACTTTTGGGGCTCCGCGACTCGCGGCATTTTTGCCTTCAAACTCCGCGAGTCGCGGAGTTTGAAATTACAGCTCAGTCCCTTTTGGAGTCTTTCTTGCCGACGGTTTTAAATATTAATATAATATATATATAATTTTTAAGAATTATTTATATATTATATTATATTTATGTGCATAGTTGACTTGTTATTTTTAGTCCGTTGCGTCGAGCGTTGAGAGTTGACTCATGTCCCGGTTCCGGATTTTCGAACGTCCTTGCGTACAATTTAATATCTTGTACTTTGCGTTTTGAATCTTGTACTCTTGTAATTTCGAGACGTTTCTTATCAATAATTGGAACCTCTTTGATTGTCTTTTGTACTTTTGAGCTTTTTGGTCGTTTGCGTCTTCAATTCGTCGAATCTGTCTTTTGTCTTCACCTTTTATTATTTAAACGAATATCACTTGTAAATAGAACAATTTCAACTAAAAGCTTGTCTTTCTTGAGGAATAATGCTATGAAATATATGTTCGTTTTTAGCATTATCAGGGATGTAAAATCTCTCGGGTTGGTTGATAATTGAGTCATCATTATATTAGTTTTTGATCTAAAAATCTTAACGTTTCACGGGTTTTGGTCGTAAAAACAAATTGAAAAATTTAGGGGAAAAATATAAAAAAATAGAAAAGTTAGTATAAAAAGAAAAGAAAAAAAAAGAAAAACAATCAAAAATTTGGCCAAAACCCTATGCCTTAAGAATGGCAAGTTGTTACCTACGAATTGACGGGTACAAAATGTCGTTCCTGTGTTCTTTTCACCCTAGGCCGAAGCCGGGTCTAAAGGGCTCAGAAATTACACTTGCTCCATGTCGTTTCCCTAAACCAAATGGGAACTGTGGGTGACACTTTCCATACCTTAGGATGTATCGTTTCCATCCTATATAAGAAGTAAAGCCTTCCGAGTTTACGTTCTACTTTTTATATCAGACTTCCTAAACTATACCATTTCATACTAATATCATTTCACAATATAAGGTACTGTGGGAAGAGGAAGTCTTGAACTTTCAAACACGTTCATTACCATTGAACGTGAAATCCTATGAATTCTTCGAAATTCAATCGTAGGTCACCTGTACCAAAACGGGTGTCAACCGTAAGAGCGGTGATTGAATCGCATGCTCGAAACCGGGCCATGTGCTAGATCAAAAATTCTTAATTAGGGCGATCCTCATTGTTTCTCCTAACAAGGACAATGTTGCGTCCGACCACTGTTTAGACCACATAGGATGTATCCACACCATCCTTAAAGGAGTCAAGTCTCCTGACTGACACACTTGATGACTGTTGTCATAAGTTGTAGTCTAGACCAGCTGTAGGTTAATGAATAATCTTGAAAAGTCTTCTCTAACCTCGGCTGGAAATCCACTAGGCCTCAGCATCAAACGGGGAGCTAGTGGTAAGGCTTATCTCAATGAGGGAGATCTGTCATGTAAAACGGGGGTGCTCCATGGATACACAAAATGTCAGTGATTTATCAGATCCCCGGAAGGATAATCTCCTTAAAGATTAATCAGCTTTTAAGACTGATGAACTCAATCTTTATGATTGACTTAACGGATTAGATGGTCACCTCATGATTATCGATGATATCCGGACGTAATGTGTATCCCCCTAAGCACATTATTTTCTTACCGACATCTTGCGATGTTAGGTACTGTGAGAGGAATTAGCTTGACCAATCGCGGGGTGGCCCGTATGGTTCATTTGTTTCATCTTCTTGGCTCATGGCTCTACTTGCTCCCTAGTTTATATTGAAGACTATATTACGAGGAATGTGTGAAGTTGTTTGATGAATGCAAGGTGGAGCCATGGTTAGTATTTACTTCATATTCGTACCCACGCTAGTTGATATTTGGTTTTTGGTTCTTTATTTCTACACTTGTTTCGAAAACAATATCATTTTGTTTCGAGTTAAGTTGCTTGAGGACAAGCAAAACTCTAGTGTGGGGTGGTTTGATATTGGTTAATTTACACATGTTTATTCGCGAAATACCGATCGCATTTTGGTCCATTGGATACAAATTGGAGCTATTGTGGAAGACATTTGATAGATTTGGGTTTCGAGAGCTGAGAAGATCATTTGTACGATCGTTAGATCATTTTGAGGTATATTTTATGTTATTCTATCATCAGTGCCTTAATATGATGCGTAAAGTTGGTTTTGGGCGTATTTGTCAAAGTTTAAAGAAGAATTCAGCTCAAGAGGTGAGCCGCGGCGTGGCTATTTAGCCCGCGGCACAGTTTATAACTAAATTTGAAGGTCGACAGATGTGATATAATTTGGAGTTGTGGCTAGAGTTAAGCCGCGGCGCGGGTCGATCTTGGTGACAGATTTTGGGCTATAAATAGGGAAATTAAACCCTAACTTAGAGACACCTTTTTCCTGGACGAGTTGCAACAGTTTTTAGGTGAATTTAGTTGATTTTTGGGGAATCCCAACATCATCCAATCAATCCAATCATTCCGAAAACACTTGTCGATTCGTTCATCATTCAAGATCACTATTTTAATTAGGTTTAATTCTTTATCAACATAATGAAATTTTTTTAATTGTTTATTTATGATTTTGTTTCAGCCATGATTGTTAGCTAAACTCTTAATGCTTGTTTAGATTAATAATCAAGGTTTTGGATGTTATGATTTATGATTTATGAACACATCCATGTTTATTTCAATAGTTTGAGCAAAAGATTGATTCTTATTGATGTTTAACTTTATAAACTTGATTGATTAGTGTATTTGTTTGATAAAGAGAACTCTTGTTGATTTAATACACTAGTTTACAATTGATTTATCTTAATTGATTGTTTGCTAAACTGGACCAAGGGAGTAAATTAAGTTTAAATGGTTAGACGATATAGGGGTGAATTGTGTAGAGTGAACGCAAAGGCAATTATTATTCAAGTCTTTGATCTAGTTAATTAATTAGTCACAAACGAAAAGGTCTTAGGTTCCAGGAAACCCTACATCTAGTAATTCTAATTTGAGTACCTGCTAAAGAGAACTCTTGGCGGGTCGACTGAGTAATTTTCATGTATTAAGTCTTAAATCGGGCTAAAGTATAAAAACATCTAATTCTGAGGGTAAAAGATCTAAACGAGTATTTTCATTCCATTTGATATCAAAACTATCTTAATTGTTTTCTTGTTTTAATTTTTATAAATCTAAAATCCAAAAATATTGTCTTTACTTTCGATCAATTCTTGATTTGGCTAATCGTTAAATAGCCACAAAAACCATTATTTCGTACTTTCAATTTTAATAGATTAACTTAGTTTATTTTCATTAGTTGCAATTTTAATTCTCGCGCGTAAACTGTCCTTGGAACGATTTCGGATTTACAACTCATATACTATTGCATGATCGGGTACACTGCCCGTTAGTGTGTAGTAATCTTTAAACCGGTGTTTTCCATTATAAATTATAGACACAATTTTACACATCACTCCCATATACCATAAAGGATGTGAATCAAGGAGCCGTGGAATTTCTTTTCATTCATTTTTGTTAACGGCATACCTCTTATTCATTGATAAATCATCATCACTTGTTGAATCTGGGTTCACCCTATATCACTATGTTTAATAAAATGTTAGTTCGATGCTCACCACCATATCCTTTCTGGGAGGCATGGTACATATTCTTATGTGACTGGTAGTGACACCCTCGAAATTCCCTGAAGCATGCATCTTGTTATCAATTATTACGCTTTTGGCGTAGATTTTCATATGATTTCCATGACCATTTGGAGATTCAACGGAGATAATTGACAATCACTTGTAGGGATTTTATTTGAACCCTCAAGCGTCGAACTCATAAACACCTTTCTATTTCGTTCCTTATGCTGAGATGGTAAATATCTCATGGGCATAATCTTTTGAAGAATCGAACCTATCTACAGGTATCTTTTGATTAATATGATCAAGAAAATTTTCACGCTGGTGCGTTCATTAAATAACAGATTGCTTGACACCATGCTAGTAATGATGTTGTACCCAACTAAAAATCGTTCACTTTGAATTTAAAACCTATGGTGTGATACATCATCTGAAGTTCATCCGTTTGCCTGCGGGCTGTGGCATGAACTAAATTCATTCTAATTACATCAGATAACTACTATGACAAATAAAGGAATTCAAAATTTTTACCGTTACATTGGCACCATGTGATTCCTCACCCACTCAGTATGATCAAGGGTGGCGTTGATATAATTTTCATTATGCTACCTAAGGTTAAGCATCGCACAATTTGTTGTGCATATATGGTAATTCGTGACCTTTGAGTCATGAATCACTTCATAAAGATCTTATGATGCTTCATTTTGCCTTGGTGCTAAAAGAATTAGCTGCACCAATCAATCATTACTCAATCCCATTAGTTCGCATCGCCTAATCTCATGTTGGGACTTGCATCTTCTCATTTTCAACATTGTGTGCTTAATGTTTACCTTTTGACAAAAACATCCACATGGATAAAATTTGATATCATCGGTTACATGTCGTAACCTTACCATTTGAACACTCACTTTAGTGATTCAACCTTATGCTATTAGTACATAAGAGCAGCGAGGCTTTACTCATCACGATGGATCCATTTACGCATGTTAGGTTCTTTCATTAAATGATTATATATTAATGGTACTAACATTGGCAATTGATGTCATGGCTCTTATTCATCGAGGAAATTAATATCGTCCTGACAATAATCTCAGATTTAATGAGAATTCACTAAATTGGTTTTCAATGATCATCACATGGTCAAAATCCACTGCTTTAGCATGTCTTCGTAATTGTCTATGCGCATGTCGTATTATTCATATCCAGATTTTCATGAAATCCTTACAACCATCGAAATCAAGCGATTCATGTGTATGTATAATAAAGCAGTTACTGTCACGTCATACAGAGTTCCCATACATCCACTATCACTAAAACCATTCAAAATGTTAAATTACCTAAGGATCTTATTTGCCACGACTGTTGGAACGATGCTCTTCCTTATGTAAATCTATGTCTTGCCTTATTCCGAGAGATTTCTCATTTGGTGATATTAACACCATCAGTCTTTCGACTTTAATATTAGTCATAACCACTTTGGAATTTTGTAAAGTCAAGAAGCGATTAACTTCTCATCTTCATGCTTTATCCTTCATACCTCACTTGTTAGCAACAGCTTCGCACGTGAACAGTTTTAGCCCAGGAATTATGTCCTGATAATAGTCAAAACCACATTTAATTAATAGGTTTTCAATACCTCATAACATTTGTTGATCAAATGTCGCATGATGATTCAAGTCCTTCACTCGATCTTCCACGATCTTACTTCAACTCGTAACCTCTGAAATACAAATACGCTGGTTATCCGAATTTTTACACATTGGTTATTTTTGCGGTCCTCACTAGATTTATGGACGAATATAAGTAATAAAATTTTCTGTCACTTATGCAATTTATAAAATCATATATGTATACATAAAATCAAATAAATAAATTTACCTTTACCTAATTTGATTAGTACATACTAAATTATACCTTTAAATTTTTTTAAAACCACTCCTTTATTGAGTTGTTTAATTAAACCAAATTATTTTTTGTAAAATGGTACACATTGTACATACTTCTAAATTTACTAGGAATTTTGTTCCGTTTATGGGGTCACATCAAATGTTTAAAGCTTTTTCAAAACTTCTTTGAGTGTTAATATTAAAATTTTCGCATTACTCTACAGTGTGTTTGGATCACAGTTCTTCTCACCCTCTGTTTAAGGATGAAACTTACCATTAAGTTCATTGATAAAAAATCTTACGCCAATTTGGATGGCGGTTTTATAAAATTTGTTGGAAAGTCTTTGCGCTCATTAACCTTTCCCTTTTATGTTTGGACATGGCAGAAACGCGGGCCGATAGATCATTTTTCTGAGGTACACTCAGTGGTCACCCTATTGTAGGAAGGCACTGGGTGGGTTTCTACCCCAACTGTTGTTATAGTTGGCATCACGGATATATATTACACAAACCCAGTTAAGAAGTTTCTACTCTCGATATTTCACGGCTAACCGCAACACCCTCGTAAACGTAAATTCTATGACTCAATGTTTTGAGGTACAAGAAATCATCTTTGGAGCTTTTTATCATCCGTGGTCAACTATTCTTTATAGCCAGTGATTTACGCTTCCACTCATCCGCACATAATGTAACGACCCAGGATTTTCCAAAGTTTATTTATTAATAATTATTATTATTAATACTTGTGATTAAACGAATGTACGTTATTACATTTACATGTTGCCATGATTGCGCGTACTTGATTTTAATTGCCCGAAACGTCTTTGTGACACACGAAACTTACACAAATAATATTTTCAAGTATTATTTAAGTTCATGATTAAGTTTTATTAATCATTTTATTTAACTAAGGATATTAGTTAATTACATGGGCTTTTATTGGATTACTTGTTACTTACTTACAAACTTGGGCTTTATATTTGTACATGGACTTAAAGAGCCCACCCTACACCTTATTGGATTAACTAGTCCATTTCTACTACATGTAAGTATCACCTTGGAGTTTAACTAGTTAGTTGTTACACTTGGAATCTAGTTTACACATAATCCCCATACATGGCCATCTATTAACCACACTTTTAAGGCTTTTCATGCAAGTGACCTTTGAACACTTCCCTCCCCTCCTCTTTTTTCTGCTGGCCGTGGCCTAGGGTGCATCAAGGTTGGTTGTTTAATTTTTTTTACATTACTTAGCTACTAGTTTCTCTCACACTTCATTCATTCCAAACACACACTTACTTGCATACTTTTTTTCTCCCTTTTCTCTCTAAACTTTTTAAGTTACAAGGCTTCTTTTCTTTCTCTTTTCTTTGCAAAACCAATTTACATATACATACATAATCATCATCATCACTTGTTCTTTGATTATTGTTTTGTTATTTGTTGTTGTTATTACTTACTTACAAGTTGTTACTTATTATTTACTTACTAGTTTCAAGAATCAAACTTACTAGTTTCATTCTTCTTTTATCTTGTAATTTCAAGAACACTCAAGAACTAAACTTACTAGTTTATGTTCTACATATGTTGTTTTAAAGTTTGTAAGTTCATGGTTGTAAAAATCATACTTGTGAATCATGTTTGTAAACTTATAAGTTTACATTCTTAAAGATCAAACTTTGGTTTGAATCTTCAAAGTATGAACAACCCATGAACTAGTTACTAGTTACTTAGTTTATTTACTTCATATTATGCATTTTGAATTCATGTTTGTTGGTTAAAATTGGTCAAATGTTACTAGTTAACTTTGATCTCATTAATCTTGAACTAAAAGTTAACTTTGAAAGTTCAAGAACATGTAAGTAAGCTTTCTTTAATTATAACTTTGTATACTTATGCTTGATCTAGACTTTTGAGTCTTGGATCTCCAAGATCTAACTAAGAACTATGTTCTACAACTTAAGATCTTGATTTCATAAGTTTACTTTCAAGTTTGTAACTTATTATTAGTTTTAAAGTTCATGTATGTGTTAAATCTAAGACTTTGATGTAACTTTGGTTCATCAAACTTCATACAACTCTTAAGTGAGTTGTGCTACATGTCTTAGACCTACATTTGTGTCCTAATAATCAAAGCTTGGTTAATATTACTTTTACATTTCATGTATGTGTTGAATCTAAGACTTTGATGTAACTTTGGTTCATCAAACACTTGCAACACTTAAGTGAGTTGTGCTTCATGTCTTAGACTTACATTTGGATTATGATGGTCAAACCTTGGTGAAAATGATGCAAACACATCAACGAGTTGTACACTTGAAGCTATATGCATCAAGGATGAGAACCTTGATAAGCATCGAGCACCAAGAACCACCGGAACATACTGACCCTAATGTTTTGTTGTTTCTGGGTCTGATCAGTAAGACCTGGTCTGTTTTAATGTTGATTTTCAGATATCTCTGTTCGAGTAGATAACTTTTCATATAGGACTCATCTTAATCCGAGTTACGGTTTAGGATTTATGGCCCTCCGATCGTCACTATGTCCTTTTAACGTTGTGCATAAATTTCTGACCTACTCGCACTTAGACCGTCGCCACGGTCAAACGAAGATGAGTTTGCTTCTGTAATTTTTACCACACTTAAAGGACTCATATACGGAGCTATGGCCACTGGTCTCACCTTATTTCAGTAAGGGTAGAGGCCGTGGTGACTGATCAAATCAGCCTCTGTTTTAAACTACTTTCATAAACGAAACTTACTTTACACCTTTTGTTTGATGATGAATGATGATGACCTTTAAGACCTTATTTACATACTTTTAAACCTTTTGGAATGATTTACTGACTTAGTACTATTTGACTTAGGTTGAGGACTCGTTGGACCTTTCGGACCGATTACTTGCACACTTTTCCCGACTCGACTTTACCGCTACTTTATCATTGTGAGTTATAGCATTCCCTTTTTACTTTAACTTATTTTGGGAACTGAGAATAGATGTGGATTTTATGTTTTACATACTAGGCACGAGTACTTAAACTTATATATGTGTGGGTTATATAATGGCAGAAACATTCCCTTTAGCTCGGTAACGTGTAGTCATTGGTTTTTGAACCGGTGAACGCGAATCTTAGATATGGATCCATAGGGTTTGACATCCCCACTCGGGCTAGTAGCGCTAGAATTTAACGGGTGTTTAATACTTCGTATACATACGCACTTGCCAAGTGTACTTTCAGGGGGTATAAATGTTAAGTTAGTTACCAAGTGCCCACGGTTAACATATACTTTATCATACTGTTTTGAAACGCTCTTTGTAGCACTGAAATCTCGTGGCCTACCTTACATACTGTTATACTTAAACTGTAGCTCACCAACCATTGTGTTGACGTTTTTAAGCATGTTTTTCTCAGGTGCTTAAGGTTATTTGCTTCCACTGTCGTGCTAGTCTTGCCGTAGACACCCGCTGCTCTAGTGTTATCACCACATGAACTGTTTATCTTGCATTCAGACTTTAATACATTTGAAACTATGTTTTGTAACGACCTAAGGGTCACATATATTTATTCATGCTTGCTATTCGTAGAAGCATACTGTTGGTGTAAAACATTTGATGTCGGTTATGACGTCACCTTTTTATCGTGAATGCAACTTCTTTTACTACAGCATATAGTACTTAACCTTGTAATGATCCTGTTGTTGATGATTCGTACACGATGGTTTTGTATAGGGAATCACACATAAACTTAAGAATAAGGATGAATCCTAGGTCGACTCACCCGTTTGTGTAAGGGGTCCACTCTAGTTGAGAGTTCACATCTTTTGTATGTTTTCTTTCGGAAATGTAATGAAAATTTACTTTAAATTCTATGATCCTTGTTATCCTCCTTGAAGGAATTTCCTTAAACATCTATAACACTTATATGGTTACTTTATATATTTCTTTCCTCGTTGATTCCAACTATATGTTATTCTAGTCGATTTTTAACCTTCATTTCAACCTCTAATTGGATTATGTAGTTACATTCTACAAATGTGCTTTTGTTCCTTCCAAGGATAAGTTCACATGTAGTACGATAAACTGAACGATATCTTTCATTGATCACTCAGACCATTCTGATTACACTTTAAATAATTATAGCTTGCATTGCATGGAAGCCTGATTAGTGACTTCTCAGCTAGCATCTCAATTCATTTATCCACATCGAACATTTATTAAATACCGGGTTCATTATACCTATGGTTATCTGTCGGGATTAAAGGGTTAGAAACATCCATAGTTGACACCATCCGAACATCAAATTGCATGGTTGTGATCACCATGTATTCCACTCTATTTTTCAGGCTTTGTATTGCGACCTGAACGCTCAATGTTTCAGATGAGCTTAGTAATGTTCATGATGCACTTCGTATGGCTAAAAACACCATCATCCCTTTTGTGGAGATAAATTTAGGTGACACCTTCATGTAATCAAGAAATGAACTCAATTTCTTGATTTTAAAATCAAGAAACTTAATTATCATCGTATACTTATTCTTATTATTATATGCTCGACTACCCTTCAAGGTAAATAGTTCATTTTTGAGCGCAGGAGTCCCATGGGACAATGATACGCTCCTTTTTCTCAAATTCTGTACCGTTGATGGTCACTCCCCAAAATTACGGGACGAAATTTTTCTTTAACGGGTAGGTACTGTAACGACCCTACTTTTTCGTCATCTTTTTTTCGTGAATATTTAACTTTCGTTATCTGGTATTCTTGCCACCTCATTTTTATATTACATATTAAATTATAAGTCATATTTCCTTATTATTTATTAAATGAAAATGTTCACTTATGCATATATACGTTTCTACATGTAACAGTTCTGTTTTGGTGAATCGTCTCTGTTTTCAAACCAACGATTAGACTTTCGTGATTTTCAAATCAGAATTATTTTATCTATGATATTTCTATTTCATATGAAGTTATAAAGTATTTCTATATCTTATTTTTCGCGGGTGCATGTTCTTTCCGTATTTTAATCGCGTAGCAGTTTTGTTTCTCGATTCGGGCTCCGTTTGATCGTTCGGGCCACATATAAGTCCAAATACTAATAAAATAATTTTAATTGGGGCCCACTTTGGCTATTATGGCCTAAAATACACTCATGGCCCGCTCTTTTTGTTCCATGACACTTACACTTGGAAATTAGGTTTCATTTCATCATTTTTTCTCATATTTTTCTAACATAGTTTTCCTTCCCTTCCTCCTCCTGTCATCTAGGCCGACCCTAGCAGCCTCCAACACCAAAATTCAGCCAAAAACAATCATCATGCAATTGATCATCATTTCTCAAGGTTGATTGCTTATTCGGGGTTCTCCATTTCGCGATCTTTAACACCCTTCTTCTTGATTTTTGATTTGGGTATGAACATAAACCCTAACTTTTTAAATTTCATCTTTATTTACTGATTTTACATGTATGTTAATTTATTAGTGCTTGTATGTTAATGTGGTGTTGTTATATTGCTTAGAAATGCTCAATTGTGTATGTTTTCGGTTGATAAAATTGTGGACAGCAGCTTTATTGATATAATCAGTGTATTTGGATCATGTTTTTGGTTAAATAAAGTTTCTTAATGAGTTCCTCTCTTTGAGTACATAATTTTGGGCTTTGGATTCGTCTCGTTTCGAGTTACGGATCAAAATCTATGCTTGATTTAAGGTTTTGTAAAGTTTGAAATGTAATGACTTTTGAAAACAGTTTTTGGTCCAACATTGGGACCATAATCTGAGATTTTAGGGTGTACCATTAGGTTAGGATTGATGATTGGATGAACTTTCATGTTCGGGTCATCAAAATCTGAGCTACGGGTCACCCGGAATGATTAAAACAAGTTTTGAAATGGATTAATGTAATATTTGGTATACGGCTGTTCATCACGACCATAATTGATTTTGGGGTGTTCTTGACTATCCTAAGGTGTTGGGATGATTTGTTAGATGAGGATATATATATAAGATTCGTAAAAAACCGACACCCATCAAAAATCGAAACTTTCTAAAAATAGAAACTTTCCAAAAATAGAAACTTTCCAAAAATGGAAACTTACAAAAAATAGAAACTTTCTAAAAATAGAAAGTACGCGTTATACGTTTTCCTGATCATACCGAATCATACCGATTGATGTTCTTTGCTTTACTACAACAAGTACTATGGTTAACATACTAAGACTTGACCTAAGTTAATTATATCGACTTGCTTTATTTTTAGGTCGGAGTTGTGATCATTCTTGATCATTTGCCTTTGCTGTTCGTATACTTGTTTCCTTTTTGCTTCGTTTGCTTAAGGTGAGTTATATTCATGTTTTTCATACTATTCTAAAGTATTTTTGGGATGAGATTACATGCAACTTTTGTTTTACATTTTAGACACAAGTGGAAATTAATTTAAATTATTCATTGTGAGTTGAACGAAAATATTCCCTAATCTGGTCATTGTAATCACTGATTTCTATTAGTGAACGCGAATCCTATGGATAGATCTATCGAGCTTGACAGCCCCATTTCGTGCTAGTCGTGCTAGCGATTTATAATCGGAATGTATTAATACTTCGTAATTTTTGAAGATACACATGTTCAGTGTGTATTTTTGTATGATAATGGTATGGAATGGTTAAGTGGTTACCAGGTGGCTCACGGATTAATGGAATAATGTTTTTATGTTTTCTAACATTTGAAATCTTGTGGTTTAAAGCTTATACGTTATTTAAACCTAACGTATTCTAACACTTAACATTTTTGATTGCTTCTGCTGTGTTTACAGAGTCTGCATACATGTTGGCAGCTTTTGTTAAACATTAAACTTGCATTCTATTTTGGTTATATTAAATTGTGGGTGTTTGTTGACTTGGTTTTGGTCAACTTTTGGTTAATTACTTACGTTGGTTTTTCTAAACTTACATTTATGATAGGTTTCCTCTATAGGAAATCATTTTTAAATTTAGAATACAATGTTATTTATTAAATTCATTTAGAGTATGATCAAGCTGTGGGACTAAGTGACGGAGCCGTTAAGGGTACTTGATGGGTCCTCACAATCAGTTACATCTGCTTGGCCATTTTGTGAATGGGCAATTGATATAGTGGGGCGATTCCCAAGGAGTGTTGGCAATGCAAAATTTTTAGTGGTTGCAATTGAGTTTTTCACTAAGTGAGTAGTGGCGAAGGTGTTTAGCACGGTAACGGGTGAAAACATCAAAAAGTTTGTATGGAATGATATCGTTTGTAGGTATGGTTTTCCAAACGAAATTGTAAGCGATATGGTAAACAGTGGCAGAGAATCTGTTCAAAAGTTCGTGTGAAGATTTAAGCAGTATACAAACATTCACCTCTGTTGCTCTCCACAAGCAAATGGCCAAGTTGAAGCGACAAAAAAGGAAATTTTAGTCGGCATAAAGGCCTGACTAGGATTTGGTTAGACTAAATGGGTAGATGAAGTACCATATGTTTTGTGGTCTTACCGTACAATGCCAAAATGGAGCACGGATGAAACGCCGTTCAACTTGGTGTATGGTACTGAAGCAGTAATACCAGCTGAAATTTGTGTACCAACGCATAGGGTTTTAGCATTTGATGTTGAAAACAATTCATCTATCTTGCGTGAAAATTTGAATTTGTTGGAAGAGAGGCGTATCATGGCCGCTATCCGTCAAGCGGATGCTAAGTAGAGAATGGCAAAATATAACAAAAAAAGGGTTAGGCATGTGTAATCTAAAGAATGAGATTTGGTATTAAGGGACAATGAAGTAAGCAGACAAGCAAAGCAAGGGAAGTTGGGGCAATACAAGATCATACGGGCACACCCTAACGGATCATATACCCTTGCAGCGCCCTCCGGTGAGGAAATGCAGAGAACATGGAATGCAATGAGTTTAAAGAATTTTTATGCGTGGTATTGCATATACATGTAGCCTGATCAACTATTATGGATATGAGATGCAATCATAAATGTAGAAATTTCTTTAAATAATCATAATTGAAGCAATTATTCTTATGGGACAATATTCATAATTTTTATCCGGCCAAGGATTTTTAATCAGATGTCACAAAGCTGTGTGTCATCCCTGCACAGAAGAGAAATTTTTCTCGGTGGTAGAAGTTCAATCATACACAAAAGGTTTAAATGGCAGCGGATGACGTAGAACTCCGTTGAGCATCCAGGCAATAGATTGTATCTACGACCGTCATTACGTAAAAATTAAAATAATGCATGGCTAACCACCATATTTGATTCTTATAATCAAGCATATAAATCTTTCGCACAAATAAGACAAAGTAATAAAAAAATATATACATTTATTTGGCATTCATGTTCAAAACATAATACAACATTACATATCATAATTTCAAAATCAAAATATTGTCCACCGATGCAGCAGGGTTCTTACACACATTTTCTAATTCAGGAAATGACAAATAATCTATTTACTCACCTACTACTCTAACCCTATCAATTGCATCTGCCTTCAATTGTGAAGTAATAGTATCCGACAGTGAATCAGGAAAGTTAGGCACATTTTCTTCACCGTTTCAAGAAACTTATCCGTTCAGCGTCTAGTGCAACGGTAATGAACTTATTGAATTGTTTGGTTAGTGGTTCAGAATTAAAAGCATTCTTCACAATCTTTAAGATGACTATATCAAGGAGCCTAGTTTCATTATTGCTTGCTTGAAGCTGTTCTTTTAAAGCTGTCTCAGAATTCGTCAATGTTTCAATCTTATGCAGATACCATTTCTCTTTTGTTGCTAGCTTAACAGCACGAGCTTCTGCAGCACACTTAGCGGCAATGACAACATCTAATTCAAGTTTAGCATTTTTCGCTAATTCAGAATCCTTTTCAACACTTTCCGAGTTATCTCGATTTACTTGATCAGAATGCTCTAAGCGTTTCAAATTGTCAAATTCCGAGGCAATGTTCCAGATAATGCCCTGTGCCCGAGATTTGTGAGAATCATTTTTAGATAAACTCTCAAAAAAGTTGACAAGAGATAGAGATACCATTGCTTCAAGGTATTTCATGAACTCCGTATAGCTACCCGGAGGACCAGTAAGAAACGATGACATGATAGCTGTGTCTAAATTAGGGAGACTAATTTGAGAACTACTTTCGCCTATTGTATTACGTTGGGTGGGAGGCGGAAGAGCAAGCCTTCTTTGTGTTTCTCCTTCAGAAGACATAGCTGGATTAAAACAACATTTATTATTTATAAAGTTTTTCCAATTCAGATAGGATGATTCAAAATTCAATAATGGGTATCTAAGTGGGTCAACATTTTAATAGCCATCATTGCTAGGCTTATGGAAAAAGCAAAAAAAGGTTTTCTTCTGCTATGGATTCAAAAGAAAGTTTACTAGCTGCTCGACGTTTGCGTGAGTTTGTACGCGTTAAGGCTGACTCATCCACTGGCTAATTGTCAGACACATTTTTCTCAATTGTTTCATCAACCATCTTTTTAGAAGAGAATTGCAACTCCTCATACTTTATCTGGCGCATAGCAGTGATCGGAGTAATAACTGCAACAACAAAATTCCACAATTATTTTACAAGTAAACATAACGAATGATACGTAATAATTATTAAATTTGTCATACCTTTATTCTTTAACATCAAAATTGCAACATCGAGTGCCAATTCATCCCACTCTGCATTAATTGTACACAAAGCTAGCATATGCCCTGGATAATGCCGGTTGGGAATCCTCTCCTTCATCATCATATTTAGCAGTTTTCGTTCATCTGTTGTCAGTCTAGGATAGGTAATTTTGGGTGGCACGAGTGAGGTACGCCAATAACGAGCCTTTGTGGAAGTGTTGGGAATTATATCAATGTTGATGAAGAAAAAGCTATTTTTCCAGTCTTCCAAAACATCAATTGAGGTAAGAAAAAAACCATTAAAGTTTGAGATACATAACCATCCCTTATCATACGATTTAACTGTAGCAAGATGGCAAAAGAGGCGGACAGATGGTGTAATATTGCGAGCATTACAGTACATTTCAAAAAGCATAATTTTTCAAATCGACATAGGTTCAAATTTGCCGATGCTAACACCATAGAAACTGCATATATTCAAATAGAATGTCGTAAAAGAATTACGAAGAAAGTAAAAGAATAGTGCACGACAATAAATGGCAACTTTGCCAGAAGGGGATGTGATGCACGATCATGAGCATGTGGTATTACGGCGTCGGCTCTAAAGAATTTTGGAAATACAATTATGACGCGATCTAAATATGCTGAAGTAATTCCGTTACAAATGTTGTCTACATTTAAGAGAGCCATTGATTAGATAATAAATAAGGTAGATTTTCGCAGAAGTTTAAGGTAGATGAAGATGTAATTAGGGTTGAGTAAATGTGGAACAGTAAAATTGAGGTTTAAATAAAGGGAAGAAGGCAAACAATTGATGGAGATCGAAGGGCCTACAATCCGCCACGTATTCATCATACATAAGAAGATAAATAAACAAAAAATTCAAAATTTAAAGACTGATGTGGCAGATTTATGTTCCCGAGGAAAAAGGAACTCTTTATTTTTTATAATTTAATGACTTTATTTTTTACAAAAATAAATACATTAAACTGTAGGGGACTTAATGGTGTATCCTAGGGATACACGCATAAAAGCATCATTTTTGTACAAAAGAAATGATCAAAAAGCATAAAAGATAGCAATATTTGGCAGTTTTTAGCATTATACGTCCAGCGCTCAGCAGGCCGCCCAACGACATGTGTAAGACCTGCAGGCAGCTTCTATACTTAAGACCTTTGATTAGGCGCGTGAGCGGCACGCAACCACGTCAGTGGCACGTTGCCACATCAGCTATGCCGAAGTCGGTTCCGGATATTTTGCAAAACATAATTAATCAACGTTTCACACGTGTATCTCGAGAATTTCGTACATTCTAGGCCTATAAATAGACCCCTTGGGTCACAAAATTTCACATCTGAACTTCAGTCAGAGAGAAGTACAATTTTTCTCTCACACAGTATTTTCTCACTCTAAAACGTTAACCACTTAGCAACAGAACGCTACACGGACCAATTCCAGATTGGTCCAAAGACTGATTGAGGCCACCCCACGGATTTCTCATCCGTTTTCTGGGTTTGCAGGGATTATTTCCCGAGGGCAAACATCAGTCGGCAACATATCACTCAACGCTAGGATGTTATTGTACTGTACTGGTACCTTTCATCCGCTATACGGAATAGTACCAATAATTACCAAAAACGTCTTCTCAGAAATACCAACACACAATCTAAGCCAATCCATTACCCTTATCCTTCGAAGTGATACAATCTATAAAAATAGTAAAACAACGAGGGTAAGTAAAGCTTAGTGAGAAGAATAAGTATACAAATAAGAATATAACTTACCAACTTGATTTACCACACACATCAATACATATGCATATACACATAGCACTACAACCACCTACCATGCATAATCCATGATAGCATGCTTGACACAATTAAATTAAAGCTCAACACATCATGGTTAACCATTACCACAGGGGAGTGGTTCGTTAGAAGAACCACCGATCATTCATAACAACCGTTAGTGACACGCCACACGTTTTGCTCTAACCCCGTGGTGATACGACACATGTTTTCACCATAATACTCATGTGGTGTTGACACACGATCTTAAGTGAACCCCTACGCACGTGGTAACACTCTAGTGAACCTAATACACGCGGTAGCACTAAATCACACCAAACTCAAGCAAGTAAATTATATACATGAATGCATAAATATTCCACTCACCTTTAACGTTTTGAGCTAGCACCAATGCTTGAGCTTCACTATCAATAATTCTAAAATTACCTAACAATTACACATGCCAAGCTATAATCAATTATTGCTCTTGCAACCCAAAACACGCCAAGTGCAATTTAAACCCAAATTGCACCCTAATTACCAACTTGATCAAACAATACACCAACACCCCAAAATCACTAATGGCTAGTGGTTTTAGGTCTAACTCACCAAAATACAACTCAAGGTCAAGTGCTTGAAGCACCTCATGACCCATTTTAACACAAAATCCATTTTAACCCAAATTAGGGTTTACACCCAAAATCAAGTCAACACCAACACCCACATCAATAATCTATGAGTTTTGTAGTTATTTACAAGAACATGCAAGACTTGAATGTCACAAATTCGCCACCCAAATGCTAGTTCACCCAATTAGGGTTCACACACACCCGGCTAGTCGCTCAAGAACCCTAATTTCAAAATGAAATTTATGTTGAACCCTAAACCACCCCAAAACCTAACCCATTCATGAAATTAAACAAGATAAATTGGATTTAGGGCTTACCACAAGTGTAGAACTAAGCTATGAAGCATCTACACAACAATTAGACTTCAATTGGGGATGGATTTAGCTTCTTCTTCACCAAACTAGAGCTTTCTCATTCTACAATTTCTCTCTCTAAGTTGGGGGTGTTAGATGGAGTAAAATTAGGATAAGAGACTGATCTGGGTCAGTCTTTTACCCCTCAAAACGTCCCCATGCAATATTGTACACCGGTCCTTTTATTTTTATTTTTACAAAATCAGCTGCAGTTCCCGCTAGTTGGAGCGGCACGCGAGAAGGTGTTGCGACGCTCCACTGTGCTGTGACAGAAATCAGATTGTTACATAACTCGCTTATTATGTATTACCTTAATTTAAAAAATCAAGGATTGCAACTGGTTCCTCCACATACTCCAATTTGTTATTTAGAGTAATTTCATCCAATGGAACCCACGTTGAGTCATCTGTAAGACACTTGCGAAGGTGGGAAACATGAAATGTGTTATGGATCCCACAAGCTCTCCGGTTAACTCTAACCGATAAGCATCCTCACCAACACGTGCAAAATTTTAAAAGGTCCAAGAAACCGAGGAGCAAGTTTTCCCCACTTTCGGAACCGAATCGCACCCTTCCATGGCGACAATATAAGCATCCCCATATCACCTTCTTGAAACTCAATCGGCTGTCTTCGTTAATCTGCATAAGACTTTTGTCTATCTTGTGCGGCCTTAAGATGATTCTAGATCATCTTAATCTTTTGATTCGAATCTTGAACCACATCCGTACCCCCAATCTCTCGTTGACCCACTTCACCCCCAACAAATCGGTGTTCGACACCTTCTTTCATAAAGCATCTCATATGGTGGCATTCCAATACTCGTATGGAAGCTATTGCTGTATGAAAACTCCACCAAATGTAAATGCTCATCCCAATTACCACCGAAATCAATAACACAAGCCCGAAGCATATCCTCTAAGGTTTGAATGTTTTGTTCGCTTTGACCATCCATTTGAGGATGATACGCGGTGCTCATTTTCAATTGAGTACCCATCTCCTCATGAAACTTACCCCAAAATTGAGAAGTAAAACGTCTATCTCGATCCGAAACAATCGACACCGGAACCCCGTGTCTTGATAACACCTCTTTAATGAACAATCTTGCCAATGTCTCTGACGAAATTGTATCTCGAATAGGAAGAAACAACACACTTTTCGTCAATCTATCAACGATTGCCCAAATAGTGTCGTATTGGGTTATTGCCGTCTTTGGCAATTTAGTGATAAAATCCATGGTAATATGCTCCCATTTCCACTTGAGAATTTCTAACGGTTAAAACATACCATAAGGCTGTTGGTGCTCGACCTTAGCTTTCAAACATGTAACACATTACTCGACATACTTAACAGTGTCTCGCTTCATTCCAGACTTCCAATACTCTTTCTTCAAATCAAGTTACATTTTAGTCGCCCCGGATGGATAGAATACTTTGAGTTATGTGCCTCATCAAGAAGCACTTGTCGGTACCCACACATTTTCGACACCCAAATTCTTCCTTGAAATGATAACAACCCGTGCGAGCCTAATATGATAGACTCCGTTTGCCCTTGAATTTGCTCTTCAAACTTATTATTAACAAAAGCCTCAATTTGAACCTCGCCAAGCTTTACAAGAAAATCATTTGTAATCGTCATGCGTAATAATTCCACTCATATCGCCGGGTATTGTTTCTTTCGACTCAACGCATCCGCAACCACATTTGCTTTACCCAGATGGTAAAGTCTCTTACAATCATAGACTTTCAACAAGTCAATCCAATGATGTTGTCGGTTGTTCAACTCCCATTGATCAAAGAGATATTTCAAACTCTGGTGATCCGAATAAATCATGCTTTTAACACCATAAAGATAATGGTGCCAAATTTTAGGGGCATGGACCACTGCCCCCAACTCAAGAACATGAGTGGGGTAGTTCTTCTCGTGCTCTATCAGTTGTCTCGAGGCATAAGCGATGACCTTATCCCTTTGCAAAAGAACAACACCAATCCCATTAATAGAAGCATCACAAAACACCGTCATGTCATCGACACCTTCCGGTAACACCAATACCGGAGCTTGACACAATTTCTCCTTCAACAATTGGAAAGCAATTTCTTGCTCATTCTCCCAATTAAATCTCACATTCTTCCTTGTCAATTTCATCAACGAAGAAGATATTTTGAAAAAATCTTAGATAAATCGACGATAATAATCGACCAATTCGAGGAAACTTCATACTTCCGTAGGAGTAGTCGGTCGCTCCCATTTTTCTATCACTTCAATATTTACCAGATCCACTTGAATCCCTATTTTATTAACAATATGGCCAAGGAATTAGACTTCCTTAATCCAAAATTTACACTTATAGAACTTGGCATACAACTTCTATTTTCGCAACGTTTTCAACACTTCACGAAGATGGTGCACATGTTCCTTCACGCTCTTAGAATAAACGAGTATGTCTTCAATGAACACAATTACTGACTTATCTAACATGGGTTAACACACGCGATTCATAAGGTCCAGGAATTCCATGGGCGCATTAGTAAGACTAAAAGGCATCACCACAAATTCATAATTCCTGTATCGAGTCTAAAACGCAGTTTTCTCAATATCTTCGTCACGGATCCGCACTTGATGATAGCCGGATCATAAATCGATCTTAGAAAAACAACAATCTCCTTGTAATTGATTAAATAAATCATCAATACGAGGCAACGGATAACGATTCTTAATCTTCACTTTATTCAACTCACGATAATCGATGTACATGTGCGTACTACCGTCCTTCTTCTTCATGAACAAAACCAGAGCACCCCAAGGTGAAGTACTCGGTCGGATGAAACCCTTTTCTAACCATTCTTGGGTTTGATTAAAAAACTCTTGCATCTCCATTGGTGCTAAATGGTAAGGCATCTTAGCAATGGGGGTAGTCCCCATAACCAACTCGATGTGAAACTAAACTTGCCTTTCCTGCAGAACAACGGTAACTCGTCTAGAAACACGTATTCAAATTTATTAACAACTGGAATAGTATGAATGGATGGAGGCTCTTTTCGTGTATCAACTACATGCGCAAGAAAAGCCATACCACCACTATAAAGGAACTGACGTGCCCGTGCGTATGTGCCCAATGGCGCAAGTCTTCTGTATTTCTCACCATGGATGATTATTGCTCTCCCACTTGGGGTCACCACTCGAATAAAATTTCTCATGACATGCAATATCGGCTCTATAACGATTGAAGCGTCCCAAACTCAATACTGAAAATCGACGCCATTTTTTTTACAGTCACCTAGTACAGGCTATTGGAGTGGCTCTCCAGGTTTTGGAGCGGCACTCCACTTCAGTGCGCCAGATGCCCAGTTTATAGTTTCCTATCAGGATTAAAAACCCATTATGTGGAGCGGCGCTCCACTTCACTGGTACTGGAGCTGCCATTTTGTTGTTAAAATCCAAACATAAGTTCATCACCAACCGAGTCTTAAATCACATTGACCTATTTAAATGTGGATTACAACCCAAAATACATCAATGTTTACATGTCCACAACATCGGGTACTCAAGACCCATAATTTAACAAAGTGTATATTACGACCTGTTACACCAAAATGACCAATAGTTGAGTATGACCATTGGGACCATTACCAAAAGAGTTCTTCCCACAATCACCAACACGAAAGCTAAGCCAAACCCTTACCCTTATCCTTCGAGGTGCAACAATCTATAAAAAGAGTACAAACAACGAGGTTCAGCAACACTTAGTGAGAAGAATAAGTATACAAATAAGTATACCACTTACCAACTTGATTTACCAAACACATCAATACATGAGCATATACACATAGCACCACAACCATCTAGCACAAGTAATCCAAGATAGAATGCTAGACACAATTAAATTAAAGCCCAACACATCATGGTTAACCATTAGCATAAAGGAGTGGTTTGTTAGAAGAACCATAGATCGTTCATAAAAACCATTAGTGACACGACATACGTTTTGCACTAACCCCGTGGTGATACGATATACGTTTCACCATAAGGCTCACGTGGTGTCGACACATGATTGAGTAAACCCCGAAACATGTGGTAGCACTCTAGTGAACCTCGACACACGCGGTAACACTATACCACATCAAACTCAAGCAAGTAAACTATACATATGAATGCATAAATATTCCACTCACCTTTGCCAACTTTAGCAAGCACCAACACTTGAGCTTCGCTATCAATAACTCTCAAGTCACCTAATAAATACACATAACAAGCTATAATCAACTATAGCTCTAGCAACCCAAAAATATCCTAAGTGCAATCTCGACCCAAATTGCACCTAAATCTCCAACTAGATCAAACAAGACCCCAACACCCCAAAATCACTAATGGCTAGTGATTTTGGCTTAAACCTACCAAAATCCAACTTAGGGTCAAGAGCTTGAAACACTTTTTGACCCGTAACCACAAGTGACATTTAAACCCATTTACATTTGACTTCCCATAGCTAGGTCAATTTAGACCCAAATACTTATAATCACCAACAATTAATGGTTTAAGACCTGGTCACCACTTAGATTAAAAATTATATATTTCAAGTACCACATGGTGTAGTGACCCGAACTTTTCCATGTTTATATATATTAATTGAGATTGATATTTACATGACTAAATGTTTCCAACATGTTAAGCAATCAAACTTGTTAAGACTTGATTAAATGAAATAAGTTTCATATAGACAATTGATGACCCAAGTTGACCGGCGATTCACGAACGTTACAAATTTGTAAAAACAACATGTTGTGGTATATATAGACATATATATGGTTGACATGTGATTATGATGAGTAAGTATCTCACTAAGTATATTAACAATGTGCGATATACATAAGAAATGAGATTACTAAGTTAAGAAACTCTAAATGATATATATAACGATTATCGTTATGATAACGTCTACTAAATACATATGTATCATATTAAGATATTGATACACTATATTTAACATGATAAAATGATATTTAAATATATCATTAAGTGTGTTAACAATGAACTACATATGTAAAAACAAGACTACTAACTCAAGAATTACGAAATGAGACTTACATGTAACGATTATCGTTGTAACGATATTTTAATGTATATATCATATTAAGAGATATTCATACATCATAATATCATGATAACATAATAATTTAACATCTAATTTGATATAATAAACATTGGGTTAACAACATTAATTGAGATCATTAACTTAAAGGTTTCAAAACAACACTTACATGTAACGACTAACGAAGACTTAACGACTCCATTAGAATGTATATACATGTTGTGTTTTGATATGTATTCTTACACTTTTGAAACACTTCAAGACACATATCAAATTACTTCTACTTGACAAAAATGCTTACAATTACATCCTCGTTCAGTTTCATCAACAATTCTACTCGTATGCACCCATATTGGTACTCGTACAATACACAACTTTTAGATGTATGTACTATTGGTATATACACTCCAATGATCCGCTCTTAGCAGCCCATGTAAGTCACCTAACACATGTGGGAACCATCATTTGGCAACTAGCATAAAATATCTCATAAAATTACAAAAATATTAGTAATCATTCATGACTTATTTACATGAAAACAAAATTTCATATCCTTTATATCTAATCCATATACCAATGACCAAAAACACCTACAAACACTTTCATTATTCAATTTTCTTCATCTAATTGATCTCTCTCAAGTTCCATCTTCAAGTTCTAAGTGTTCTTCATAAATTCTATAAGTATAGTTTCATAAAAATCAAGAATACTTCCAAGTTTGCAAGTCTACTTCCAAGCTTTCTAATCCATTCCAAGTAATCATCTAAGATCAAGGAACCTTTGTTATTTACAGTAGGTTATCTTTCTAATTCAAGGTAATATTCATATTCAAACTTTGATTCAATTTCTACAACTATAACAATCTTATTTCGAGTGAAAATCTTACTTGAACTATTTTCGTGTCATGATTCTGCTTCAAGAACTTTCAAGCCATCCAAGGATCCTTTGAAGCTAGATTCATTTTTCTCATTTCCAGTAGTTTTATCCAGAAAACTTGACGTAGTAATGATGTTCATAACATAATTCGATTCATACATATAAAGCTATCTTATTCGAAGGTTTAAACTTGTAATCACCAGAACATAGTTTAGTTAATTCTAAACTTGTTCGCAAAAAAAAGTTAATCCTTCTAACTTTACTTTTAAAATCAACTAAACACATTTTCTATATCTATATTATATGCTAACTTAATGATTTAAAACCTGGAAACACGATGAACACCATAAAATCGGATATACGCCGTCGTAGTGAAACCGGGGGCTGTTTTGGTTTGGATAATTAAAAGCTATGATAAACTTTGATTTAAAATTTGGTCTTCTGAGAAAATGATTTTTCATATGAAAATGAAACTATATCCAAAAATCTTGGTTAAACTCAAAGTGAATGTATGTTTTTCAAAATGGTCATCAAGATGTCGTTCCTTCGACGGAAATGACTACCTCTTTTGTAATTGACATGTAACTTAAATTTCTGACTATAAACCTATACTTTTTATGTTTGGATTCTTAAATTAGAGTTCAATATGAAACCATAGCAATTTGATTCACTCAAAACGGATTTAAAATGAAGAAGTTATGGGTAAAACAAGATTGGATATTTTTGATCGTTTTAGCTACGGGAAATGTTTAACAAATCTATACAAATCATATCTTAGCTAACTTATATTGTATTATACATGTATTCTAATATATTATGTAATCTTGGGATACGATAGACACGTATGCAAATGTTTTGACATATCATATCGACCCACGTATATATATTATTTGGAACAACCATAGACACTCTATATGCAGTAATGTTGGAGTTAGCTATATAGGGTTGAGGTTGATTCCAAAAATATATATAATTTGAATTGTGATCTAGCCGGAGACGTGTATACACTGTGTCGTGGATTGATTCAAGATAATATATATCAATTTATTTCTATACATCTAACTGTGGACAACTAGTTGTAGGTTACTAACGAGGACAGCTGACTTAATACACTCAAATCTTTAAAACATAATAAAAATGGTTGTAATTATATTTTGATCATACTTTGATATATATGTACATATTTGTATAGGTTCGTGAATCGATCCGTGACCAAGTCTTATTTCCGAGGAGGGAAATATCTGTGAAAGTGAGTTATAGTCCCACTTTTAAAATCTAATATTTTTGGGATGAGAATACATGTAAGTTTCATAAATGATTTACAAAATAGACACAAGTACGTGAAACTACATTCTATGGTTGAATTATTGAAATCGAATATGCCCTTTTTTATTAAGTCAGGTAATCTAAGAATTAGGGAACAGACACCCTAATTGACGCGAATCCTAAAGATAGATCTATTGGGCCTAACATACCCCATCCAAAGTACCGGATGCTTTAGTACTTCAAAATTTATATCATATCCGAAGGGTGTCCCGGAATGATGGGGATATTCTTATATATGCATCTTGTTAATGTCGGTTACCAGGTGTTCACCATATGAATGATTTTTATCTCTATGTATGGGATGTGTATTGAAATATGAAATCTTGTGGTCTATTGTTACGATTTGATATATATAGGTTAAACCTATAACTCACCAACATTTTTGTTGATGTTTAAAGCATGTTTATTCTCAGGTGAATACTAAGAGCTTCCGCTGTTGCATACTAAAATAAGGACAAGATTTGGAGTCCATGTTTGTATGATATTGTGTAAAAACTGCATTCAAGAAACATATGTCGATGTAACATATTTCTATTATAAACCATTATGTAATGGTCATGTGTAAACAGTATATTTTAGATTATCATTATTTGATAATCTACGTAATGCTTTTAAAACCTTTATTGATAAAATAAAGGTTATGATTGTTTTAAAAATGAATGCAGTCTTTGAAAAACGTCTCATATAGAGGTCAAAACCTCGCAACGAAATTAATTAATATGAAACGCTTATAATTAATATGAATGGGACATTTCAGTTAGTATCCAAGCGTTGGTCCTTAGAACCAGAAAATTTTCATTAGTGTGTCTTATCGAGTTTGTTAGGATACATTAGTGAGTCTGGACTTCGACCGTGTTTTTTTTTAAAAATGATTGCTTAACATTTTTGTTGGAAACTATATATTATTATCATGTAATATTATGTGATATATTAATCTCTTAACATGTTTGATATTGTGTGATAGATGTCTACCTCTAGCACAAATCCCATTGAATCACCTAATAATAACGAAGAGTCGAATATATATTGGCAAGATTCGCAAGTTCCCGAAGAACCGAAAGAAGAGGAAACGGAACCGGAAGAAGAGGAACCGGAAGAAGAGGAACCAGAAGATGAGGAACCGAAAGAAGAAGAGGTTCCAGAGGGGGGAATAGTAGGAACCACAGAAAACCGGTCAAATAAAAGAAAATCCTCAACCAATGGACCAAAGTTAATAATGGTCAATGGTGTTTCCGCTAAGGAAGCAAAATATTGGGAAAATTACCAATTTTCCGATGAATCGGATCCTGATAAGGATTCCGATGATGTTATAGAAATTATCCCGACCCAATTTAATGAGGCAAAAGAAAATAATAAGGGAAAAGGCATCAAAATAGAGAAATCTGATTCCGACCCCGATGAACTTTATATGTACCGTCAACACCCGTATTTTCAATATCGTGAGAATAACCCGGGAACCTCTAAACCACCAGGTTTTTCTAAACCAATGTGGAAAATGACGACTCGTATTAGAGGAACATCATATATCCCTAGAAGATTAGGAAAAAGAACCAAGTCCGAAGAAGAAGAAACCAGTAATTCAGATTAGAGGGGTGTGTGCATGTTGTGTAATAAATGTATTGTAGTGTGCTTGTACTTTTATGTTCTATGTAAAAATTGCTTGTATTGTTTGTTATTACGAATCTAATCCTTGTCTATTTTGCAGTATAAAAACAAAATAGACGTTAAGGGTAGACAACCGAATATTTTAGAAGACCTATCAGAGGATATGATTGAGGAAATCTTGTCTAGAGTCGGTCAGAATTCATCAGCACATTTAGTTATGGCGAAATTAACCTGTCAAACATTTGAAAGACTTTCCAGAAATGCCTTAGTTTATAAAAGGCTTTCCTTTGATAGGTGGGGTATATCACATTGGGGAGACTTTAAGTTACGCCGTATTTTCTTTAAAGCGTTAAATGCGGGGAACCCAAATGCAATTTTACGCTACGGGTTAAGAACCTATTTTGACTCAACATATCCCAACATAGGATTTCGTGAATTAGAAAGAGCTTCTAACATGCAACATAAAGAAGCATGTTATGCTTACGGGTTAGTGATGTTCGCTTCTTACCAAAGTGAGAAAAAGAACATCGGATTGAAGCTTTTAAATAAAACTTTCCCACAAGTGACGGATTCAGTAGTTGGGGTGAGAAACAAGGTTTTTAGATTATTATAAGACTGTTGGACATTACGAAACCCTCGTCCTTTTGACGACATTACAACATGCTGCCTAGCCAATGGTCAAAACGGTTATTTTCCACAAGACCAAGGATGGGAAGTCGTCTTAGTAAAACCAGAATGCATGACTTGTTTCTGGACTTATGAATTACGTGTCTTTATTTCCTTTGCTGAATAACTTGCGTATTAACTAGATTTATCTTCAAAACTGTCATGTATCATAGTGTACTATATTTCATATTATATGTAATATAGCGAAGTTGTAAGTTTGAAGAATATTTGTATGTGATATATTATTATAATCAGTTTTTCATATGGAATTATAGTAGTTGAATTGTATATTAGCTATTAAGTATGAACTTAACGCGTAGGTAGTACCCGAATTTAAACTTATAAAACGCTAATATGAAGAAAAAGCTTTTATAAATGAGTTCATATTATGCTACGAGATACTATTGACTACTCTTAATATTCTGTTTGATTAACTTATTTCATTTGACTATTTTGAAGGAAATGGCACCGACTACTCGACACACCTTGAATATGAGCGAAGAGGAATATCGTGCCTTTCTTGCTTCAAACATAGCCGCAGAACAGGCCGTGCTACATACCAACAATAACTCTGAATCTAGGAATACAGCTAACGGCACAAGAAATCGTGTAGGATGCTCCTACAAGGAATTCACTGCCTGCAAACCTTCAGAATTTGATGGGACCGAAGGACCAATCGGATTGAAACGGTAGACCGAGAAAGTTGAATCGGTGTTTGCCATAAGTAAGTGTGCTGAAGTAGACAAAGTGAAGTACGCTACGCATACCTTCACAGGTATTGCGTTAACATGGTGGAATACCTATCTAGAGCAAGTGGGACAAGATGCTGCTTACACGCTACCGTGGTCAGTAATCAAGCACTTGATGAACGAGAAGTACCGTTCCAGAACCGAGGTCAATAAGCTTAAGTCAGAACTTAGAGGGTTACGAACACAGGGATTCGATATTACTTCGTACGAAAGACGATTCACAGAATTGTGCCTATTGTGTCCGAGAGCGTTCGAAGATGAGGAAGAGAAGATCGACGCGTTTGTGAAAGGGTTACCGGAGAGAATCCAAGAAGATATAAGTTCACATGAGCCTGCCTCCATACAAAAGGCATGTAGAATGGCTCACAAACTAGTGAACCAGATTGATGGAAGAATTAAAGAACAGGCAGCCGAAGAGGCTAACGTGAAGCTAGTCAAAAGAAAGTGGGAGGAAAACGGTGATAAGAGTCACCAATACAACAACAACTATCCCAACAATCGCAACATCAATTGCAACTACAACAAACGACACAACAACAACAACAACAACAACAACAACAACAACAACAACAACAACAACAACAACAACAACAACAACAACTACAACAATCATCCTAACAGCAATAACAACTGCAACAACAACAACAATTAGAAGCAGCTATGCCAAAGGTGTGAAAAGTATCACTCGGGGTTCTGCACCAAATTTTGCAACAAGTGTAAAAGAAATGGTCATAGCGCGGCGAAGTGTGAGGTCTACGGACCAGGGGTTAACATAACAAAAGGAACAAATGGTGTCGAAACGAGTAATGGCGGAGCAAGTAGTGTCGGAGCAAGTTATGCCAATGTAGTTTGTTATAAATGTGGAAAACCGGGCCACGTTATTAGAAATTTCCTGAACCAGGAGAACACGAATGGACAAGGCCGCGGAAGAGTTTTCAATATTAATGCGGCAGAGGCACAGGAAGACCCGGAGCTTGTTACGGGTACGTTTCTTATTGGCAAAAAATTTTCTTACGTTTTATTTGATTCGGGTGCGGATAGAAGCTATATGAGTAGAGATTTTTGTGCTAAATTAAGTTGTCCATTGATGCCGTTGGATAGTAAATTTTTACTCGAATTAGAAAGCGGTAAATTAATTTCAGCAGATTATATATGCCGCAATCGAGAAATTAAACTGGGTAGTGAAATATTTAAGATTGATTTGATATCAGTAGAGTTAAGGAGTTTTGATGTAATAGTTGGCATGGACTGGCTGAAGGAGATGAAAGCAGAGATCGTATGTTACAAAAATGCAATTCGCATTGTACGAGAAGAATAAGAACCCTTAATGGTGTACGGAGAAAAGGGCAACACGAAGCTACATCTTATTAGTAATTTGAAGGCATAAAAGCTAATAAGAAAAGGTTGCTATGCTATTCTAGCACACGTCGAGAAAGTACAAACTGAAGAAAAGAGCATCAATGATGTTCCCGTCGCAAAAGAATTTCCCGATGTATTTTCGAAAGAATTACCGGGACTACCTCCACATCGATCTGTTGAATTTCAACTAGATCTTATACCAGGAGCTGCACCAATAGCTCGTGCTCCTTACAGACTCGCACCCAGTGAGATGAAAGAACTGTAAAGCCAACTGTAAGAACTATTAGAACGTGGTTTCATTCAACCAAGCACATCACCATGGGGAGCTCCTGTTTTGTTTGTCAAGAAGAAGGATGGTACATTTAGGTTGTGTATTGACTACAGAGAGTTGAATAAACTTACCATCAAAAACCGTTATCCACTGCCGAGAATTGATGACTTATTTGATCAACTACAAGGCTCGTCGGTTTATTCGAAAATCGATTTACATTCTGGATATCATCAAATGCGAGTAAAGGAGGATGATATTCCAAAAACTGCTTTTAGGACGCGTTATGGTCATTACGAGTTTATGGTTATGCTGTTTGGATTGACTAACGCACCAGCTATGTTCATGGACCTTATGAACCGAGTGTGTGGGCCATATCTTGACAAGTTTGTCATTGTTTTCATCGATGACATACTTATTTACTCAAAGAATGATCAAGAGCACGAATAACATTTGAGAAAAGTGCTAGAAGTATTGACGAAAGAAAAACTGTACGCTAAGTTTTCAAAGTGTGCATTTTAGTTGGAAGAAGTTCGATTCCTCGGTCACATAGTGAACAAAGAAGGTATCCAGGTGGACCCGGCAAAGATCGAAACTGTTGAAAAGTGGGAAACCCCAAAAACTCCGAAGCATATACGTCAATTTTTAGGATTGGCTGGTTATTACAGAAGATTCATCCAAGATTTCTCCAAAATAGCAAAACCCTTGACTGCATTAACGCATAAAGGGAAGAAATTTGAATGGAAGGATGAACAAGAGAAGGCGTTTCAGTTATTGAAGAAAAAGCTAACTAAGGCACCTATATTGTCATTGCCTAAAGGGAATGATGATTTTGTGATTTATTGTGACGCATCAAAGCAAGGTCTCGGTTGTGTGTTAATGCAACGAACGAAGGTGATTGCTTATGCGTCTAGACAATTGAAGATTCACGAGCAAAATTATACAACTCACGATTTGGAATTGGGTGCTGTTGTTTTTGCATTAAAGACTTGGAGGCATTATTTATATGGAGTCAAAAGTATTATATATACCGACCACAAAATTCTCTAATATATATATAATCAGAAGCAACTGAATATGAGACAACGCAGGTGGATTGAACTGTTGAATGATTATGATTTTGAGATTTGATACCACCCGGGGAAGGCGAATGTGGTAGTCGACGCTTTGAGTAGAAAGGACAGAGAACCTATACGGGTAAAATCTATGAATATAATTATTTGTACTAACCTTACTACTCAAATAAAGGAGGCGCAACAGGGAGTTGTAAAAGAAGGAAAGTTGAAGAATGAGATACCCAAAGGATCAGAGAAACATCTTAATATTCGGGAAGATGGAACCCGATATAGGGCTGATAGAATTTGGGTACCAAGGTTTGGTGATGTGAGAGAAATGGTACTTAAAGAAGCACATAAAACCAGATATTCAATACATCCCGGAGCGGGGAAGATGTATAAAGATCTCAAGAAACACTTTTGGTGGCTAGGTATGAAAGCCGATATTGCTAAATATGTAGGAGAATGTTTGACGTGTTCTAAGGTCAAAGATGAACATCAGAAACCATCAGGTCTACTACAACAACCTGAAATCCCAGAATGGAAATGGGAAAACATTACCATAGATTTCATTACTAAATTGCCAAGGACTGCAAGTGGTTATGATACTATTTGGGTAATAGTTGATCGTCTCACCAAGTCAGCACACTTCCTGCCAATGAGAGAAGATGACAAAATGGAGAAGTTGGCGTGATTGTATTTGAAGGAGGTTGTCTCCAGACATGGAATACCCGTCTCTATTATCTCTGATAGGGATGGTAGATTTGTTTCAAGGTTCTGGCAGACGTTGCAACAAGCATTGGGGACTCGTCTAGATATGAGTACTTCCTATCATCCACAAACTGATGGGCAGAGCGGAAGGACGATACAAACGCTTGAAGACATGCTACGAGCATGTGTTATTGATTTCGGAAATAGTTGGTATCGACACCTACCGTTAGCAGAATTTTCCTACAACATGGATGATTATTGCTCTCCCACTTGGGGTCACCACTCGAATAAAATTTCTCATGACATGCAATATCGGCTCTATAACGATTGAAACAACCCAAACTCGATACTGAAAATCGACGCCATTTTTTTTACAGTCACCTAGTACAGGCTATTGGAGTGGCTCTCTAGGTTTTGGAGCGGCACTCCACTTCAGTGCGCCAGATGCCCAGTTTATAGTTTCCTGTCAGGATTAAAAACCCATTATGTGGAGCGGCGCTCCACTTCACTGGTACTGGAGCTGCCATTTTGTTGTTAAAATCCAAACATAAGTTCATCACCAACCGAGTCTTAAATCACATTGACCTATTTAAAAGTAGATTACAACCCAAAATACATCAATGTTTACATGTCCACAACATCGGGTACTCAAGACCCATAATTTAACAAAGTGTACATTACGACCCGTTACACCAAAATGACCAATAGTTGAGCATGAGCATCGGGACCATTACCAAAAGAGTTCTTCCCACAATCACCAACACGAAAGCTAAGCCAAACCCTTACCCTTATCCTTCGAAGTGCAATAATCTATAAAAAAGATTACAAACAACGAGGTTCAGCAACACTTAGTGGGAAGAATAAGTATACAAATAAGTATACCACTTACCAACTTGATTTACCAAACACATCAATACATAAGCATATACACATAGCACCACAACTATCTAGCACAAGTAATCCACGATAGAATGCTAGATACAATTAAATTAAAGCCCAACACATCATGGTTAACCATTAGCACAAGGGAGTGGTTTGTTAGAAGAACCATAGATCGTTCATAAAACCATTAGTGACATGACACACGTTTTGCACTAACCCCGTGGTGATACGATACACGTTTCACCATAAGACTCACGTGGTGTCGACACACGATATTGAGTGAACCCCGAAATATGTGGTAGCACTCTAGTGAACCTCGACACACGCGGTAACACTATACCACATCAAACTCAATCAAGTAAATCATACATATGAATGCATAAATATTCCACTCACCTTTACCAACTTTAGCAAGCACCAACACTTGAGCTTCACTATCAATAACTCTCAAGTCACCTAACAAATACACATAACAAGCTATAATCAACTATAGCTCTAGCAACCCAAAAATATCCTAAGTGCAATCTCGACCAAAATTGCACCTAAATCTCCAACTAGGTCAAACAAGACCCCAACACCCCAAAATCACTAATGGCTAGTGATTTTGGCTTAAACCTACCAAAATCCAACTTAGGGTCAAGAGCTTGAAACACTTTTTGACCCGTAACCACAAGTGCCATTTAAACCCATTTACATTTGACTTCCCATAGCTAGGTCAATTTAGACCCAAATACTTATAATCACAAACAATTAATGGTTTAAGACCTGGTCACCACTTAGATTAAAAATTATATATTTCAAGTACCACATAGTGTAGTGACCCGAACTTTTCCATGTTTATATATATTAATTGAGATTGATATTTACATGACTAAATGTTTCCAACGTGTTAAGCAATCAAACTTGTTAAGACTTGATTAAATGAAATAAGTTTCATATAGACAATTGATCACCCAAGTTGACCGGCGATTCACGAACGTTACAAATTTGTAAAAACTACATGTTGTGGTATATATAGACATATATATATGGTTGACATGAGATTATGATTAGTAAGTATCTCACTAAGTATATTAACAATGTGCGATATACATAAGAAATGAGATTACTAAGTTAAGAAACTCGAAATGATATATATATAACGATTATCGTTATGATAACGTCTACTAAATACATATGTATCATATTAAGATATTGATACACTATATTTAACATGATAAAATGATATTTAAATATATCATTAAGTGTGTAACAATGAACTACATATGTAAAAATAAGACTACTAACTCAAGAATTACGAAACGAGACTTATATGTAACGATTATCGTTGTAACGATATTTTAATGTATATATCATATTAACAGATATTCATACATCATAATATCATGATAACATAATAATTTAACATCTCTTTTGATATAATAAACATTGGGTTAACAACATTAATTGAGATAGTTAACTTAAAAGTTTCAAAACAACACTTACATGTAACGACTAACGAAGACTTAACGACTCCATTAGAATGTATATACATGTTGTGTTTTGATATGTATTCTTAAACTTTTGAAATACTTCAAGACACATATCAAAGTACTTCTACTTAACAAAAATGCTTACAATTACATCCTCGTTCAGTTTCATCAACAATTCTACTCGTATTCACCCGTATTCGTACTCGTACAATACACAACTTTTAGATGTATGTACTATTGGTATATACACTCCAATGATCAGCTCTTAGAAGCCTATGTGAGTCACCTAACACATGTGGGAACCATCATTTGGAAACTAGCATGAAATATCTCATAAAATTACAAAAATATTAGTAATCATTCATGACTTATTTACATGAAAACAAAATTACATATCCTTTATATCTAATCCATATACCAACGACCAAAAATACCTACAAACACTTTGTTTCTTCAATTTTATTCATCTAATTGATCTCTCTCAAGTTCCATCTTCAAGTTCTAAGTGTTCTTCATAAATTCCATAAGTATAGTTTCATAAAAATCATGAATACTTCCAAGTTTGCAAGTCTACTTCCAAGCTTTCTAATCCATTCCAAGTAATCATCTAAGATGAAGGAACCTTTGTTATTTACAGTAGGTTATCTTTCTAATTCAAGGTAATATTCATATTCAAACTTTGATTCAATTTCTACAACTATAACAATCTTATTTCGAGTGAAAATCTTACTTGAACTGTTTTCGTGTCATGATTCTGCTTTAAGAACTTTCAAGCCATCCAAGGATCCTTTGAAGCTAAATCCATTTTTCTCATTTCCAGTAGTTTTATCCAGAAAACTTGAGGTAGTAATGATGTTCATAACATCATTCGATTCATACATATAAAGCTATCTTATTCGAAGGTTTAAACTTGTAATCATTAGAACATAGTTTAGTTAATTCTAAACTTGTTCGCAAACAAAAGTTAATCCTTATAACTTAACTTTTAAAATCAACTAAACACATGTTCTATATCAATATGATATGCTAACTTAATGATTTAAAACCTGGAAACACGATGAACACCATAAAATCGGATATACGCCGTCGTAGTGAAACCGGGGGCTGTTTTGGTTTGGATAATTAAAAACTATGATAAACTTTGATTTAAAAGTTGTTCTTCTGGGAAAATGATTTTTCATATGAACATGAAACTATATCCAAAAATCTTGGTTAAAATCAAAGTGAATGTATGTTTTTCAAAATGGTCATCAAGATGTCGTTCTTTCGACGGAAATGACTACCTCTTTAGTAATTGACATGAAACTTTATCCAAAAATCTTGGTTAAAATCAAAGTGAATGTATGTTTTTCAAAATGGTCATCAAGATGTCGTTCTTTCGATGGAAATGACTACCTCTTTAGTAATTGACATGTAACTTAAATTTCCGACTATAAACCTATACTTTTTCTGTTTGGATTCTTAAATTAGAGTTCAATATGAAACCACAACAATTTGATTCACTCAAAACGGATTTAAAATGAAGAAGTTATGGGTAAAATAAGATTGGATATTTTTGATCTTTTTAGCTACGGGAAATGTTTAACAAATCTATACAAATCATATCCTAGCTACCTTATATTGTATTATACATGTATTCTAATATATTATGTAATCTTGGAATACCATAGACACGTATGCAAATGTTTTGACATATCATATCGACCCATGTATATATATTATTTGGAACAACCATAGACACTCTATATGCAGTAATGTTAGAGTTAGCTATACAGGGTTGAGGTTGATTCCAAAAATATATATACTTTGAGTTGTGATCTATCCTGAGACATGTATACACTGGGTCGTGGATTGATTCAAGATAATATATATCGATTTATTTCTGTACATTTAACTGTGGACAACTAGTTGTAGGTTACTAACGAGGACAGCTGACTTAATACACTCAAATCTTTAAAACATAATAAAAATGGTTGTAATTATATTTGATCATACTTTGATATATATGTACATATTTGTATAGGTTCATGAATCGATCCGTGGCCAAGTCTTATTTCCGAGGAGGGAAATATCTGTGAAAGTGAGTTATAGTCCCACTTTTAAAATCTAATATTTTTGGGATGAGAATACATGCAGGTTTTATAAATGATTTACAAAATAGACACAAGTACATGAAACTACATTCTATGGTTGAATTATCAAAATCGAATATGCCCCTTTTTATTAAGTCTGGTAATCTAAGAATTAAGGAACAGACACCCTAATTGATGCGAATCCTAAAGATAGATCTATTGGGCCTAACAAACCCCATCCAAATTACTGGATGCTTTAGTACTTCGAAATTTATATCATATCCGAAAGGTGTCCCGGAATGATGGGGATATTCTTATATATGCATCTTGTTAATGTCGGTTACCAGGTGTTCATCATATGAATGATTTTTATCTCTATGTATGGGATGTGTATTGAAATATGAAATCTTGTGGTCTATTGTTACGATTTGATATATATAGGTTAAACCTATAACTCACCAACATTTTTGTTGACGTTTAAAGCATGTTTATTCTCAGGTGAATACTAAGAGCTTCCGCTGTTGCATACTAAAATAAGAACAAGATTTGGAGTCCATGTTTGTATGATATTGTGTAAAAACTGCATTCAAGAAACATCTGTCGATGTAATATATTTCTATTGTAAACCATTATGTAATGGTCATGTGTAAACAGTATATTTTAGATTATCATTATTTGATAATCTACGTAATGCTTTTAAAACCTTTATTGATAAAATAAAGGTTATGGTTGTTTTAAAAATGAATGCAGTCTTTGAAAAACATCTCATATAGAGGTCAAAACCTCGCAACGAAATCAATTAATATGGAACGTTTATAATCAATATGAACGGGATATTTCACATTGCCCATTTTAACACAAACACCCATTTTGACCCAAATTAGGGTTTACACCCAAAAATCAAGTCAACACTAACACCCACATCACTAATCCATGAGCTTTCTAGTGATTTACAAGAACATGTAAGACTTGGATCTCACATATTCGTCATCTAAACCCTAATCCACCCAATTAGGGTTCACACACCCAATTAGTAACTCAAGAACCCTAATTTTAGAGGGAAATGGGTCTTGAACACCAAACCACCCCAAACCCTAACCCATAATCGAAATTAAACAAAATAATTTGTTTTTAGGGCTTATCACAAGTGTAGATTAAGACTAGCTAATAGCTACACCAAGATTGGAGTTCAATTGGGGATGGATTTGACTTATTCTTTACAAAAATAGAGCTTTCTCACTCTACAACTTCTCTCTCTAAGCTTTGTGTTAGTCCCTATGGGGCCTTTACCGATCAGTTATGTTGGTGATTATGTGGGTTAGAGGTATTAGTTAGTATGAACACTTGAGAGAGAACAATATAGATATGGAAGTGTAAAATAGATAACTAATTCACAAAATGGTGGGGAGGTTGTTTATATATGACAACCTCCCTAGTTACATTTCAGATAATAGTTACCATGATAAATAAAGGTAAATACAAGATATTAAAATTATTAAACAGTACGCCATTACACAAATACATAAACTAATGTCAACACTTTGAGCGTTTGAAGGTGTAAAAATGGAGATAAGAGAATGATTTGGGTCTGTCTTCTAACCCTCAAACGACCCCATGCAAAATTGCACACTATTCTTTATTGATTTTTTTTTTTGCAAACACCACCCGTCCCCGTTATATGGAGCAGTGCTCCAATGTAACATCCGTTTTACATCCGTCCCACATCGGTTGGAGAGGGGAACGAAGCATGCCTTATAAGGGTGTGGAGACCTTTCCTAGCATGACGCATTTTGGGACCACAAGCACAGCAGATCCCATGAGATCCCATGAGATCTGGCACATTGTGGCAAAAATTAGAAAGTTACAAATCTCCCCCACTTGGATCAGATAGCGTCCTTGCAATCTAAGCCGCGTGTACTGAAGGAAGATGCCCCAGCACAAACTCCTCCATTTCCCAAGTAAACTCCGACCCCTTTCGATGCCACCATTGCACCTTGTAGGTCTTAACCCGCTTATTAGGCGTCACCTTAACCTTCTCATCTAGGATCGCTATCGGTTCCTCCACATACTCCAATTTTTTCTTTAGAGTAATTTCATCTAACGGAACCCATGCCGATTCATCCGCAAGACACTTGCGAAGATAGGAAACATGAAATGAGTTATGAATCCTCGCAAGCTCTTCGGGTAACTCTAATTTATAAGCAACCTCAATAACACGAGCCAAAATTTTAAATGGTCCAATAAACCGAGGAGCTAGTTTTCCCCGCTTTCGGAACCGAATTACACCCTTTCATGGCGACACTTTAAGCATCACCATATCACCTTCTTGAAACTCAATCGGTCGCCTATGTTTATTAGCATACGACTTTTGTCGATCTTGTTCTGCCTTGAGGCGAGCACGAATCATCTCAATCTTTGGTTCATCTCAAGAACCACCTTAGTACCACCAACTTTCTTTTGACCCACTTCGCCCAACAAATCGGTGTTCGGAATCTCCTACCATAAAGCATTTCGTAATGCGGCATTCGAATACTTGCATGGTAACTACTATTATATGAGAATTCCACCAATGGAAAATGGTCATCCAAACTTCCACAAAAGTCAATTACACACACCCGAAGCATATCCTCCAAAGTTTGGATGGTCCTTTCGCTTTGACCATCCGTTTGAGGATGATAAGCGGTGCTCAAGTTTAATTGAGTACCTATTTCCGCATGAAACTTACCCCAAAATCGAGAAGTAAAATGCGTATCTCGATCCGAAATAATGGACACTGGTACCCCGTGTCTCGAAATCACCTCTTTAATGAACAACCTTGCCAAAGTCTCCGACAAAATTGCCTCACGTAAAGGATGAAACATGGCCCTTTTCGTCAATCGATCGACAATCACCCAAATTGTATCATATTAAGTTCTCGCCATTTTCGGCAATATAGTGATAAAATCCATGGTAAGATGTTCCCACTTCCACTTCGGGATTTCGAATGATTGCACCAAACCATAAGGCTTTTGATACTCGGCCTTAACTTGCAAGCAAGTAACACATTGCTCAACATACTTAACCACATCACGCTTCATACTGGGCCACCAATATTCCTTCTTCAAATCAAGATATATCTTCGTCGCACCCGGATGAATAGAATATTTCGATTTATGGCCTCATCGAGTAGCACTTGTCAGTGACCACCCAATTTCGGCACCCACACCCGACCCTGAAAAGACAATAACCATGCGGGCCTAAATCGATCGACTCCGTTTGCCCTTAAATTAACTCTTCACGCTTGTAATTAACAAACGCCTCAATTTGAACCTCACCGAGTTTCTCAAGAAAATCATTTGAAAGGACCGTTCGCAACAACTTCTCTTACAAACTCGGAACTTGGTTCTTCCGACTCAACGCATCCACAACCACATTAGCCTTACCCGGATGGTAAAGTATTTCATGATCATAATCCTTCAACAAATCCAACCATCGCTGACGATTGCTTAAATCAAGTTGATCAAAGTAGTACTTTAAATTTTTATGATCCGAATAAATTGTACATTTAACACCATAAAGATAATGGCGCTAAGTTTTCAACACATGAACCACCCCCGCCAACTCAAGATCATGAGTCGGGTAGTTCTTCCCATGTTCTGTTAATTGTCTCGAGGCATAAGCGATCATTTTACCCCGTTGCATAAGAACACATCCGAGACCATTAATCGAGGCATCACAATACACCACTATATCTTCCACCCCTTACAGAAACACTAACACTTGAGCTTGACACAATTTTTTCTTCAATAATTGAAAAGCGATCTCTTGGTCATCACCCCATTTGAACTTCACATTCTTCCGAGTTACCTTCGTTAAGGATGAAGAAATCTTGTAAAAATCTTGAATAAACCGACGATTATAACCGGCCAATCCGAGGAAACTTCAGACTTCTGTAAGTGTAGTCGGTCACTCCTAACTCTTAACATCATTAATCTTTCCCGAATCCACTTTAATCCCTTCCTGATTCACAATATAGCCACGGAATTGCACTTCCCCTAACTAAAATTCACACTTGGAGAATTTTGCTTACAACTTCTCCTTCCTCAACGTCTTCAACAACTCACGCAAGTGATGTTCATGTTCTTTCATATTCTTAGAATAAATTAGTATGTCGTCAATGAACACAATTACTGACTTGTCCAACATAGGTTGGCACACTCGGTTTATAAGGTCCATGAATGCCTCGGGCGCATTCGTAAGACCAAAAGGCATCACAACAAACATATAATTCCCATATCGCATCCGAAATGCTGTCTTCTCAATATCTTCTTCTCGGTTCTGCATTTGATGATAACCAGATCAAAAATCAATCTTAGAAAAATAACACGCACCTTGAAGTTGATCAAATAAGTCATCAATCCTAGGCAACGAATAAAGATTTTTTATCGTCACTTTATTAAGCTCACGGTAATCAATGCACATACGCATACTACTGTCCTTCTTCATCACAAACAAAACCGGAGCACCCCATGGTGAGCTACTCAGTCGAATAAAACCCTTCTCTAACAACTCTTGGGTTTGATTCAATAACTCGCACATTTCGGTTGGTGCCAAACGATAAGGCATTTTAGCAATGGGGTTTGCCCCCGGAACCAACTCAATGCGAAACTTCACTTACCTTACCGGCGGAACACCCGATAAATCTTCGAGAAAAACATCTTCGAATTCATTAACAACCAGAATAGTTTTGATGGAAGGTGGCTCATCACGGGTATCAACCACATGGGCTAGATAAGCCATACCTCCACTAGAAACAAGTCGATGCACCCGAGCATACATAAAAATAGGCACGGGCCGTCTTTGAGCTTCACCTTACATGATTAGCTCTCCCCCACTTAGGGTTCTTACCCTCACGAATTGCTCATGACATGCAAGTTTAGCTCTATAACGATCAAGCCAATCCATGCTGACAACGACATCAAATTCACCCAAAGTAATAGGGACCAAGTCAATATCAAAATTTTTGGTCCCGAAATCAATAACACAAATCTCTATACACCCCATTAGCAACCGAGAAGCTACCATCGGTGGTCTCAACTTGTAAGGGAAAGTCTATATCACATAAGGGACAATCTAAATTAGCCGCAGACTTTAAAGAAACATATGACATATCGGAACCACTATCAAATAGCATTTTTGCGGGTTTAGAATTAACCATAAAAGTACCAGAAACGAATTCATTGGATCTCTTAGCCTCATCACTAGTCATCAAATAATTTTGGCCCCTAGCGGGCCAGCCGAGGTTTCTCGGATTTTCGATGACCCTTCTTGCGGCAATTGAAACACATGATCATCTTAGTAGAGGAATTGGTATAATCACATGCTATATGACCCTGTTGCCCGCAAGTGTAATACCTTGGGACACCATCACCTGAACCACCCTTGTTTACACTCCCCACACTCTCAGTCCTACTTTTCGCCTTCTTGTCGGCGAACTATTTGACTCAAACTTCCTCATACTCGAAGTAACATCATTCGTTTTCGGAACATCGGACTCGAAGCCTTTGGCCACATCAAATAACTCAGCAAAAGACTTAACGTGACCAAGACTATTCTTCTTACGCATATTGAAATGTCCCGTTCTTATTGATTAAAAACGTTCTATATTAATTGATTTCGTTGCGAGGTTTTGACCTCTATATGAGACGTTTTTCAAAGACTGCATTCATTTTAAAACAAACCATAACCTTTATTTCATAAATAAAGGTTTAAAAAGGTTTACGTAGATTATCAAATAATGATAATCTAAAATATCCTGTTTACACACGACCATTACATAATGGTTAACAATACAAATATGTTACATCGAAATCAGTTTCTTGAATGCAGTTTTTACACAATATCATACAAACATGGACTCCAAATCTTGTCCTTATTTTAGTATGCAACAGCGGAAGCTCTTAGTATTCACCTGAGAATAAACATGCTTTAAATGTCAACAAAAATGTTGGTGAGTTAGAGGTTTAACATATATATATCAAATCGTAACAATAGACCACAAGATTTCATATTTCAATACACATCCCATACATAGAGATAAAAATCATTCATATGGTGAACACCTGGTAACCGACATTAACAAGATGCATATATAAGAATATCCCCATCATTCCGGGACACCCTTCGGATATGATATAAATTTCGAAGTACTAAAGCATCCGGTACTTTGGATGGGGTTTGTTAGGCCCAATAGATCTATCTTTAGGATTCCCGTCAATTAGGGTGTCTGTTCCCTAATTCTTAGATTACCAGACTTAATAAAAAGGGGCATATTCGATTTTGATAATTCAACCATAGAATGTAGTTTCACGTACTTGTGTCTGTTTTGTAAATCATTTATAAAACTTGCATGTATTCTCATCCCAAAAATATTAGATTTTAAAAGTGGGACTATAACTCACTTTCACATATTTTTACTTCGTCGGGAAGTAAGTCTTTGCCACTGGTTGATTCACGAACCTATAACAATATATACATATATATCAAAGTATGTTCAAAATATATTTACAACACTTTTAATATATTCTGATGTTTTAAGTATATTAAGTCAGCTGTCCTCGTTAGTAACCTACAACTAGTTGTCCACAGTTAGATGTACAGAAATAAATCGATAAATATTATCTTGAATCAATCCACGACCCAGTGTATACGTATCTCATTATTAATCACAACTCAAACTATATATATTTTAGAATCAACCTCAATCCTGTATAGCTAACTCCAACATTCACATATAGAGTGTCTATGGTTGTTCCGAAATATATATAGATGTGTCGACATGATAGGTCGAAACATTGTATATGTGTCTATGGTATCTCAAGATTACATAATATACAATACAAGTTGATTAAGTTATGGTTGGAATAGATTTATTACCAATTTTCACGTAGCTAAAATGAGAAAAATTATCCAATCTGGTTTTACCCATAACTTCTTCATTTTAAATCCGTTTTGAGTGAATCAAATTGCTATGGTTTCATATTGAACTATATTTTATGAATCTAAACAGAAAAAGTATAGGTTTATAGTCGGAAAAATAAGTTACAAGTCATTTTTGTAAAGGTAGTCATTTCAGTCGAAAGAACGACGTCTAGATAACCATTTTAGAAAACATACTTTCACTTTGAGTTTAACCATAATTTTTGGATAAAGTTTCATGTTCATAATAAAAATCATTTTCCCAGAATAACAACTTTTAAATCAAAGTTTATCATAGTTTTTAATTAACTAACCCAAAACAGCCAGCGGTGTTACTACGACGGCGTAAATCCGGTTTTACGGTGTTTTTCGTGTTTCCAGGTTTTAAATCATTAAGTTAGCATATCATATAGATATAGAACATGTGTTTAGTTGATTTTAAAAGTCAAGTTAGAAGGATTAACTTAATTTGCGAACAATTTTAGAATTAACTAAACTATGTTCTAGTGATTACAAGTTTATAACGTTGAATAAGACAGCTTTTTATGTATGAATCGAATGATGTTATGAACATCATTAATACCTCAAGTTCCTTGGATAAACCTACTGGAAATGAGAAAAATGGATCTAGCTTCAAAGGATCCTTGGATGGCTTGAAAGTTCTTGAAGCAGAATCATGACACGAAAACAATTTCAAGTAAGATCTCCACTCGAAATAAGATTGTTATAGTTATAGAAATTGAATTAAAGTTTGAATATGATTATTACCTTGTATTAGAAAGATAACCTACTGTAAGTAACAAAGGTTTCTTGATCTTGGATGATTACTTGGAATGGATTTAGAAAACTTGGAAGTAAACTTGCAATCTTGGAAGTATTCTTGATTTTATGAAACTAGAACTTTTGGAATTTATGAAGAACACTTAGAACTTGAAGATAGAACTTGAGAGAGATCAATTAGATTAAGAAAATTGAAGAATGAAAGTGTTTGTATGTGTTTTTGGTCGTTGGTGTATGGATTAGATATAAAGGATATGTAATTTTGTTTTCATGTAAATAAGTCATGAATGATTACTCATATTTTTGTAATTTTATGAGATATTTCATGCTAGTTGCCAAATGATGGTTCCCACATGTGTTAGGTGACTCACATGGGCTACTAAGAGCTGATCATTAGAGTGTATATACCAATAGTACATACATCTAAAAGCTGTGTATTGTACGAGTACGAATACGGGTGCATACGAGTAGAATTGCTGATGAAACTGAACGAGGATGTAATTGTAAGCATTTTTGTTAAGTAGAAGTATTTTGATAAGTGTCTTGAAGTCTTTCAAAAGTGTATGAATACATATTAAAACACTACATGTATATACATTTTAACTGAGTCGTTAAGTCATCGTTAGTCGTTACATGTAAATGTTGTTTTGAAACCTTTAGGTTAACGATCTTGTTGAATGTTGTTAACCCATTGTTTGTTATAGCAAATGAGATGTTAAATTGTTATATTATCATGATATTATGATATATAATATATCTTAGTATGATATATATACAGTTAAATGTCGTTACAACGAGAATCGTTACATATATGTCTCGTTTCAAAATCATTAAGTTAGTAGTCTTGTTTTTACATATGTATTTTATTATTAATATACTATATGTCATCATATAGTTTTTACAAGTTTTAACGTTCGTGAATCACCGGTCAACTTGGGTGGTCAATTGTCTATATGAAACCTATTTCAATTAATCAAGTCTTAACAAGTTTCATTGCTTAACATGTTGGAAACACTTAATCATGTAAATAACAATTTCATTTAATATATATATAAACATGGAAAAGTTCGGGTCACTACAGTACCTACCCGTTAAATAAATTTCGTCCCGAAATTTTAAGCAGTTGGAGGTGTTGACGTATGTTCTGGAAATAAATGCGGGTATTTCTTCTTCATCTGATCTTCTCGTTCCCAGGTGAACTCGGGTCCTCTACGAGCATTCCATCGAACCTTAACAATCGGTATCTTATTTTGTTTAAGTCTCTTAACCTCACGATCCATTATTTCAACGGGTTCTTCAATGAATTGAAGTTTTTCATTGATTTGGATTTCGTCCAACAGAATAGTGAGATCTTCTTTAGCAAAACATTTCTTCAAATTTGAGACATGGAAAGTGTTATGTACAGCTGCGAGTTGTTGAGGTAATTCAAGTCGGTAAGCTACTGGTCCGACACGATCAATAATCTTAAATGGTCCAATATACCTTGGATTTAATTTCCCTCGTTTACCAAATCGAACAACGCCTTTCCAAGGTGCAACTTTAAGCATGACCATCTCTCCAATTTCAAATTCTATATCTTTTCTTTTAATGTCAGCGTAGTTCTTTTGTCCACTTTGGGCGGTTTTCAACCGTTGTTGAATTTGGATGATCTTCTCGGTAGTTTCTTGTATTATCTCCGGACCCGTAATCTGTCTATCCCCCACTTCACTCCAATAAATCGGAGACCTGCACTTTCTACCATAAAGTGCTTCAAACGGCGCCATCTCAATGCTTGAATGGTAGCTGTTGTTGTAGGAAAATTCTGCTAACGGTAGATATCGATCCCAACTGTTTCTGAAATTAATAACACATGCTCGTAGCATGTCTTCAAGCGTTTGTATCGTCCTTTCGCTCTGCCCATCAGTTTGTGGATGATAGGCAGTACTCATGTCTAGACGAGTTCCTAATGCTTGCTGTAATGTCTGCCAGAATCTTGAAATAAATCTGCCATCCCTATCAGAGATAATAGAGATTGGTATTCCATGTCTGGAGATGACTTCCTTCAAATACAGTCGTGCTAACTTCTCCATCTTGTCATCTTCTCTTATTAGCAGGAAGTGTGCTGATTTGGTGAGACGATCAACTATTACCCAAATAGTATCAAAACCACTTGCAGTCCTTGGCAATTTAGTGATGAAATCCATGGTAATGTTTTCCCATTTCCATTCCGGGAGTTCGGGTTGTTGAAGTAGACTTGATGGTTTTTGATGCTCAGCTTTGACCTTAGAACATGTCAAACATTCTCCTACGTATTTAGCAACATCGGCTTTCATACCCGGCCACCAAAAATGTTTCTTGAGATCCTTGTACATCTTCCCCGTTCCAGGATGTATTGAGTATCTGGTTTTATGAGCTTCTCTAAGTACCATTTCTCTCATATCTCCAAATTTTGGTACCCAAATCCTTTCAGCCCTATACCGGGTTCCGTCTTCCCGAATATTAAGATGCTTCTCCGATCCTTTGGGTATTTCATCCTTTAAATTTACCTCTTTTAAAACTCCTTGTTGCACCTCCTTTATTTGAGTAGTAAGGTTATTGTGAATCATTATATTCATAGATTTTACTCGAATGGGTTCTCTGTCCTTCCTGCTCAAGGCATCGGCTACCACATTTTACTTTCCCGGGTGGTAACGAATCTCAAAGTCGTAATCATTCAACAATTCAATCCACCTACGCTGCCTCATATTCAGTTGTTTCTGATTAAATATGTGCTGAAGACTTTTGTGGTCGGTATATATAATACTTTTGACCCCATATAAGTAGTGCCTCCAAGTCTTTAATGCAAAAACAACCGCGCCTAATTCCAAATCATGTGTCGTATAATTTTGTTCGTGAATCTTCAATTGTCTAGACGCATAAGCAATCACCTTCGTTCGTTGCATTAATATACAACCGAGACCTTGCTTTGATGCGTCACAATAAATCACAAAATCATCATTCCCTTCAGGCAATGACAATATAGGTGCCGTAGTTAGCTTTTTCTTCAATAACTGAAACGCTTTCTCTTGTTCATCCTTCCATTCAAATTTCTTCCCTTTATGCGTTAATGCAGTCAAGGGTTTTGCTATTCTAGAAAAGTCTTGGATGAACCTTCTGTAGTAACCAGCTAGTCCTAAAAACTGGCGTATGTGTTTCGGAGTTTTCGAGGTTTCCCACTTTTCAACAGTTTCTATCTTTGCCGGATCTACCTTAATACCTTCTTTGTTTACTATGTGACCGAGGAATTGAACTTCTTCCAACCAAAATGCACACTTTGAAAATTTAGCGTACAATTCTTCCTTCCTCAATACTTCTAACACCTTTCTCAAATGTTCACCGTGTTCTTGGTCCCTCTTTGAGTAAATAAGTATGTCATCAATGAAAACAATGACAAACTTGTCAAGGTATGGTCCACACACTCGGTTCATAAGGTCCATGAACACAGCTGGTGCATTAGTTAAACCAAACGGCATGACCATAAACTCGTAATGACCGTAACGTGTTCTGAAAGCAGTCTTTGGAATATCATCTTCTTTCACCCGCATTTAATGATACCCGGAACGTAAGTCAATCTTTGAATAAATAGACGAGCCTTGTAGTTGATCAAATAAGTCGTCGATTCTCGGTAGTGGATAACGGTTTTTGATGGTAAGTTTGTTCAACACTCTGTAGTCAATACACAACCTGAATGTACCATCTTTCTTCTTGACAAACAAAACAGGAGCTCCCCACGGTGATGTGCTTGGTCCAATGAAACCGCGCTCTAAAAGTTCTTGTAATTGGCTTTGCAGTTCTTTCATCTCGCTGGGTGCAAGTCTGTAAGGAGCACGAGCTATTGGTGCAGCTCTTGGTACAAGATCTATTTGAAATTCAACAGATCGATGTGGAGGTAGTCCCGGTAATTCTTTCGGAAATACATCGGGAAATTCTTTTGCGACGGGAACATCATTGATGCTCTTTTCTTCAGTTTGTACTTTCTCGACGTGTGCTAGAACAGCATAGCAACCTTTTCTTATTAGTTTTTGTGCCTTCAAATTACTAATAAGATGTAGCTTCATGTTGCCCTTTTCTCCGTACACCATTAAGGGTTCTCCTTCTTCTCGTACAATGCGAATTGCATTTTTATAACATACAATCTCTGCTTTCACCTTCTTCAGCCAGTCCATGCCAACTATTACATCAAAACTCCCTAACTCTACTAGTATCAAATCAATCTTAAATATTTCACTAACCAGTTTAATTTCTCGATTCCGACATATATTATCTGCTGAAATTAATTTATCATTTGCTAATTCGAGTAAAAATTTACTATCCAAAGGCGTCAATGGACAACTTAATTTAGCACAAAAATCTCTACTCATATAGCTTCTATCCGCACCCGAATTAAATAAAACGTAAGCAGATTTATTGTCAATAAGAAACGTGCCCGTAACAAGCTCCGGGTCTTCCTGTGCCTCTGCCGCATTAATATTGAAAACTCTTCCGCGGCCTTGTCCATTCGTGTTCTCCTGGTTCGGGCAATTTTTAATAATGTGGCCCGGTTTTCCACATTTATAACAAACTACATTGGCATAACTTGCTCCGACACTACTTGCTCCGCCATTACTCGTTCCGACACCATTTGTTCCTTTCGTTCTGTTAACCCCTGGTCCGTAGACCTCACACTTCGCCGCGCTATGACCATTTATTTTACACTTGTTGCAAAATTTGGTGCAGAACCCCGAGTGATACTTTTCACACCTTTGGCATAGCTGCTTCTGATTGTTGTTGCTGTTGCGGTTGTTATTGTTGTTGGGATGATTGTTGTAGTTGTTGTTGTTGTTGTTGTTGTTGTTGTTGTTGTTGTTGTTGTTGTTGTTGTTGTTGTTGTTGTTGTTGTTGTTGTTGTTGTTGTTGTTGTTGTTGTTGTTGTTGTTGGGCCGTTTGTTATAGTTGCGATTGATGTTGCGATTGTTGGGATAATTGTTGCGATTATTATTGTAATTGTTGTTGTTGTTGTATTGGTGATTCTTATCACCGTTTTCCTCCCACTTTCTTTTGACTTGCTTCACATTGGCCTCTTCAGCCGTCTGTTCTTTAATTCTTTCCTCAATCTGGTTCACTAGTTTGTGAGCCATTCTACATGCCTGTTGTATGGAGGCGGGTTCGTGTGAACTTATATCTTCTTGGATTCTTTCCGATAATCCTTTCACAAATGCGTCGATCTTCTCTTCCTCATCTTCGAACGCTCCCGGACACAATAGGCACAATTCTGTGAATCGTCTTTCGTACGTGGTAATATCAAATCCTTGGGTTCGTAACCCTCTAAGTTCTGTCTTGAGCTTATTGACCTCAGTTCTGGGACGGTACTTCTCGTTCATCAAGTGCTTGAATGCTGACCACGGTAATGCGTACGCATCATCTTGTCCCACTTATTCTAGATGGGTATTCCACCATGTTAACGCAGAACCTGTGAAGGTATGCGTAGCGTACTTCACTTTGTCCTCTTCAGTACACTTACGTATGGCAAACACCAATTCGACCTTCTCGGTCCACCGTTTCAATCCGATCGGTCCTTCGGTTCCATTAAATTCCAAAGGTTTGCAGGCAGTGAATTCTTTGTAGGTGCATCCTACACGATTTCCTGTACTGCTAGATCCAAGGTTATTGTTGGTATGTAGCGCAGCCAGTACTGCAGCTATGTTTGAAGCTAGAAAAGTACGGAATTCCTCTTCATTCATATTCACGGTGTGACGAGTAGTCGGTGCCATTTCCTTCAAAATAGTCAAATGGAACAAGTTAATCATACAGAATATTAAGAGTAGTTAATAGTATTTCATAGCATAATATGAACTCATTTATAAAAGCTTTTTCTTCATATTAGCGTTTTATAAGTTTAAATTCGGGTAGTACCTACCCGTTAAGTTCATACTTAGTAGCTAATATACAATTCAACTACTACAATTCTATATGAAAAACTGATTATAATAATATTTCGCGTTTAAACTTTTATACAATATTTTACAAACTTACAATACCGGTTATTTTACATAAAGCATGAAATATAGAACACAATAACTTTGATACAAGATAGTTGTGAAGATAATTCTATCTAGTACATAAGTCGTTCAGCAAAGGCAATAAAGACACGTAATTCATACGTCCAGAAACAAGTCAAGCATTCTGGTTTTACTAGGACTACTTCCCATCCTTGGTCTTGTGGAACATAACCGTTATGGCCGTTGATCAGACAGCGTGTTGTAACGTCGTCAAAGGGACGAGGGTTACGTAATGAGCAACAGTCTCGTAATAACATAAAAACCTCATTTCCTACCCCAATTACCGACTCCGTCACTTGTGGAAACGTTTTGTTTAATAGTTGTAGCCCGATGTTCTTGTTCTCACTTTGGTGAGAAGCGAACATTACTAACCCGTAAGCATAACATGCTTCTTTATGTTGCATATTAGCCGCTTTTTCTAAATCACGAAGTCCTATATTCGGATATATTGAGTCAAAATAATTTCTTAACCCGTTGCGTAAAATAGCATTTGGGTTCCCCGCAATATATGCATCAAAGTAAACACATCGTAACTTATGGATTTCCCAATGTGATATCCCCCATCTTTCGAACGAAAGCCTTTTATAAACTAAGGCATTCTTGGAACGTTCTTCGAATGTCTTACAAACTGATCTCGCCTTAAATAGTTGTGCCGAGGAATTCTGACCGACTCTAGACAAGATTTCATCAATCATGTCTCCGGGTAGGTCTCTTAAAATATTGGGTTGTCTATCCATTTTGTGTTTTTAAACTGTAAAATAGACGAGTTAGATTCACAAAAAATACTTATTAATACAAGCAATTTTTACATATATCATAAAGCATAAGCACACTATATTACATATATTACACCACACGAATACAATTATCTTATTCCGACTCGCTCGTTTCTTCTTCTTCGGTTTTGGTTCGTTTTGCCAAGTTTCTAGGGATATATGATGTTCCCCTAATACTAGCTGTCGTTTTCCACAACGGTTTAGAAAAACCTGGTGGTTTAGAGGTTCCCGGGTCATTGTTACAACTTAAGGACTTCGGGGGGTGACGATACATGTAAAGTTCATCGGGGTTGGAATTAGATTTCTCTATTTTTATGCCCTTTCCCTTATTATTTTCTTTTGCCTTTTTAAATTCAGTTGGGGTAATTTCTATAACATCATCGGAATTCTCGTCGGAATCCGATTCATCGGAGAATTGGTAATCCTACCAATATTTTGCTTCCTTGGCGGAAACACCATTGACCATAATTAACCTTGGTCGGTTGGTTGAGGATTTTCTTTTACTTAACCGTTTTATTATTTCCCCCACCGGTTCTATTTCCTCCTCCGGTTCCTCCTCATCCGATTCTGATTCTTCTTTCGGTTCTGATTCTTCTTCCGGTTCCTCTTCGGGAACTTGTGAATCAGTCCAATATATATTCGACTCTTCGTTATTATTAGGTGAGTCAATGGGATTTGTGCTAGAGTTAGACATCTATCACACAATATCAAACATGTTAAGAGATTAATATATCACATAATATATACATGTTAATAATATATAGTTTCCAACAAAAATTTGTTAAGCAATCATTTTTCAAGTAAACACGGTCGAAGTCCATACTCACTAATGCATCCTAACAAACTCGATAAGACACACTAATGCAAAATTCTGGTTCTCTAAGACCAACGCTCAGATACCAACTGAAATGTCCCGTTCTTATTGATTAAAAACGTCCCATATTAATTGATTTCGTTGCGAGGTTTTGACCTCTATATGAGACATTTTTCAAAGACTGCATTCATTTTAAAACAAACCATAACCTTTATTTCATAAATAAAGGTTTAAAAGGGTTTACGTAGATTATCAAATAATGATAATCTAAAATATCCTGTTTACACACGACCATTACATAATGGTTTACAATACAAATATGTTACATCGAAATCAGTTTCTTGAATGCAGTTTTTACACAATATCATACAAACATGGGCTCCAAATCTTGTCCTTATTTTAGTATGCAACAGCGGAAGCTCTTAGTATTCACCTGAGAATAAACATGCTTTAAACGTCAACAAAAATGTTGGTGAGTTATAGGTTTAACCTATATATATCAAATCGTAACAATAGACCACAAGATTTCATATTTCAATACACATCCCATACATAGAGATAAAAATCATTCATATGGTGAACACCTGGTAACCGACATTAACAAGATGCATATATAAGAATATCCCCATCATTCCGGGACACCCTTCGGATATGATATAAATTTCGAAGTACTAAAGCATCCAGTACTTTGGATGGGGTTTGTTAGGCCCAATAGATCTATCTTTAGGATTCGCGTCAATTAGGGTGTCTGTTCCCTAATTCTTAGATTACCAGACTTAATAAAAAGGGGCATATTCGATTTCGGTAATTCAACCATAGAATGTAGTTTCACGTACTTGTGTCTATTTTGTAAATCATTTATAAAACCTGCATGTATTCTCATCCCAAAAATATTAGATTTTAAAAGTGGGACTATAACTCACTTTCACAGATTTTTACTTAGTCGGGAAGTAAGACTTGGCCACTGGTTGATTCACGAACCTATAACAATATATACATATATATCAAAGTATGTTCAAAATATATTTACAACACTTTTAATATATTCTGATATTTTAAGTTTATTAAGTCAGCTGTCCTCATTAGTATCCTACAACTAGTTGTCCACAGTTAGATGTATAGAAATAAATCGATAAATATTATCTTGAATCAATCCACGACCCAGTGTATACGTATCTCAGTATTGATCACAACTCAAACTATATATATTTTGGAATCAACCTCAACCCTGTATAGCTAACTCCAACATTCACATATAGAGTGTCTATGGTTGTTCCGAAATATATATAGATGTGTCGACATGATAGGTCGAAACATTGTATACGTGTCTATGGTATCTCAAGATTACATAATATACAATACAAGTTGATTAAGTTATGGTTGGAATAGATTTGTTACCAATTTTCACGTAGCTAAAATGAGAAAAATTATCCAATCTTGTTTTACCCATAACTTCTTCATTTTAAATCCGTTTTGAGTGAATAAAATTGCTATGGTTTCATATTGAACTATATTTTATGAATCTAAACAGAAAAAGTATAGGTTTATAGTCAAAAAAATAAGTTACAAGTCGTTTTTGTAAAGGTAGTCATTTCAGTCGAAAGAACGACGTCTAGATGACCATTTTAGAAAGCATACTTCCACTTTGAGTTTAACCATAATTTTTGGATATAGTTTCATGTTCATAATAAAAATAATTTTCCCAGAATAACAACTTTTAAATCAAAGTTTATCATAGTTTTTAATTAACTAACCCAAAACAGCCCGCGGTGTTACTACGACGGCGTAAATCCTGTTTTACGGTGTTTTTCGTGTTTCCAGGTTTTAAATCATTAAGTTAGCATATCATATAGATATAGAAAATGTGTTTAGTTGATTTTAAAAGTCATGTTAGAAGGATTAACTTTATTTGCGAACAAGTTTAGAATTAACTAAACTATGTTCTAGTGATTACAAGTTTATAACGTTGAATAAGACAGCTTTTTATGTATGAATCGAATGATGTTATGAACATCATTACTACCTCAAGTTCCTTGGAGAAACCTACTGGAAATGAGAAAAATGGATCTAGCTTCAAAGGATCCTTGGATGGCTTGAAAGTTCTTGAAGCAGAATCATGACACGAAAACAATTTCAAGTAAGATTTCCACTCGAAATAAGATTGTTATAGTTATAGAAATTGAATTAAAGTTTGAATATGATTATTACCTTGTATTAGAAAGATAACCTACTGTAAGTAACAAAGGTTTCTTGATCTTGGATGATTACTTGGAATGGATTTAGAAAACATGGAAGTAAACTTGCAATCTTGGAAGTATTCTTGATTTTATGAAACTAGAACTTTTGGAATTTATGAAGAACACTTAGAACTTGAAGATAGAACTTGAGAGAGATCAATTAGATGAAGAAAATTGAAGAATGAAAGTGTTTGTAGGTGTTTTTGGTCGTTGGTGTATGGATTAGATATAAAGGATATGTAATTTTGTTTTCATGTAAATAAGTCATGAATGATTACTCATATTTTTGTAATTTTATGAGATATTTCATGCTAGTTGCCAAATGATGGTTCCCATATGTGTTAGGTGACTCACATGGGCTGCTAAGAGCTGATCATTGGAGTGTATATACCAATAGTACATACATCTAAAAGCTGTGTATTGTACGAGTACGAATACGGGTGCATACTAGTAGAATTGTTGATGAAACTGAACGAGGATGTAATTGTAAGCATTTTTGTTAAGTAGAAGTTTTTTGATAAGTGTCTTGAAGTCTTTCAAAATTGTATGAATACATATTAAAACACTACATGTATATACATTTTAACTGAGTCGTTAAGTCATCGTTAGTCGTTACATGTAAATGTTGTTTTGAAACCTTTAGGTTAACGATCTTGTTGAATGTTGTTAACCCATTATTTATTATAACAAATGAGATGTTAAATTGTTATATTATCATGATATTATGATATATAATATATCTTAATATGATATATATACAGTTAAATGTCGTCACAACGATAATCGTTACATATATGTCTCGTTTCAAAATCATTAAGTTAGTAGTCTTGTTTTTACATATGTAGTTCATTATTAATATACTTAATGATATGTTTACTTATCATAATATCATGTTAACTATATATATAACCATATATATGTCATCATATAGTTTTTACAAGTTTTAACGTTCGTGAATCACCGGTCAACTTGGGTGGTCAATTGTCTATATGAAACCTATTTCAATTAATCAAGTCTTAACAAGTTTGATTGCTTAACATGTTGGAAACACTTAATCATGTAAATAACAATTTCATTTAATATATATATAAACATGGAAAAGTTTGGGTCACTACACATATCATCATTCAAGGTCTTATGGAAGTCCTCAATAAACATGGTAAGATCGGCCTGGTAAGATCTTAGGTCCATAGACCCTTGTTGCAAGTTTCGCAACTCATTCCGAATCCTGGTAAGATCGGCCTGAGTGCGATACTACTTGAAGAATTCCATCTTGAAATCATCCCAAGACAAACTCATGAATTTCTCTTGACCCATCACAAGGATTTTATCATCCAACCACATGTTTGGGCACCCCTCAATAGGTTTGTAAGCCTTGTCTTTTTGTCGGGTGGGCACTCACTTACTCAGAAACACCTTTCGACATCGGAGATCCATGTAGTGCTTATGAGAGGGACTAGATTCCCTTCAAAGATTGGCAGCTTGGTTAACTTAAAGTCATTGTAACTAAACCCCCTCCCATTGGCAATGTTGGGAACCCCATGATTAAGCGGCCCCTCTTCGGCACCACCCTCGACATGAGGCGTTGGAAACCTCTTTTCAAATTCTTCTTTAGCCACCTCACCCACATGTTCGCGTATGAGATAAGTGATTTGTTCATCCCGCGTTTGTTGGAATATCTCCTTCACTTTCACGGTAAACAACGCGGAACAACTTTCAAGAGCGGCTGTGGCCGTTAGATCATCGTCGTTATCAACCTCATTGCTTAGACCCTCATAATCCAATCCACTTTTTCTCCTCATTCTAATGAATAAAATAGATTAGATCACATAACGGAAATAAACCACTGTAACAACCCGACCCATTATACAACCGAAAACAGACCTCAAAAAAAAAAATTGAAGCAGGCCTGTCCAGGGAGGGTGCGCGGCGCGCAACCCTTCCTGTGCGCGGCGCGTACAGGGCCTGGCAGCCTGCTGTCCGGATTGGTCGTTTTTCAAATAAAGATCTCCCACTTCCCGACATATTTAGATGAAACACTTTTCACAAGATGTTCTTATATGTAAAACTAACACGATTCAATCATCAAACAAGTTTTACAAAACGGGGCCCACATCTATCGTTTTACAAGTTTCATACAAAACATGATTTTTGACCACATTAGTTTAATTTCCAGACGACACTATGAGCATGGTGTTTGGGGGTTAAACTACCCAATTCTCGGTCAAACTCCAAAAAGCTATAACATCCAAAAGCGTCCCCTAACACACGAAGCGGGATCTCTAATCCAAACGAACGCCCTTACCCTTATCAACACCGGAGCCTATAAAAAGGTAAACAACGAGAGGGTAAGCAAAGCTTAGTGAATGCAATAATTATACACATACATATATAGTATACCTACTTGCAATCAACTACACACACACACACCGCATATATGCTAGCAACACAATTAGCTTATAATCTCAAGTATAAAGCTAGTAACCTCCAATACCGCAAGCTAGCAACAACAAAGGCATATATATATATATATATATATATATATATATATATATATATATATATATATATATATATATATAGTATGCTACACTACAACACAATAACCATGGTTAACCAATCGTACAAGGGAATGGCGCTCGCGAAAGGCCATCGGTGTTCATAACATCCGTTAGTGTACATAACACCTCGTATCACTAAACCCTCGGGTGGCATCTTAACACCTCGATACTTCACCCTGAGTGGCATCTTAACACCTCGATGCTTCTCCCTTTATTTTACGGAGTGGCGCCTTAACACCTCGACACTTCACTCCTAGGTGGCATCTTAACACCTTGATGCTTCACCCCAAGTGACATCTTAACACCTCGATGCTTCACTCGTCAATTTACTTTGAGTGGCATCTTAACACCTCGATGCTTCACCCCGAGTGGAGTCTTAACACCTCGACACTTCACTCGTCACGTGAAACGTGGTGTCTTAGCACTTCGACACTTCACATCTCACGCAACAACAAATAGATACATTATATACCTATGCATATAATTATTCCACTCACCTTGGTGCCTTGAACAATGCAATACCAAAATCTGAAATCATCAATGGAAAGCACCTATTCCATTAATCACACAACAACAATACAATTAGGGTGGATTTACAAACCAACCCAATTTAACACTTAGTGCAATTTTGACCCATTAGCACTTACTTCCAATTTGACTAACTCAAATCTCTCCCAAAACACTCATAATCGAAATCAACTAGTGTTTATGTTCTAACACTACATTTTACTCAAAGTTTCATCAACAAAACACTTACTTGCATCATTATGACACAAAACCCATTTTGACCAAATCTCAAGTCAAAACACCCATTTGCAAATTTACACCACTAATCACTTATAACGTAAGTTAACTAGTGATTTTAACACCCGAACATGATTATCAACTAATCAATTTCATCATCCAACCCAAAACCCACCAACATTGGTTATTAACACCATTTACTAGCTCAATCACCCAATTATCAACTAGTGGGTTTACTCAAGAACACCCATTTCAAAACCCCAACTATGAACACTAATCATGCTATGAAAACTTGGAGTTAGAACTTACCGATACTACCACAATGTAGCCGTGAACAAGATGAACAACTTTAATACTTGTGACATTGATCAATTCAAGCTTCTTCTTCTCCAAATGAAGCTCTCTCTCTCTCTCTAAACTCTTTTTCTCACTATAGGGTTTGAGGTTGAAGATGAGAGAATGGAGATAAGTTTATGGACTTGAAAGAGTCCACCAATCTGCCTTTTGTGGCCTAAAACCGACCCTCAAGTTAAAAGACCAATATGCCCTTCATTAAACTCAAAATAGAAAAAGCAGAAAACTGTCGCTGGGACAGTGCGCCGAGCACACACCTGAAGGTGCGCTGCGCGCACACACTCATTTTTCAGTCAGTGAGTTCTAGTTTACTACTGTTTGATTATTCGATGTTTAGGTACACTTGTACACTTGGGTTTAATGTCTTACAACTCTCCCCCACTTAGATTGGATCACATCCTCGTGATCCGCACCAAATACTAGAAGTTAAGCACTTCTACCTTGAACATTTCTGTCTCCAATGCGGAATTACACATGTAGCAATCACCCGTCCGGGTTCTCACTTCGTACACTAACGTATCATATTACAACAACCGTACTTCACACTTCCATTCAATGAAAATTTCCACCACTCACTCGGAAGTACACCGTGAAAACTTCATAATATTTTTCCAAAAGCCATATCATTCCATCATTTCAACGATATCGGGTAATCAACCTATGAGACAAAACAACCACAATCGTTTGCTCCTACGTCGAGTATCCAAACGCGTACCATACACTCCATAATCGTCCTAAAAGTAGCACAATTCACCAACAATCATCGTCGTTACGCCTTTCAATCATGGAATATTCGGGAATCATCCCGACGCTTTCCGAAAATCTCTCGTATCCCCCTATCGGGAACCTCGCCATTCCGGCTCACGTCGCTAACTACCTTCGCAATTCATTCCAAGGTCCAACCTGGGACTTTTTCGAAGACCACCAAAGCTTTCCTTTCCTAAATAAGCGACACCCGTTCGCTCATCACGTCTACTAGATAGGAACTTTTCCCACATTCTCCGGTACTTAACTCTCCAATTTAGGGTTTTAACCCCTTACTTTCACCGTCGAGATAATAACACCCCGCGGAATTTTGACTTTCCACAATGTACATTACCCTTCCGACGTTGGTCATACTCAATAGTCCTTCCAAGGACTCGCTATAAGATATTTGAACCTCGATCTTTCAAATCATTTAAGTGTTAACGCCTGCTAAACATCACAATATACCACATTTGTAACTTCGGGTTTCTCACTGGTACCCAAAATCAAAGTAATCACACCATCGGAGTCAAAAGTTACACTAGCAGGTATAAGGAGGCACCTGCCGTTGTGTTATCCGACTCCAATTACTAACACCGAGTCTCCAAAGACTCGACCCTTACGGGGTCTACTCCCGGTGTCACACGTCACCTGACTACACGACACAAATCTAACGAACCTTACGGCTCAACGCCCATGACTTCCTAGCGACGCCCGCTAGTCACTATCCACCTAGGCCGCATAGCTAGCATATTTATCTTTCAACTCAACACTAAGGAGGCGCTTGAAACACCACGGTTTACACCTTTACCACTTCGTCCTAACCATTAACCCGGTTACCTACATACATAAAGATAGTTAACCACCATGACTCTACTCGCACCTGAACGTGATTAACGGAAATGCCTCTCGAACGGCATACCGCGTACACCCCCAAAATCATAAAAGAAAAGAGTGGACGTCAAGAGCGTACAACACTCGCCACACAATCACCTAACCACCATCAAAATCGAACCGCCAATTAATCTTTAACTCGAAGATTATTCCATTTAACCATTTCACACTTGCACGCATTGTGGAACATGCAATTCACACAATATTCGAAATCTACTACAATAGTTTAGTATATACGGAATCATCACGCGTTTTTTTTCATCTCCTCTCACCAAAATTTCATACCGAGACATCGTCTCTATCGTATACCCTAACAAGCACAATGCTATAGTAACCACGTCCCCAACATGAAGTCAACAAACCAACCGATGAAGATCGACAAAAGTGAATCCTTACGGGTAACCCTTACCACCTAACATTCCTCTTGGTGTGCATACACGGCTAATGCGCATCTACCGCATGTATTTGATCGGAACACGGCTATTGTATCACTAGTCACACAACATGGTCCTCATGACCGAACCACCGGCGTATACAACCAGTAGTTTTCAATACTAACAATAAGAAGGTTATTCAATACAAAACTCATGGTGTACAAAAACGGCTATCGTGATATATCCGTAGTGTGCAAAAACGGCTATTGCAACACTACCAACGATATGTGAGCGAAACACGACTACCGCATTATTAATACCAACATGTGAGTAAAAATCGGCTATTACTCACAACCATGTGCACAAAACTGCTATGTGCACAATTCCTACGGGCAATTAAAATCATAAATATACAAGTAACGTTTCTTTCCGGGAACCGCTTACCATCAATCAACCAAGGGTGGTTAACGAAGAGCTAATCCTTCTGGATATCACTCATCACCTATCACAAGTCAAACGATTTCGCCATTTACCCCATCACTAAGAAATGCTTGGTTGCACCAAGTCTTACGCCCTCGTCCATCAATACAACGTCATCATAGGGTGTTTCCATTAGGAATTTCACCCATATCAATACTACGTATTACCGCCATGCATTCGTCCCCAGGGCGCATTTCCACGAGTCAACGACTCGAGCGCTACCCCGGTACACTATCATCAAAACCACCAACAAACTGAATCCTCACCGAGTTCACTAACCCTGCACCCTTATGAGTACCTTTGACAAAATACATTCACTTCAGACTAATTAGATCTCGAAACAAAGTTTAAGTCTCTAATACATACACGAATCCATCGGCACACAATAAACAATAATAAGGCATATTTGTACCAAAGATGAAAATACCTGAAACATCATCGTTGGACCCTTGCGCTTCACTGATCATCAGATAGTCACGCTCTAACCTCCTAACCCAATCGACAAACGATTCGGAACACTCCGACTTTCAGTGTCCCTTCTTTTGGTAAATAAAGCACTTGATCGTGCTTAAAGGTACACTCGTACAATCCCGTGCCAAATGACCTCGTCCTCCACACCTAAAGCACGTAGGCCCATAACCTCCCTTACTCCTCTTCTTCACTTTTTCAACACCTTCGGGCGTACTTCTCGCCCTTTTACTAGGAGCACCTCTTGATTCGAACTTTCTCTTACCCAAAGAGTGATCAGCAAATTTTGGAGAATGAGATTTAATCCCCATAGTTGCTCCTTCGTCACTGTCACCTTGAGGTTTAGGAAACCTATTTTCTAACTCTTCCTTCACAACCTTAGGCACTTGGTCTCGGACCATCTCGGTCACTATTCCCTCGAACGACTCTTGGAGAACTTGCTTAACCTTGTCGGTGAAAATCAAGATATAGCATTCGAACTTTGCCTCAATCCTTAATGTTAACTCATCCTTCCCCTCATGAATAGGCCCGTCCGTTCCATATCCCTCTTCCATCTTCATTCTAAAGAATGCAATCGATTAAGCAACTAACAAGTACAATCATACGTACAATCCTGACCCATCTTGCTCGGAAATCGTCTTACATCACTTGTCAAATATGATTTGCACCCGTAAAAATGGTAGCTAATCATTATTACGCGTACACGCCGTATTCACTTGTTAGTACCACGACCGCTTTGCTCGATGATATAACCCAACACAACACAAAATATATTAATAATATCCGCATATTAATATAAACGTTAGTCCACCCACAAACTAGGGCACTAACCGAATTCCCGTTCCGACCCGTAATCCTACAAGTCCCGTAAAAATAAGCACACACAAAAGTCTAAGTCTAGGCACCTATCTCAAGTCATCTAAATCCCTTAGACCATGCTCTGATACCACTTGTAACAACCCGACCCATTATACAACCGAAAACAGACCTCAAAAAAAATTTTGAAGCAGGCCTGTCCAGGCAGGGTGCGCGGCGCGCAACCCTTCCTGTGCGCGGCGCCCACAGGGCCTGGCAGCCTGCGATCCGGATTGGTCGTTTTTCAAATAAAGATCTCCCACTTCCCGACATATTTAGACGAAACACTTTTCACAACATGTTCTTATATGTAAAACTAACACGATTCAATCATCAAACAAGTTTTACAAAACGGGGCCCACATCGGCCGTTTTACGAGTTTCATACAAAACATGTGTTTCTACCACATTAGTTTAATTTCCAAACGACACTATGAGCACGGTGTTTGGGGGTTAAACTACCCAATTCTCGGTCAAACTCCAAAAAGGTATAACATCCAAAAGCGTCCCCTAACACACAAAGCGGGATCTCTAATCCAAACGAACGCCCAAGTCTGGTAATCTAAGAATTAGGGAACAGACACCCTAATTGACGCGAATCCTAAAGATAGATCTATTGGGCCTAACAAACCCCATCCAAAGTACCGGATGCTTTAGTACTTCGAAATTAATATCATATCCGAAGGGTGTCCCGGAATGATGGGGATATTCTAATATATGCATCTTGTTAATGTCGGTTACCAGGTGTTCACCATATGAATGATTTTTATCTCTATGTATGGGATGTATATTGAAATATGAAATCTTGTGGTCTATTGTTACGATTTGATATATATAGGTTAAACCTATAACTCACCAACATTTTTGTTGACGTTTTAAGCATGTTTATTCTCAGATGATTATTAAGAGCTTCCGCTGTCGCATACTTAAATAAGGACAAGATTTGGAGTCCATGCTTGTATGATATTGTGTAAAAACTGCATTCAAGAAACTTATTTCGTTGTAACATATTTGTATTGTAAACCATTATGTAATAGTCGTGTGTAAACAGGATATTTTAGATTATCATTATTTGATAATCTACGTAAAGCTTTTTAAACCTTTATTGATGAAATAAAGGTTATGGTTTGTTTTAAAATGAATGCAGTCTTTGAAAAACGTCTCATATAGAGGTCAAAACCTCGCAACGAAATCAATTAATATGGAACGTTTTTAATCAATAAGAACGGGACATTTCATATCGTGCCTTGATTCTTTCCTTCGCTATTCTGAAATATGGTAGTTCACAAGGAAGAGCTCAGGCATAATGCAAGGTACATATTTAGGACGTATGTAGTCAAGATGGAATTTGTCATTCTTATTCGTTGAGAGTCAGATGTCTAAGGCCTGATAAAGTTAAATCTAAAATAGAGTGATCATTCTATGTCTCTTGGATTTAACATGACATCTAGGACGAAAGGATATAATGAAAAGATTCACCTATTCATATTCGAGATGTGAAATCGAAAGGGATGATGTTATTGAATGGCACAAAGTCATAACATATTGGGGGTGATGGACGGTAGTTAGGTGGTATCCATCACTTGCATTAATTTCTTATGTTTCTCGTGCAAGTGGGAGATTGAAGGTATTTCGTATGCCCGAGAGACATATTAAATTAATGTGGCTAACATGTTATGATCCAAGTCGGGTCATACCCAATAACAAGCTTACCGATACCTTATATGTATTTAATCTTTAAAGAATGGATCGTTAAATGAATACGCGACACTTAGATTTTAGAAAATGGGTTTTCTAAAATATAATCACTTGAGATAAATTATTTGGATAATTTATATATGATATGGATATAATTATTTATAGGTTTAAATAATTATGTTGTGTTATATTTTATAAAATGGTTTATAAAATGTAAATAAATTAACAAGTGCATGGTATTTAATAACAAGTTCATGCATTTATAAACTTGTTTATAAGTTGCAAATCTTGTTATTAAATAAACTAATGTGTGCAGATTTTGGGACTCCAAGAAGGCACACCCATGCTTATTCTTGTTACTTTTAAGACTACACAAGTCCATATATGCATGTGCAACTCTTGAACCAAAGCAAGACTAATTCTCTCAAGTGTAACTAGAGATTCCAAGCTTAAAAAAAACTGCATTTCCAGCTCCTGCTGTTGTCCAAAAACCGTGGGGTATTGGCACTTCAAAGGAGGTTCTAAGTTTTTTTTAATCTCACATCAAGTGTTAAATAAAATCCTAACTATAAGGAAAGGTGTTGGGGTTAATTTCTTAGGGTATTACTTGCTTGAGGCTTCAAGTTAGAAGCTTTCTTGCCATCATCTTCATCCTCATATCCTGCTGTCCAAATTCAGCTCATTACTCATCATTGAGGAGGTATAATCTTCTTCTCTACTTGTTTTATATGTAAGCATGTATCCAAGACTTGATAGTATCATGGAATTTAACTTAATAGCTTAACATGTTAACATGGACTTTACATAATGCTTCCGCTTGTTTAACTACATTTAATTGGTTTTATGATCAAGTTAACTATTTGAACATGTTGTTTTGAAACTTGTTAAATTCAATCAGTATGTAGTTACTAGTAGAAGATATCAAGCATTGTAACGCTATGAATATTATGAAGAAATACAAGTGTTATTCTACAGACATTATTATTTGATAATATCTATCCTTTCTTTTATTAATTTATTATAATGTTCTTATTCGATGTTTATGATTTATTAATATTAGAAATGCTTATTGCCATGATGAGTGAGTAATTACTTGATTGATGAATACAATACCAAATCCGCAATGCGTCAATAGAATGTACCTATTCCATTTATCACATAAAAGGATAACACAATTACGGTGGATTACAAACCAACTCAAATTGACACTTAGTGCAATTATGACCCAATCGCACTTCCAAGCACAACTCGTTCCCAAACTAACTAATAATCAATAACTACTGAAAATGGTCCTATAACGCCAACTAAATCAAATCAAAAGTGCAAAACACTTGTCTTCCCCAAAATCAAGTTAGGAACCCTAGTTTTGACCCATTTTAAAATCAAGCTTCCAACAACACTCCCACTTGGGTTCCAACACCAACATAATCACTAATTCTAGTTATTATACCCAAAATACAAGCCCTAACATAGCCAAAATGTTTTCCAACCCAAAAGCCCCCAACAAGGGTCAACAACACCCACAACTAGCTTCAAACACCCATTTGTGAGCTAGATGGGTTTTCTCAAGAACATGCAAGTTTAAACCCTAACATCAAATTATATGAAATTCATAGTTAAGACTTACCACCATTACCAAAATGTAGATAGGAACGAGATGAACAACTTTAATGCTTGGACTTTGTTGAGAATCGAGATCCTTCTTCAAGCTTTCAAGCTTTCTCTCTCTCTCTGTCTCTCTCTCTCTCTCTCTCTCTCTCTCTCTCTCTCTCTCTCTCTCTCTCTCTCCCCCTCCAAGTGGTAAGGTGTAAAGATGGGGAAGATGAGGATAAGGATGAGATTGAACCAGTTTTGTGGCCTCAAACCTGGCACCCATGTGAAAACACCGAAATACCCCTCATTTAAACCCCAAAAATGTGTTCAAAAACTGATCTGGCAACAGGAACGTCGTTCCACATAAAGGGACGTTCTTCCTCAACTTCATTTAAACCCCATTTGTGTTCTATTCAACTTTTTACACTTTTCTTTATTACACAATGACGTTCTTTTATTCTAGAACATCGTTCTTTAGAACGTCGTTCCTCATAAAGGAATGCCGTTCCTTCTCTGTAGAAAACCTAGGTTGTTACAACTCTCCCCCACTTGATTCGGATCGCGTCCTCATGATCCAAGCCGCATGACAAGCAGGAAGATACACCAACATGAACTCTTCGAGTTTCCACGTTAACTCTGGACCCTTTCGATGTCGCGATTGTACTTTATAAGTTCTCACTTCCTTATTACGCAATGTTCTATCTACACAACAATACCCCACGATTCATTGTCACACTCTAATTATACGACTTAGAGTATCATCGTCAACTGACAACCTATTTGTGTCATCCGCACCACGCACATGGTGATGGAATTTCCCTCAAGCCCTTCGATAACTCCAACTGACACGCAATCTTACTCAACTCACAACTCGTCCACCACTACCATGTGAACCCTTGCTTTGACCTTCCATCAAGGATGGTCTTGATAAATTTTTGCACGTACAACTTGTTGGGGTGTATTGTGATGAATATCGTATGAATGTATGAATATCTATGAAGATTGATATGAATATTGAGAGAATTAGTGAAAGAGTCAAGATTGACTAATTTCACAACTCTCTTGAACACTCTTAGGTACCTTGGCTATGTGTGATTGATCCTCTATTAAGGATGCCTTGGTAGGATATCTATAGCTCTCGTCATATCCCACCACTCTAAGGCTTGGCACACTATCTATGCAATTCCTGGGGTTCTAACAATCTCCCCCTTTGCATTGATAGTGTGCAAAAATTTAGCATCCTTACTAATTACATACAAAAAAATCTAAAACTACAAGTCTACTCTTTAATTTATGTATGTAGCCGTTGTTGATGATCTTGAATTTCTTGAATTCTTGGAGCTTCAACAGACTTCTTGATAATCTTCTTTAAATTTGCAAATTGCTGAAGACCTCTTACTTTCCCTTATATCTCCCCCTCAAAATGTGATTAAATCTTAAGCATATTTTGATATGTGAGGGATAGGGTATCAAAGCCTACATAAAGATAATCAACATTGAATCTTCATGCATAGCTCCCCATTGACTAATGCGGAAACTTAATCAAGGTATCAGAGTCAGGAATCTTGGTAAGCATGTGTTCACTCCCCCCTAGAAAGAAAGAACTGTGCTCCCCCTAGAAGTAAAAAACACTTTCTCCCCCTTGACAAGTTACGTTGGTCAAGGTACATGTGATGTTTAACATCTCTTTGAAGAGCGAGTACCATACAGAAGTATATGGAAACCGTAGTGAAGTCAAATAATCTTCGTTTGAAATACCACTTGTAGTTATTATCAATTGTATCTATGGGTTCTTCACTCCACGTTGTTGGAATACTTAGTTTAGCTTCTGAGAATAGTTTTGGTGGTACTGAAGGGAATGAAGTTTTAGTCATAATCACGGATCTTGGTTTAAACTTGAGCAACTCTTGAAAAGAGTATTTGGTTGTTGTTGAAGAAATGGGTGTGGTGCTAGCTTTGAGTGATACTTATTTCGGAAACTGAAGCTTTGAGGTTTGAGAAACTAGGTCAACTTTGGTACGAGGGGTTTTTCTCAGACCTATGGATGAATTCTTGGTTTTGTGTGGAAACCTACCATATTGATCACGATAACCATAATATCTCCATTCTCCCCATATGTGGTTTTCAGAAATGGACGATTCACGTTGGTCTCATAACCAGAATAAATCTTTTTGCTTGAGGAAAAGGTTGTCTTGAGTTTGGAAACTGTAGGAGGAGTGGATTCCATTTTGATGATCTTCTTCTCAACCGTTTGAGAAGAATCTGGAATCGTAGTCTTTGGTTCATCCACTACTGATATCGGATCAGTATTAACCCCTAGTGACACCATTTTAGATTTTGGAATTGGTGTTGGTTTAACATCTAACTCCTTTTGTAACTCGGAAATGCGTTTCTCAGAGTCATGAGTTAATGTTCTATTTTGAATCCGAGCTTGATTAAGATCATTGCGAAGTTGAGTAATGATCTTTGAATCAAGCTCACGTTCCTTGGAAATTATTTGTTTTTCAACAATCTGTGAACGAAAATCCTGAATGATGTGAGCGCTACACTCATCATTTTCTTTGTAAGTCTGTGCTAGACTCTCTAAGTCACTTTAAAGAGTAGTCACTTTCTTTTGAATCTTTTTAGATTCTGATTTACTATATGCAATGAGAGATTCCAATTCTTTAATTTGAGCTTGCAACTTGGAAATCTCTGAAGATGTCGTTTGAACTTCTTGCTCTCTCATCTGTTGAAGTTCTATTTGAAATTGTTGATGAAGTTTGTGTTGTATAAAGATACAATTTGAACGTTTACTTCTGTTGTGGCATGAACAACCATATTCATAATATGCAGTCACTTCAACAGAGGATGGTTCTGGAGGAGTCATTAAGAAAGCAATCGACTCAAGTTGTGTAGATTTTGTTGCTTCCACAAATCTGATAAAAGCACGTTTTCAGGGAGTCTTGTAGTAACAAAAACATCTCTTGTCTCGATGATTGAATCGTTTAATGAAATCAGGTTTCGAAGGTAAATCTTGTGTAACATGCGTCATTATCACGAAACGCTGAATAATATCAAGTATGATCGCCTTTTCTCCCCCTCAAAATATGATTCCGGTGAATCAAATTTTGTTTTTGGACGTTTCGTTAACTTTCGTTAAGTTTGAACTAATGAAAACTATTGCACAGTTAGTCCAGATTCGGTAAGGGACCACCCATGTAAATTTTGTAATCTGACAGGGGCTGGAAGTGTCAAATATACCGTCAGATTTGGTAAAGGACTGGTGTTGCAAAAGTCTAAAAGTTGTCAGGGTCTGAAAGTGTCAAATTTACACCAGATTTGGTATTGGGCTTATTAAATTCATTAAGTCCAGTAAGATTTTCAAATTTGGTAAGCTTGTTGGGCCAAGGATTCGGTAAGCCCAATAATCTGTAAGAATTGATTAGGCCTTTGTAAGGATTTGGAATTTGAGCCCAATGAGAGAATCAAACAGTAACCGAATGTGATTTTTAAAGTAAACCGAGACAAGAACCTAGTCTTATTCTTGATGAACAAACTGAGTCTTATACTGAACTTGATTCAAGAGCAATACCGAATGTGTTTCTTCAATCTATACCGAACATGATTCATCAAGCCAAAAATTGAGAATCACCAGCGAACAGTAGTAGATACAACAAATTCCTCACTCGATCGAATCAGAACTTCAAAATAAGAACAATGATGGGTCTTCTCATAACCTCTAAAATTGATATTTCAATTCGGATTGTTTTAGGCACAGATTCCTTCATAAAAGTTGTAAGAAATTATTCAAGTAATGCTCGAAAATCATGATCACTTCTTGATAACAACTTGATCTCATCAATTGATTAATCTTTGACTTTTTAAGAAAAGCCAAACGAACTCGAATCAACGATCTCCTGTTGATTTAATTCAAATTTAAGCTTCAGATACCTTGAGTTATTGGTCGTGAATCAGAATCTATATTCAATTTGATCTTAACTATGATATAAAATTCCAAAGATCACAAGGCTTTGTGTTTTTAAGTGTCGAACAAAAAAACTTCACTGATTCGTTTGATTTGATGTTGTAAATCCAGCTGTGATGATCAACGAAGTTTAGCAATCTCTATAGGATCACGAATCTAAGCTTGAATTGTGTAATATTGGATTCGATAAAATAGATCTGATGTACAGTGGGTTTGGTATTTTTTATTTTATAGAGAAAGAAGATTGATGTTGTATGATGATAACCAATGATTGTTTTAGGAGAGAGATTATGAAGGTGAGATTCAGAGTCGGTATTCTTGTAATTTTAATTGATGGATAAAATATGAATATTGAAATAGAAGAGCGATGGATAAAAGCTTGAATTGTGTAATACAGGATTCAGTAAAATAGATTATAAAGGTGAGATTCAGACTCGGTATATTTAATAATTGAGTACTGTAGTAGAAAGATGTAATATTTGGTATTTTTGTTTTTGTAAAATAGAAAAATGAAAATTGTTGTGATTCGGTAAATTTTTCGGGTTCGGTAATTTGTGAGTTTGAAGATTCGAAGATTCGGTACGAATATTCGATGAAGATTTGAAGATGTGTATGAGGATTTAAAGATTCGATGAAGATTCAGTTTGAAGGTGATATAAAGATACACACACAAACACGATATTCGGATGGATACTCGAATGAGCTTCTGCTCTGATACCACTTGTTGGGGTGTATTGTGATGAATATCGAATGAATGTATGAATATCTATGAAGATTGATATGAATATTGAGAGAATTAGTCAAAGAGTCATGATTGACTAATTCCACAACTCTCAGGTACTTTGGCTATGTGTGATTGATCCTCTAATAAGGATGCCTTGGTAGTATATTTATAGCCCTCATCATATCCCACCACTCTAAGGCTTGGAACACTATCTATGCAATTCCTGGGGTTCTAACACAAGTTCTTAATACACAAGAGAACTCACTTTCGAACGCGCTCAACATGCACATGTCTCTACATGAGGCAGTCGGAATCAACATCCTACGTCCCGCGATTGCTCATCAACGGAACGAATCATAGAAAATCGCTCGAACACGCCTACCAAACAGGGACAATACCGTACCCTCCGGGTACACAACTCCCCCACTTAAGATTTTAACCCCACACTCTCACCGGCAAGATGATAATATCCCACGAAATTTCGACATTACTTAGTACACATGATCGGTCTCAAAGTTGGTCATACATGCCAATCCTCAGTGGACTTACAACAAGGTACTCGAACATTCAACCCCTGCTAAATTCCACAACCAATCACAGTTGTATCTTTGACTTTCTCACCGGCACCCAATTACAAAGTGACCACACTATCGGAGTCAAACATTACACTAGCAGGAATAAGGAGGCACCTGACGCAGTGTTGTGAAACTCCCACTACTACCACCGAGATTAAAGGACTGAACCCCCTTCGGGGTCTACCCCCGGTGTCACACATCACCTGATGACTCGAACTCACACATATCCAATGAACCTCAAGGCTCAATGCCCACAACTTTCAAGCATCTCCCACTAGTCGCAATCCATCTAGGCCGCACAACTAGCCTAGTAACCTTCCACTCATCACTAAGGAGATGCTTGGGATCACCAAGGGTTACAACCTTCCAACTTCGTCACAACCATTAACACGGTTACCTTCACACATCAAAGCTAGTCAACAGCCATGACACTACTCGCACACATACGTAGTCGACAAAAGTGCCTCCCAAATGGAACTACCACGCATACCCACACGCAAAAGTGGCCTACAAGGATTGAACAACATTCACCACGCATCACATATGCAAAAGTGGCCGACGAAGAGTGAACAACACTAGGCACACACATCAAACTGCAATCGTGGTCAACGAAGAGCGATATATTATAGAATCACTCACCACATTGCATCGAGTGGCTAACGAATAGCGAATCCTTACGCCAGGATGTCACTCGCCACCTCAATCACAACAAGCAACAAAACACAACACTCTAAATAAGACGAACACACGTCACATACCCTCTCATGGTGATACAACACCCGGTACACACTAACTCTATAACACACACACAAGGGAACGGTACTCACATAATGATCGTTGGTACTCGCACAATGATCGAAAGTGTACATATGCCTTGTAACACTTATCCCAAAGTGGTAGTCCGCACTTTCCGTTAAGCAACCAATAAATCGATGACACCCACCTATCACACACACAATATGGTCTCCATACCCAAGCTATGGTGCTGCCGCCTCTTTGGTTCACACCGCACGTCACATGCTATGGCTCTACTGGCTCTTTGGTTCACGCTATTACGCAATCGCCATGATGCTACCGGCTCTTTGGTTCACATCATAGCACCCGCTACGCACATACTATGTTACTACCGGCACTTGGTTCCTACCTTAGCATAAATAAATACACTATCACAACCAACATCCTACGGGTCTCACTCAAGTGAGTTTAACGACCAGGATTTCACCCTACATGCCTAACCAACAAGACTCACACATTAGAGTTAAAACACAATTCATTAACCACACACTCTACCGAGTGCAACCCAAAACCACAATCGTAAGTCGACTGCTCGCTTAAAATTATCTCCAACGGAGAGTAAAATTTAGCTAAGGCTTACATACACACCGTATATTATTACGAATTAAACAACATACAAACACCACATTTAAAAGTACCTGAACATCCTTTTGCGGTGCACGCTACCACTAGCTCGGGACACTCCGTATTGTGATACCCTTATCTACGGCAATTGAACACACAATGCCACTACCTCTCGATGATGATTTCGGGCACTCCCAAGACTTGTGACCTCCCTCTCTGCAATTAAAACATCTAGACGCACTAGTGTCCGACACTCCTTTCCTCAACCTACCCGTGCTCTCAATTAAACTTTTAGCTTTCTTGCTCGGAGCGCCATAAGATGTAAACATTCTTTTTCCCAAAGCATCATCAACCATTGTCAGAGCATACACTTCAAAACACTTAGCCACGGAAAATAGTTTAGCAAAAGTGTCCACTTACCTAAGGCTAATTTTCCCACAAAAATCATCATTTAAAGTCTCAAGAAAATGCTCCATAAACAATCTATCATTTCAGTATATTCGGGGAAAAATCGGGCCTTCGTAAAAAAGGTAGCCCGAAGAGTATTTAGGTCCATAGACTCTTGTCGAAAATTTGGCAACTGATATCGGCCAAAAAGTTAAGTTTTTACCCCCGATATTGAACCCTAAATCCATAAAGTTCCAAACTTTGTCGCCAAAATAATTTCTTTTTTGGTTAATTTTGTAGATTAAGTAATTACAAAGGCAATGCAAAAAGAATCAAGTAAAACGGAGCTAAAACAAAGAATCTAGAGCGAAAATGGTGAAAGACAAGTTACGGCCAAGCAAATAAAGTTACGATCCAGGAAACAAGCTGACCAGGGCAGGCCATACGGCTTGCCATAGGGCTTTCCATACGGCCTGCCAATGTGAAATACGGCCTGGACAAATGGCCTTGCAAAACGGCTGGCCAAAGCAAACGGCCTGTAAAACGGCCTGCCATACAGCTTGTCAGTCGTATGGCAGCTGAATCTTTGCCTATTTAAAGGGCCTCTTCCATTCATTTTTACACTTACTTAATTTGTACTTCAATTTATATTTTCAAGCTTTTTATTTAGTTTTTAGTAGTAGCTATCTTAGCTTTTATTTTTCGGAGGATATCCCGGCGAGTCCCTGCAATCTCGGGCAGACTTCTTCAGCCTTTTCAGGTTTTTATTAAACATGTATTGTTAACATTTATGTTTAATAACGCGTTTTGATATTACCATGTTAGCTTAATTAATCCGTATATTGCCATGATAGAAGTTTGGTTTAGCGTAGTTACGTTAAATTAGTACGGTTATCATTGTTATGCTGAACTTGTGAGTATGATAGATTTCTATGCTAGCATATTAAGGATTGACCAACCTAGGTTGTGATCAGAACTTGTCCACCTATATAAAATTAGCTACTTCATAGGATTAAGACCCCTAGTTATACTGTATCTGAAGATTCTATGAACTCGGTATGGCCGGAGTTCCCGAGAGGCATTTAATGCGGTTTTAGGACACGGAAATTAGGAATTGAGACAAGAATAACCTAGTATTCCTATTGACTATTCCGAAGAGACCTCTTAGGGACTCTTAAGATCTAGTTATTGCCTTGACTATATGACTCAAACCTATTGCATGTTCTTGTTTGATTGTTGCCCTAGGATTAAGTCATATTAACTGTTTAGGTATCTATTAGATTTCTATCTGCTTTACTTTCAGTACATCAACTGTAATACTGTATAAGGTTTAGATTGGTATGATCTCAATAGTATGATGAAATGGTTGTTAGTTCTCATTTAAGGTTTTTTCAACTTAACCTGACGGACTCCATCCATTTGTGATCAGTGTTCAATCAAGACCGCAAGTTGTTATTCAGTTAACTAAACTGATAGTGAGGGTTATGATTAGAACTCAACTCACTAATAAACCTAGTTCTTTACTAAGGATAACCTCCGAGGTATAGTTACCTTTCACTACTCAACAAGAACTCCGAGAGTCTAGAGATAAGTAGGTTTGTGTAATTGGCCCATCTAACCAGATATACACCATTCTAATCTTAGCTTTAATATAAACATAATTACCTTTCCCGAGCCCAAACTAATATCTTGGTCAACATTTCCCTTATCTGCATACTCTAGATATCCTTCCACTTTCTTTACTTTTCTGCAGTTAGGATTATTAGCTTAAAACCAACTACTATCCTTTATATATGTAATTTAACCAAAGACATTTATCCACTTGATCTTCAATTCAGTTAACCATTCTAAAGTATGACCTTAGGTTAACTTACACCTTCTACCTTAGAAAATTAAAAGTAAATTTAGGCCCCTCAAAATATAAATAATAAACCACGGTTTAAATCAGTTTGTGATCTGTCGTGAAAATAGTTTAAAAAGGTTTCGTAGATCATACATAAGTTGACGGTAAAACGAATCATAAGTTTTCACAAATAGTTTCATGATTCGTTAGTTTTAAAATTTTCAATAGCCTGAATGTAAGTAGGATCATAAGATCACAAGTTTTGAAACAGCTTACTAGTAACACGGATCACAAGAATTCAAGTTCATAAATAGTTTAGAGGTAATATGACCTCAAGCTTTCAAGTACGAAAATAGCTTCGTAGTTCGTAACATTTCAACAATAATATTAAAGGACCTCAAGATTTAGTTTAATAACAATTTCAAAGTGTATATGTTTCATGAGCACTCGGTAATAAAAGCTTAACACCACACGTAGTATCCTACATGATTTCCTTTACCCTATATTGGACTATACACTATGCCAAATGTATGTGTCGAAGTAACTGGCACCACAATTAAGGTAGGGTGAGGTTGTCAAACCTAACAGATTTGCTCTAGTGATTCATGCTTACAAGTCACTGTAATTAATACTACCGAGTTAAGGGATTTTTAGCATAAAACTCACATATAACAAACTTTTAATTGCATAAAGTATTATATAATACTAAGAATGTTTATAAAACAAACTTTATAAATAAAGCGTAATAAAATAGTACGTATGTTTTGAAAAACATAAAGCATGTCTTAAAACATCAAGCATGATTCTCAGCCCAAAAATATTGAAAAGGGGAACTATGAAACTCACTATTGATGCAACACGGTGTGAAGCTCGGATAGTGCAGTTTTAAATGTTTCACGGTGATCCGGGATCGAGACCTAAATATATGAATTAAGGGCAGAGGTCATACTATATCTAATATAGTATTTTATTTAGTTTATAAACTAAGTTCATGAGTTTTAAGTATTCATTTTGGTTTATCGATTTCTTAGTTTACTTAAACATTATAGTTTTCATTCTTAAATATTCTGAATTGAAACACCAACTTCCCATAACCATAAATCATTGAGTTTTTACTTAAATCAGTTGGTTCCACTTCTCAAAGTCAATTTTAAGGGTTTTCTATACAACCATATAAGTTGGTACCTTAACTCTAAGTAAAAGTTGGTTAAAACGATTATTTTTCATGAGCGTGCAAAACAGTCATATTTTGCACTATAAACTCTTAGCCAAGTTTATAATATAAATATTCAGTTGTTTTCTTTGATATGTTTACAGAGGAATCTTATAACATCAATAAGAATACGTGCAAAAGGAATTTCTTCCAGGTTGTTTGTAAAATACTTTTTAATGATAATCTTTTTAACTCAAAATCTGATTACAACAAAATCTTGTGTCAACTTGTTGGGACTATTTCTCAATGACTACTATATGGTTTTTGGTGTTTCAACTTTTCATGTATTCCTTATTATATCTAGTTTCCAAATCAAAAGCCTATACTTCCATATCTTTCTTATAATTTGATTGTTTTATGATCTTTTGAATCTTGGTCAGATTGCTTCAAATCTGAACCTTGAGTCACAAAATAAAAATGAAAAATGACTTTTTCTTTTAAATAATTCATGAAAACATTACTGGAAGTCATGAACATATATATGAACATCATACTAAAAGATGAGTTCCTGAGACCAAGCATAAGTTGGTTTTTAGGTCATGAACTTCAAGTAGAAATTTTGGACAGATTCAACATAAAACTGTTCTATGTGTTTCTAATACATATAGAAAACATGTATCTAGTCACTTAATATCAAGATTAAGGTTAGCCATGTAATCATCATTGAGTATATACACACCCTAGATCAAGCTTTTACACCTTAAGATATCTTGAAAATGAATAGATAGGTTGATAGAAGTGGAGTAGAAGGTTATACCTTGAAGAGAAAGGTTCCTCTAGGCTTAAGAAGGTGATGAAGATGATGTTTAGTCTGGAAATTAAAGTGTAAGTGTGTGTAATTAGTGATCAAGTAAGTAAAGATTGAACAAGAAAAGGATTATATAGAGAGGTGGTGGTGGGATGTGGCATATGGAGGAGGAAGGAAGGGATGACTCACTAATCTAGCATTAATGTTCATGCATAACACAATCATGGTGTTTTGCATGATCATTTATGGTTTTTGATGGCTTATAGAAGAAGTTTGCATGGTTGCTTGGAGAGGAAGGGTGCATGGAATGGTGATGGTGGCAGTTTTGGTGGTGTAGGGTGGAAGTCACTTTTGGTTGATTTTTGCCTAGTAGTTTACATGTGTTTTAGTTCAAGTATATAGAGTATGACTTGAGGTATTATTTGTATGATCAAGGCTTAGCTAATAAGCTTACATGAGGTCTTATTCAAGTTAGATTAAGGTTGGCTTAAATGGAAGTAATGGCTAAGTACAAGTTGATCAAGTCTAGGTGTAAGAGTGATTATGTGTAGAAATGTGTTAGCTTATGATATAATGTCAAAGTGATTTAGTTACAAGTCTTTTAATCTAAGTACTTAAATAATAAGTTTACTTATTAATAATTATATATAAGGGTATAGATTACAAGTCTAGGTTTATGGTGATAAGCTAGGGTTTCAAGACATTGTGTGAATAGTTGTGATAACTTAGGATTGTTGAAGTCCTAATTATGAGATCGTAGACAAACCTTAACATGAAACTACTTTCAAAAGTCATGTGAATTAAGCCGGAAATTTCTAGCTCAAAAAAGTTAGGTTAAATAACCTAGTTGGAAAAATTTGGGGTGTGACACCACTGTTCTCCCTGTTGATTAAGCTGATCCTGACGCCTTGCAGCCTAACGACACCGCACGAATAAAACCGTCTGTTTCAGTCATATCATTAGTGGAGATAAGTTTTTGACGTCACTTCTGGGGAATCGAATATTTTAATGGAGAAAGATTTTAAACAGACAAAAGTATTGTTTGGTAGTGTCTACGAAAGACAATTATATACGGACTTGGTTGTTGGATTTTCCGAACAGTCTCCAATTATATTGGAACAAAAAGGATCCTGCCTCTCCATAGTCGACCTGGCCACCTAAATACGAAGTAATCTGTAAGAAGTCCTATCAATTGGAATATTCGATATGGTTAGCGACCGAATTTCAAGAATAAATATAATTTATTAAATTATCGATCCTTTTAGTCAAACAATATTTTCTAAAAGTTACTTTTAAGTCTTTTTAAAATGAAACAACAAAACACCCTTACTTCTATGCAAAAATCATGCTTAGAAGAAAGAGGAGGACCAATCACCTTAGGAACCGAAAGAATTCCTGAAATCAGTTCAGACATGATCAATTTGGTCAGTATGATCTGTGAATTTCAAAGATCACCGACTGACGATTCAACCTTTTACTTAAACAAATTTATCAGTCTGGTTGACTCTTTTAAGAACGAAGAAAATGAGAAAAACATTTTAAAACTTCATCTCTTTCAATATTCTTTGTCTACATGCGCTTTAACATGGTCTGATGAGCTTAAACCGAATTCAATACATTCATGGGAGGAACTAGCCACTAAATTTTTAAACAAATTCTATCCACCCTCTATACAAACCTATTTAAGAAATGACATCACAAACTTTTCTAAAAAATAAAACAAGTCATTGTGTCTAGCATGGAATAGAATCAAGGTGATGCTTAAAATATGTCTGAATCATTCGTTAAGTCGGGCAGACATAATCCGTACACTTTATAATGGTTTGACCAAGGATGATAAGTCTCTCTTAGACATGGACTTGCAAGGCAATTTTATATCACGAACAGCAGACGAAGCATGGAATCTTTTAGAAACAATAGCTGCACAACACGAAGATTGGAGCAATGAAGCTCCTGAGAAGGATGACGTCTTCGCTCAGACGGTAAAAATGCTGGAAACCAGGTTACAAGATCTCACCCTCACTCGTCAAAGTTTAACAATTCCTAAAAGTCCCGATGCTACTAGAACTAATCTAAGGTATCATTACCCTATATGGGAATACAAACAGCAGAATAGCTCGGACTCTAATATAATTTTACCACTACACCAACCCACTCTCCACTCTAAGGAAAGTTTAGTCGAATTTACAAAAAAGCAGTATGATAAACCTTCAAGTCATAGAATGCCAAAACAAGTTTGATACTTTAATAAAGACTTTTAAAGAATTAATAACCAATTTTTAACTTACGCTTAAACGATTAACCACTAAAGTTGAAATAGAGTGTAGTGAGTATGATGCCCTAGTAGTCACTAGAGGTGGGAAGGAAACAACTATTAACATACCCATACAAGATTTTTCGATACGGAACTTGTGCCAATTGACCCAGTTGTCAATCCACCGGAACCTATCTCTCCTAAAGCTCCATAAATTATTCCGCGAGCCCGCATACCTTTCCCAGGTAGGCTTAGGAAGGAAAAACAGGAAACGAAATTCGCTAGTATTGGGATATTATTAAGAATCTGCATTTAAATGTACGACTAGTAGATGCTTTAGTAGAAATGTCAAATTGCGCTAAATTTTTCAAAGAATTTCTTTCAAACAAAGAGAGATTAAGCGAGATAGTTAGCTTATCCTTAAGTGAATAATGTTCATTAGTGTTGCAACATGGTATTCCCCTTAAGTTAGGAGATACAGGAAGATTTACGGTACCTTGCTACCTGCAAGATGTCCAAATTAGCAATGCGTTAGCAGACTTAGGAGCCAGTGTAAACCTAATGCCCTATTCATTATTCAAAAAGCTAGGACTAAATGACTTAAGGCCTACCAGAATGACTATCCAACTCGCGGACAGATCAGTTAAGATTCCTCGAGGAATAGCTGAAGATGTCCTAGTTAGAGTGGATAAGTTTTCATTTTCCGTTGATTTTGTCATTACGGATATTGAGGAAGACACGAAGGTCCCCCTCATACTTGGTAGACCATTCTTGAATACTGCCAAAGCCATAATTGATATACATAAGAAATCACTAAAATTTAGAGTTGTTAGTGAAAAAGTTAAATTTAATGTTGACCGACTCATGAGCCATCCTCGCGAAGAAGATCTCAATCTCGCTGATTCTTTTCAAGAACTAGTCAATGAATATCTGGAGGATACTATGGCTATATGTAGTCAAGATCAAAATTCTAAGGATCTGTTCTTTACACATCCTGAAGGAAATCTCGACATCCATTCAGCCATAGATCCTTGTAAAAATAAATCTCCCCTCTCCAAATAGCACCGCTAGGTCAAGGCATTCCCCTACCTCTGTTAAGGAGAAGACCGAATGAAAAAAAAGATGTCATTCTGATATTCAATGAACCACGGTTAAATGAGGGTTGTGTTGAAATTCCTGAACCAACCTTCGAAACTAAAAAAGACATTTCTGAAGATGAATCATTAAGAAGGACAATTTCCAGAACCAAAGAACAGATAGCATCAGTGACCACTATTAAGGAAGAAGAATCAGAATTCTGGGAGATATATCACTCGTTAGACAGAGAGGAGATAGCAAGAATGAAGCCATCTACCGTGGAACCTCCGAAATTGGAATTAAAGAACTTACCCGAACATCTGGAGTATGCATTCTAAGTAGGAGAATCGTAACTCCTTGTAATCATTTCTAAAGACCTCACGCCATGGGAGAAGGCAAAATTGATTGAGGTTCTGACATCACACAAGAAATCAATTGCTTGGAAGATTTCCGACATAAAGGGAATTAGTCCAAACTATTGCACTAATAAGATCTTCATGGAAGATGATTTCAAACCATCAGTTCAAAGGCAAAGAAGGGTAAATCCAATGATTCAAGTAGTCATCAAGAAATAAGTCATGTTCAAAGTTCTGGACGATCTATCCTATTTTCAATTCACCATGGGTCAGTCCTGTTCAAGTGGTACCCAAGAAAGGAGGAATGACCGTATTCGCAAATGAGAATAATGAACTTATTCCAACACGGGAGGTCACCGGTTGGAGGGTTTGCATAGATTATCGTAAACTAAACGATGCAACCCGGAAAGATCATTTTTCATTACCATTCATTGATCAAATGTTAGAACGCCTATCAGGATATGAGTTCTATTGTTTCATTGACAGTTTTTCCAGCTACTTTCAAATTCTCCTTAGTCCAAAGGACCAAGAAAATACAACCTTCACATGTCCTTATGGAACATTTTCCTATCGACGTATGCCCTTTGGGTTATGCAATGCACCTGCTACATTTCAACGATGCACGGTAGCAATATTCTACGACATGATCGAACATTGTATGGAAGTCTTCATGGATGACTTCTTCGTTTTCGGTAGTACCCTTGAGTCGTGCCTTTCTAACCTTGACAAGATGCTCACCCGGTGCAAAGATTCGAATTTAGTTCTGAATTAGGAAAATTTTCACTTCATGGTAAAAGAAGGTATAGTTTTGGGACATAATACCGACATATTATCAAAGATTTTTCAAAGGTCAAACGACCTATTACTCATCTCCTCGGAAAGGAAGTTCTGTTTGTCTTTAATGAAGAATGTGTTCAAGCATTCAACTATCTGAAGCAACAGATCACACATACGCCCATCATGATAGCTCCTGATTGGAGCTTACCATTCGAAATCATGTGTGATGCAAGTGATTTCGCAGTTGGTGTTGTACTAGGACAACAGAAAGATAAGCACTTTCATCCAATCTATTACGCCAGCAAAACCTTAACCGGAGCTCAAGAGAATTACACCACTACGGAAAATGAGCTGCTAGCAGTAGTTTTCGCCTTCGACAAATTTTGTTCCTATCTCATCATGTCCAAAACTACGGTTTACATAGATCATTCAGCCCTAAAATATCTATTCACTAAGCAAGATGCTAAACCAAGACTCCTACGATGGATCTTACTCCGTCAAGAATTTGATATTGAGATTAAAGATAAGAAAGGAGCAGAGAACGTCGCAGCAGATCATCTTAGTCGTTTGGAAAATCCAGTAATGGAACAACTTGCTGAGCAAGATATTAGAGAAAAATTTCTGGAAGAACAGCTTATTAGCTTAGGACAAGCCAACATAGGATCAAAATTCACTGATACTCCTTGGTACGCTAACATAGCCAACCACCTAGTTACTGAAGTAGTACAAAAAGGAATGAGCACATCCCGGAGAAGGAAGTTCTTCAGTGATGCTAAGTACTACTACTGGAAAGATCCATACCTCTTCAAAATTTGCCCTGATCAGATAATCAGGAGGTGCGTAGATGAGAAACAAGCAACAGGAATTCTTCACCAATGTCACCACAGACCAACTGGAGGTTATCATGGAGCAAACTTAACCGCAAGAAAGGTCTACGAATCAGGATTTTATTGTCCTTATATATTACGATATGCGCAAGAGCTTGTAAAGCATTGCGACGCTTGCCAAAGACAAGGTATTATATCTATGAAGAATGAGATACCTCGGGCTAATATCCAAGCTTGTGAAATCTTCGATATATGGGGATTAGACTTTATGGGGTTGTTCCCCAAGTCTAATGGGAAATAATATGTCCTCGTAGCAGTAGATTACGTCTCCAGATGGGTCGAAGCCCAAGCATTTTCAACCAATGATGCCAAGGTCGTTACCAACTTCCTGAAGAGACTCTTCTACCGATTCGGAGCTCTCCGCGCTATAATAATTGATAGAGGCACATATTTCTGTAATACCTAATTTATGAAGGTGATGAAAAAGTACGGAGTTACCCACAAGTTGTCCACTGCCTATCATCCGAAGACTAACAGACGGGCAGAAATCACTAACAGAGCACTCAAGAGAATTCTAGAATGCATCGTCTGCCATCATGGAAATAAATGGGCTGAGTAACTAGACGATGCTATGTGCGCATTCTGGACTACTTACAAGAATCCTATAGGAACTACACCCTACCGAATGATCTATGGGAAAACCTGTCACCTTCCGCTGGAACTAGAGTATAAAGCTATCTAGGCATTGAAAACTTGTAACCTTGATCCTTCAGTAACCGCTAAGCATCTGAAGATGCAGATGAATGAACTCCCTAAATTAAGAGACCAAGCGTACGAGACGTCATATATCTACAATGAACGGACGAAGCTGACACACGATGCAAAACTGATACCTACAAAGTTCGCTCCTGGAGATAAAGTTCTACTCTTCAATTATGGATTCAAGAAATTCGCTGGTAAATTCAGATTAAGATGGAGTGGACCATTTAAAGTAATACACGCTTTTTTCGTATGGAGCCCTAGAATTCGAAGGACCTACTGGCAACTTCAAAGTCAACAGCCACCAGTTGAAAGCTTATCTAAAGACTATGACGGGGAGGAAAATCTCCTCTCCTTTGATCCATTCTGAAGACATACCATAAAAAGTCGAGCTGTAACGACTTGATAAACAAGGCGCTCTTAGGAGGCACCCCTTGCTTATCCTTTTAATTTCTTAATTTTTATTTCAATTTATTTTCAGTCTACAAAATATTTTACTGTGCACTAATCCTAAGCGTCGTATTTGTGCTTAGTACTTACTAGTTTATCGAATGTATTCAGGCAAAATGCCAAGTTTAGGAGCCCTATTGCATTCCAATTCGCAGGAGGAGGACTCCTAGGGTTTACCTATTAGAGAGCAGCACAGATCAGCAGAGGCCATCGACCGAACAGTTAGGCCCTAGACGCTTGATTCTAGAGAGTGTTGAGGAGGATATCAGCACGGCACTGCCAGCTCTTCAGTACGACACTCCAGGCATTAAGCCTCGAGACCCTCTGAGCATCCATAGCCACTAGAGTCCCAAAAGCATAAAGTTCCAAACTTTATCGGCAAAATAATCGCTTTTTAGGTTAAATTTGTAGATTAAGTAATTAAGAAGATGATGCAAAAAGAATCAAGAGAATCGGAGCTAAAAAAAGATTCCAGAGCAAAAACGGTGTAAGACAAGAAATCAAGTTACGACCCAGAAAATAGGCTAATCAGGGCAGGCCAAACGGATTGCCACTATGGGAAATGGCCTGCCATACGGCCTAGACAAACGGACATCACAAATGGGCTAATTGGTCAAACGGGCCTTGCAAACGGCCTGCCAGCCGTTTGAAGGTATTTTTCACTTCTATTTAAAGGTTTTTTGTCATCCATTTTTAACACACCTCTTTTCACTCTCTCTCACTACAATACACTTTCTCTCACTAGATCTTTCAACGCCTTCTCACCTCCGAGCAGGAAATTAAGTACCCAGAGGTGAACGCCGAAGATTGTAATAGGAACGGTCTAGAGGAAGTCAGCACTTGTAATGGTCCAGATCTCATCTGTAAATGGTGAACGCTTTCCTTAATTTAATAAAGTTATCTTGTTAATTTAAGTTGCTTTCATCTTGCATGCTTATATATCCACTGCAAATGTTTATTATGTGTTGAATACTTTATCTGAAACTTATACTATTATTATGCTGAAACCTTGATAGTTTAGAAGTTTAATTTACGGATCACCCTTTCCACTTATTCAAGTGGCTATAACCTAGTATTAGGACTTGATCAACCCTAGGATACAAGGTAAGATTTATGTGTGCTTAACATCACAAAAGGGATATAGTTCCTACGTACGAACAACCATTTATTCGTCAAAGAAGAGCTGTCTATTTAGGCTGTGATTAGAGTTGGCAATATAGAGTTCAGTGAACACTAGCTTGCTCAGAAGCATGATTCGCGTCAGAAGCAACGTTCTTGAGATGTTGTAAGATGATCCGGGGTTGAGTAAGTGATCGCAAAGGAGAGACCTCTAATCCAATTAGTAGTACCTTAGAATATCTAAGATTGCACGTCTATTAATGTTAAGGCATAGCTTAGTATTAAGTGGTGGAATATTACTGTAGTTAAACCAACTAGGATTAAGAAAAGCTGAGACTTTCCTTTAGGGATATACCACTTTGTTCATTTACCTATGATCATATCCATAAGGTCATTTAAACCTTCTAAGGTTAATTTTGGGAGTAGGGATATCCGTCTTAGCCAGAATCTTCAAAGCCTAAACTCTTAGCGACAAATCAGTTACGTTCATAACCAAGTTGATTGAGGTTTAGTGTTTATTCTAGGAAGTTAGACTCTTGTGATAATTCTCCATCAGGATTTTATTCTTTATACCTATCCATTTTTATCTTTATAGTTATATTATTATCAGTAGTTAATCTTAATATATCACCACTTGTCACTAGGTGTGACGATCGCTCCAAAACCATATGGACGAACACGTCATTCATTGATTTCATTGCGAGGTATTTGACCTCTATATGATACGTTTTGTAAACATTGCATTCTTTTGAGAAGGCACACCATAAATGAATATTTAAATCAAAGGTTTTCGACATCTGATGATTTCTACATATAGACAATCACTGTAAATAATAGTTTACAACAGTACTTCCGTTGACAATGCAGTCAAAATAAGGTACATGGTGATGGTTTGGTGAATGCAACGTTTTCTTGAAAAAATATGCCATGTATGACTCCATGCACATAGCTTGTCTATCATATAAGCAAACAGCGGAAGACTTCTAGGAACCTGAGAATAAACATGCTAACAAGTGTCAACACAAAGGTTGGTGAGTTCATAGTTTTAATATTACACATAATCCGTATATCAATGTGGATTACAAAAGTTCAGTTGTTTCATTCAAAACGTTTATCAATATGTTTTAACATTTTAAATCATCTGTATGTAAAGGTTGATCACAAGATCTCAGTTGTTTTATTCAAAACATTTATTAATAGGTTTTACATAAAAGGTGCACCACAAGATTTCAGTTGTTTCATCCGAAACGTTTATCAATCGGTTCTACAAAATTGAGCACCCTGGTAACCAAGCCTTAACGTTTATAATAAGTACCCCTCGTTTAACATGCAACCAACATGTACAATACACGCAATCCAACGTGTACTAACTTCAAATAGCATACGTCTGTTTTATAGTTCAGGCTAGAGTTTCTTTCTATACCTGGAACAGATGGGGATGTCAAGCCCTATGGATCCATATACTACTACTCGCGCCCACCAGTTCTTATAACTGGTAGTTACTAGTTACCAAAGCTAAGGGATTTTTGGTTCAAACTCAGTGTAGAATTTAGTATGTACTTGTGTCCATTGCGTTTAAAATAAATTGCATGTATTCTCAGCCCAAAAATATATATTGCAAAAGCATTTAAAAGGGAGCAAATGAAACTCACGCATATAAATATTGTATATCGGTTAATAAAGCATTTGCATGTATTCTCAGCCCAAAAATGTAGAGAGTAAAAGGGATCTTATGAAACTCACGCATATAAATATTGTAAATCAGTTAATAAAGCATTTGCATGTATTCTCAGCCCAAAAATGTAATGGGTAAAAGGGATCATATGAAAATCACTGTTTAATATTGATATACAATATTGTAGGAAAGCACGTAGACGCATCGGAGATGATAAACACGAGGTTTGATTCACAAAAATACCCCCGAACATTACCCATAATTTCCTTGGTAATAACCCATATTTTCCTTAGCTCTAGCTCGCACGGAAATTCGTTTTGAAAATTACTTGGACAGCACTCCGTCGTAATATTTTATGTACATTATTATTTTTTATCGCAAAAATAATAACACTAATAATAAAAATAATAAGATTAATAATAATCTTAATAATAATAATAATAATAATAATAATAATTTAAATAATTTAAATAATACATAGTAAAATTAAATTAAGTCAGAAGTAGAAATGGTCGAGCTTTTATAATGTGGCCTGATTTCTCCTTCCATGCAATCGCATGGTTTCATGGGCATATGGCCATGCGATCGCATGGCCAACTGTCACCAGCCTGGTTCGTTTGTTTTTATATTTGTCGACATAATATAAATATTAATATATAATATATATAATTTATATAATTAATTATATATTATATTAAATTCACGTACATAGTTGACTTGTAATTTTTGTTCCGATATGTCGTACGTCGTCACTCGACTTATGTCCCGGTTTCGGTTTCTCGAACGCATTTCGTACACTTAGAAAACTTGCATTTTACATTTCGTGACTCGTACCTTTGTCAAAATATAGTCTTAAATCATCCATAAACTATACCACTGTAGCAAAGTCAATTTTTACTGTAGCAATTCACTGTAGCAAATAGTGATTTTCAAAAACACTGTAGCATTTTGGGTACTGTAGCAATTTGAAAATGTTACTATCGTTTACTAAATAACTTTAAATTATATATATGTATATATCTTCTTAATATACATAAATCAATTTTTAAATACACATTGGAAGTTATTTATAAATAAATTTTAATAATAAATATTTCAACTTATCATATATATTCAAATAAATATTTAAACCAATAAGTTTAATGTACGGTATCAAATAATTAATACATTGTTACCTTTTCAAGTTATAGTATATATGTATTTATTTACATATAATTGTTTGCGAATCGTCAAAAACAACCGAAGGGTATTTAAATATATAAAAGTAGTTCAAAAATTTTGAGATTCAGTTTTACAGACTTTGCTTATCGTGTCAGAAATGTTAATCATACAAAGATTAAGTTTAAATTTGGTCAGAAATTTTCGGGTCATCACACTAGGGTTAACTATATATGCACTTTTATCTCACATTACTAAGAAAACATATAAAAATATGAACCTGAGTTATATTTACCACTTACTCGTTAAAAGGAAGACAAGTAGGTGAATTATAGCTAGGAAACCCTAGCTAAATATAAATAATAAAACCATTACTCCCTTGTGGTAACTGATTCTGACGTGTTGCGACCTAACGACACCGCACAAATAAAATTGTCCATTTTGGCCATATCAGTGAGCCACGGGTTGTTATTCATTATGGATCCACCATGAGTGACCCAAATGTCACATGGGCATTACTTAGAGACCAGCAAAGACTATATAGAGCTTTCAGAGTCTATCTTCAGCGTGAAGGAATGCCCCGGAGTACTCTAGGCCCTTCATCATTCAGACTAGCACGTCGTATTCCACCATCATGACAAGCTACTCCCAGGCGCTCTACTCCAGTCTCAGTTCAATCAGTAGTCTCAGCCGCCATCCCAGTTCGTGCTACTCCTATCACGCCGCTATTTTAGCTATTTCTCCTGCTCCATTCATTGAGACGGTCCCTGTGCGTGAGCTACCTGTGGGCTGCCACTTAGTCACATTCCCTATATCGGCTGAGCCACCCTCGTGTAAGACCCTATTTCCATTTCAGTTGATCAGGACGCCGTCCAATATTTGGGACGTCGTCCAGCAAAGAAGAGCTGGACGTGGGACGCCGTCCAGTTGGTCTGTCGGGCCAGCTGTGATATTTTAGTTTTTAATAAGGGGTATGTTGGTCTTTTCACTTGGTGGCCGATTTTAAACCACAAATGGGTAAAGGTTGAGCTCATTCAACCATATCTTCACCAACACAAACACTCTCATCCATATCTAGTGAGAGAGGAGAGTTTTAGAGAGAGAGAACTTGATTTAGAGAAGAAGGAGTCGGATTCTCGCTAAAGCTCGGGTTCTAAAGTTGTTCATCTCGCTCCTAGCTATGTTGTGGTAGTATTGGTAAGCTCAAATTCCAAATTTCATTTGTTAGATTTGATATTCAAGTTAGGATTTTGAGCTAGTTTGTTGTAAAACCCTTTTAGATGATGAAGTGGGTTCATGGTGACTAGTTATTCTTGTCACTTGGTGAGTTTTGGGTTGGTTGACGATTTGGCCTTGATTAGGCTTTGATCTTGAGTTTTAATCACTAGGTTTAGTGATTATGGAAGTGTTGGAACACTTTTGGGTGTGTTTGGTTACCTAATTTTGAAATGGGTCGAATTAGGGTTTTGGTGTCAAAATGGATATGACACGTGTTTAACGCTTGTGTTCAGGTTTAATTGGCGTGTTAGGACCATTTTCACTTGTGTTAGTGATTATTGGTTAGTTTGGGCGCGGTTTGTGCTTAGAAGTGCATTTGGGTCGAAATTGCACTAAGTGTCGATTGGGTTGGTTTGTAAGTCAACCCTAATTGTGTTGTTTGTATTGTGATAATGAAATACGTACATTCCATCGGCGAGTTGCGGATTATTCGGTAGCATTCGTCAAGGCTACAAAGTGAGTGTTAATATCCTATGTGCATATGTATGTGTAGGATGGGTGCAGGTCGGGTGAAGTGGTTCTCAGTTATAGAGTTCACTTCACATATAGGTAGATATGATAGACTTGTGTATAGGTCCAATTAGCACGGTTGTGCATTTTGGTTGAACACCTTTGGTGAAGTGTACACTTGTGTGTACGTTATCACACGTGGTTGTGAGGTAGATAACCCCGATGTGGTGGATTTTATAATCCTGTGACTGTGGGTTTTGATATTGAGAAGTGAATCTCGTGTAGTTCAGATTCACGGTGATGCGTGTAGTTTCGGTCATCTTATTGAATTGTGAAAGTGAATCTCGTGTAGTTCGGATTCACGGTGATGCGTGTAGTTCGGTCATCTTATTGAGGTAGTGATCTCGTGTATTTGCGGATTTACTAAGGCTCGTGTAGTTCGGCCAACCTCGATGTTGTTGGTGGTAATGAAGATAGTAGTATCGTGTGGTTGCAGATTACTAAGGCTCGTGTAGTTCGGCCAATCTTCATGTGGTAATCGGTTGTCGGTTCTCGGTATTGGGTTAAGGGGTTAACCTTGGACGTTTATATATTGTTATATATATTAATGTATTGTTGCGATGTAGCTAACCCTCCGGGTGTAGCTCATTGGTGTTGTTCACATCGTCGTTGGTGAACTTATATTTATTGCTGTATCCTTAACTTGTTGCTTAGTGGTTGTACGGTACGCTTAGACTATCTTGCCTTTATGCTTGGATGCTCCGGTATGCGGTATTTGATATTTTATGTGGCGTGTCCATTTTATGCATATATATGTATGTAGTATATTCTCACTTACTAAGCGTTAGCTTATCCTCTCGTTGTTTACATTTTTATAGATTGCATGGATGCGGTGGCTCGGGTAAGCGTGGGACTAGTGGACTTGCGTAGTTTGCTTTAGAAAGACTTGCTTTTGGGTTCGATTAGGATTGGGTAGCGTATCCCCAATCACCATGCTCGGTCTATGTTTTGAATTAAACTAAATGGGTCGAAATGGTCACTTTGTAGTAATATGGGTCGATGTGGGCCCGGTGTTGTAAAACTTGGTTTTATTGTAGAAAACTCTTAGGTTTAATTATTATAACATATTGTGAAAGTGTTTTGGTTTAAAAGTGTCGGGAAGCGGATTTTCCGCTCGCATGTGTTTGAAAACTGATCAGAACTTTTTAGTACAACTGGACGCCGTCCCAGATGGCAGGACGCCGTCCTGGTCTTCACAACTGGACGCCGTCCAGATGAACTGTTCCAGAAAAAAAATTGGCACGTTTTTGGAAGGATAACGGGTTGGGTCGTTACACCTCGGCCTAGGTCTTTGAGATTACTGGGAGCATCCCTGATGAGGAGCCATTCCCGAGCTTATCACACTTGGAATTACCAAATGATCTTTGTCTAGACACACTTTTGGGCCCTGAGTTGGATGGAAGACAGCCGCTTGAGTATTTGCCGAGACTTGAGGACGATGATGATCCGTTCAGACTTAATGGATACTTCACAGACACCGCTACACAAAATGTCCAGGAGAGTACTTCGTAGACTACTTTATTTTCTTTTAGTTTTATCTTTTAAAAGCATTGTATAAAAAGTTATATATCTAGTGGAAATGCTACTCTCTTTTGTTCTTCATGCAGAAATTTATCAAAGAGACTGGTCCTTTCCAGCATTAGGAGCCTGACTGTAGGAAATCCTAGCACTAGGAGAGTAGCCTAACTGTAGGAAAGCCCAGCACTAGGAGAGCAACCTGACCGTAGGGAAGTAATCTTTCTTCAAACCTCTTTCAATAATTACGCACTGAAATCTTTAAGTGTGGGGTCATCCCTGCAACTAACTTAGAGATTCTAGAAGATATTGTCCTTAATTTATCAAAGTATTAAAATATTCTATTCAGAGAACATTAGGGACAATGTTCTTCTAAGTGTGGGATAATGGGTAAAGGTTTAAGGACCAGTAACTGTAAAACGTCAAATTTTGAAAAATTCTTTGGTCTAAAAAGTGATTAGCAAAGAATATTCGGGAAATTTGAAAAATTCTTACCTTGTTTTACCCAAAAGATTCTATAAAATTGCTAGAAATCAGTTTTTGGAACATTCACTAGAACGGAATGATTAAGCTAAAACTCATGATTTGTGTCAAAAGATTTCTTTCGAAAAAAATGATAGGTCAAATCATGGTAAGATTGGAATATGTGATGAGTTAGAGTGACACTCGGTAAGGGAAGAACAGATTCGGTATTAGAGAGAATCGGTAAAATTTACATTCCACAGCTTCTAGTACTCAGTTACAATACAATGGCTATCTAATTAGGACTACATAGGTTCCTTATATAGCCCTCTTCTAAGGAACCTTCATTTAAGCATGTTTCACATTAACACTATACAACTTCGGGGTCCTAACAATCTCCCCCTTAGTGTTAAATGTGAAATTTACAATATAATCCTATTTGGTAATCTTGAGAGGTCCAAACGTTAGTTTCCATCGTGTGCCATCTGGTTTTGAAAATTCAACTTGATTTTCTGAAATTCGTTTAGAAGGTTTCCAGACACCCCACGCTTTTCTTGGATCTCCCTCATGTAATGGATATTCATCCATTCCTTGAAATATCTTCTTTTTCTTTGGCCACGAAGAATCTCAAATTGTCTAGTACGGACCCGGAGTTTCAGACGATCTCTGGTATGCTTTATGAACTCTCCAAGACCCATTATCATGTCAATTTCGTCAAACTTACTTTGACGAATTTTAATATACTTCGGTGCAGCCTTGAATGTACCATCTGAATAGTTGTTTAACTCTTCAGTGCGGATGAACACGTTTTCTTTCTGAGAATTCACAAATACAAACCCTTCGGGTTCGAACTGCATTTGAAACATTCCCATATCCTTCAGTCCCTCTGTGAATTGATTCGGACAAGTTATTCGAATCTTTTTCCTATTCGCTTTAAGACCATTTTGAAAATCTTCACGTCTCATCAGTTCAATTGTCTCCATCATGTATCTTTTCACAGCTTCCAAAGCTTGATGCTTAGCATACGGTTGAATTGTGAGAATATTGAGGTAATTGTAGATGTAAATGATGTCAAGCATGTCTAGATTCTGAAAATTAGCCTCTGTAAACTTGTACTCCTTCTCATCTTCTTTGATAACATGGAACGGACTAATAACATCTTTCTTTACACTTATTTCAACTCCAACTCGAGTAATATCCAGTATTTCTGCCAATCGATACTTTCTATAAAGCCACAAATTATCTTCAGTTCGATTGATATGTTTCCTCCACATAAACTCATACCAGTTTCTTTCTTTAGCTGGAAGCAATCGTGAACCTATATAGGTAAACCTTTTACTTCTTGGCGTTTCGTTAATGCGGAAGATTTTATAAGCATTTTCCTCGATGAATGTGTTTCGTAACATTATGAAATCATGATCAACTCCCAATAGCAATCTTTGTTCCCGATTCTTAAATAATATACCGTTGTTTTACTTGAATCTGGAATTCACTGTTTCACTTGAAGTAGAGGTACCAGAAGTTGAACTTTCATTAGCATTTGTTGGATTAAGATTTGAACTCGATGATGGTGTAGAATTTGATGAATGATCAGTAGGATTTGTCGTGTCATCTGTTGGAGCATTATCATTATCAATATGATCAAAGATGTCATCATCATTTGGATTAGTATAAAGATTGTCTTCATGTTCATCAGTAGAATCCATTTCGTCATCACTTTCCGTTACCGATTCAGGATTCCCTTCATCCAAAATTTCTACATCCTCAGGAATGGAAGATACTGTAGATAATTTGTCTTATAACAACAAACCCATCTTCGTGTTCATCATCATGGTGAGGGATTAGAGGAGAAGAGCAGGAAGTAAGCGAATGTCGTACTCGAGAGCGAAACATTGTTTGAAGTGAAGTTCGTCAAAGAATATCAAGATTGACTCTAGAAAACATACGATTGAAATATTCTTGCTCTAAAGCATCATAATAATTTGGTGAACGCGGGGGTGATAGTGGCAAAGTAACAATAGGAACAGCGACAGTAGCAGCATCTGTTGAAGATGATGTCGGTGAAATTGTTTGATATACCGTGAGGGTAGGTAAGGATAAATGTGCGGTATTATTCTTATATGTAGGATTGTATGTACTACTAGTCAGATTCGTGATATCCTCTTCTGATGGAGGTTGGGCAACAACCGGAGTTGTCGCCGGCGAAGATTCTTTCGAATCACCAGCCTCCATGACTTTAGTCTCATAGGACTCTGACAAAGTAGCAGAACTACCCATCGGTTTAGCTCTCGCAGTGATATTACTCTATCTGACTCCTAAAATCATTGATATACCATGAGGTGGCACATCTCTTTCAGTTAAAGACTCATCCTCTAGATCCTAAGATGCAGAATCCGGAAGAGAATTGGTTTGAACTAATGGATCAATTTCTTGAACCAAAGGAACAGTCTGCTAGAATTCTGATAAATATCCCAAAGGATTGTCATGTTGACTCGTTTCCATGAGACGCGGCAGATCTCCCTTATCAAGATAAGCCGAACCCCCAGACCTTGTTGTACGTTCAGGCACAAGAGGATTTCCAGCCGATACGCAGGGTACCTTTTCAAGATTTTTCGGCCCCCCTTCGGCCTTTCTGGACTTCAATGATTGAGTTTCCTCAATCGATTGAGTCAAAGCAGACTTTACTGCAGAGGAAGATGATGAAACATGACTAGGAACTTCAAAATCAACAGTTTTAACTCACACAATGGCGGAATTAGTAAATCAAACCTCTAGTGAATATGAAATGCTTTTTGGGATTAATTAAGTCAAACCACAACAATGGATGTGTGATTAGATTAACACCTAGAGCTATTATTCACCTCTTGAGTGATTTGGGTTGAGAGAGAAATAGACAGGTTACCAGATCTGAGTGATGTGTGTATAATGAGAGGCTTAACCTAAAATGAAGAACATAAACACTTATATACCCCTACTGTTGAGTCAACCATGTGAGTCAGTCCTCACTCGTACGAGTGGGCTGTCTCAGCCGTACGATTGATCACTCACTCGTGTATGTGTAAACAGATTAGGTTTGTGGCTCGGCTCAGCACACTCGTGCGTATGAGCTTGTCAAACGTACGAGTGAGGCTTCACTCATACGTTTAACTGAGTCTAATATAGTTAAACTTCCTTATCGCGTTCCTGCAGTACCTGTAACCACATATAAACACAGATAGGATAACAACGGGCGATCATGGTAACCCATAAAATGAAGTACTAATCACAAACATAGGATAGATGTCTAGGGACTTACAGAAAATGCATCAACAACTCCCCCTAGGACCTAGAACATTGATTACAATAAAGTAAATGTTCGTGAAATACATATAAGTCCAAAAGTAACATCAGTTTAACATCAAAACATATTCAGATTCTCTCTCTCACATAAATACATCATCAAAGACAAAATACAAACTAGCAACACAGTATCAGATAGGATTCAGTTGGCATGAGTTTGGTTCGAGCTTTGAGCATCATTATCTCTGTTGAGGTAGGCATGATAGACATCGATCACACCTTGATATCTTATAGCTTCCTCTTTTCTATCATCTCTGAACGTAATATGATGGCAGTGAAGTGTCTCCACATTAAATCTCGACAAGTTCCTCAGCCATATAGGATCGAGAATCCTCACATTGTTGAACTTTATGCTTCCATCATCTTTCTCAATTGCAGTCAGTATCACTGCTTCCTTCAACAACTCATCATAGGACCACCATCTGAAATTTTTGCAAATGTCCTTGGGTAAGGGCATTAAGGGAGATTGTTTCATGTACTTAGCTGGACGGAACTTAACAACACGAATAGGTCCACCTTTCGAATTCAACTTTGTCGGGTGCATGGAGAACCTGGCGGCTGTTGACTTGAAGATATCCCACTTCCCTGTTTTGTACTCAAATTTGAGTTATCTTTGAAACCATCTGGAAAGGTCACTATCCTCAGCATTCAATATCTTCAGTTTCGCAAGTTGCATGATCTCAAAGTAAGGTAGAGTTTTGAATTGACTCGGTCTTTCCATGTAATCAACTCCTCCTACTCTTTTGATCGCAAAACAATTGATCTCCTAGAAGTAACCTCAGATCAATATTTTACCCTTGGCATACTTCTTGGTTCTCTTCCCTTTTTCATAGAAACTAACAAACTTTTGCTCGAGTTCTGGTTTATTCATCTGATCAGGGTTAACAACGTTCTGTTTCCACCAACTTTGATGAATCTCGTCTTATTAAATGTTTCTTAACCCTATCATGTTCGAACCACTTCTTAATCTCATTCCATCCCTCGGCCTTAGCTTGCTCGGCTCGGAGTTTCTTCTTCTTTAGTTCAGTCTCATTTCTTTTTTTCACAACGAGCAGTTTCTCATGTCGGATTCTCTTATTCCTTTCCATCAAAACATCAACTTCTTTGATTTACTCCTTGTATACCTTCCTCGCCTTTTCTAAATCAATCAACTTCTTCATTTTCACCTCACTACTCAAATTGAAAAAGTCACTTAAAGTATTGAGTGACGGATTCGAGTAGGGCTCGAGCGAAGGTATAACAATCTCAACTTCTTCTTCTTCTTCTTCACTCTCAGATTCAGGTGTACGAGGAACTGAATCATGTAGTGACCCGAACTTTTCAATGTTTATATATATTAATTGAGATTGATGTTTACATGATTAAATGTTTCCAACATGTTAAGCAATCAAACTTGTTAAGACTTGATTAATTGAAATATGTTTCATATAGACAATTGACCACCCAAGTTGACCGGTGATTCACGAACGTTAAAACTTGTAAAAACTATATGATGACATATATATGGATATATATATAGTTAACATGATACTATGATAAGTAAACATATCATTAAGTATATTAACAATGAACTACATATGTAAAAACAAGACTACTAACTTAATGATTTTTAAACGAGACATATATGTAACGATTATCGTTGTAAAGACATTTAATGTATATATATCATATTAAGAGATATTCATACATGATAATATCATGATAATATAATAATTTAAAATCTCATTTGATATTATAAACATTGGGTTAACAACATTTAACAAGATCGTTAACCTAAAGGTTTCAAAACAACACTTACATGTAACGACTAACGATGACTTAACGACTCAGTTAAAATGTATATACATGTAGTGTTTTAATATGTATTTATACACTTTTGAAAGACTTAAATACACTTATCAAAATACTTCTACTTAACAAAAATGCTTACAATTACATCCTCGTTCAGTTTCATCAACAATTCTACTCGTATGCACCCGTATTCGTACTCGTACAATACACAGCTTTTAGATGTATGTACTATTGGTATATACACTCCAATGATCAGCTCTTAGCAGCCCATGTGAGTCACCTAACACATGTGGGAACCATCATTTGGCAACTAGCATGAAATATCTCATAAAATTACAAAAATATGAGTAATCATTCATGACTTATTTACATGAAAACAAAATTACATATCCTTTATATCTAATCCATACACCAACGACCAAAAACACCTACAAACACTTTCATACTTCAATTTTCTTCATCTAATTGATCTCTCTCTAGTTCTATCTTCAAGTTCTAAGTGTTCTTCATAAATTCTACAAGTTCTAGTTACATAAAATCAAGAATACTTTCAAGTTTGCTAGCTCACTTCCAATCTTGTAAGGTGATCATCCAACCTCAAGAAATCTTTGTTTCTTATAGTACGTTATCATTCTAATATAAGGTAATAATCATATTCAAACTTTGGTTCAATTTCTATAACTATAACAATCTTATTTCAAGTGATGATCTTACTTGAACTTGTTTTCGTGTCATGATTCTGCTTCAAGAACTTCGAGCCATCCAAGGATCCGTTGAAGCTAGATCCATTTTTCTCTTTTCCAGTAGGTTTATCCAAGGAACTTAAGGTAGTAATGATGTTCATAACATCATTCGATTCATACATATAAAGCTATCTTATTCGAAGGTTTAAACTTGTAATCACTAGAACATAGTTTAGTTAATTCTAAACTTGTTCGCAAACAAAAGTTAATCCTTCTAACTTGACTTTTAAAATCAACTAAACACATGTTCTATATCTATATGATATGCTAACTTAATGATTTAAAACCTGGAAACACGAAAAACACCGTAAAACCGGATTTACGCCGTCGTAGTAACACCGCGGGCTGTTTTGGGTTAGTTAATTAAAAACTATGATAAACTTTGATTTAAAAGTTGTTATTCTGAGAAAATGATTTTTTTTATGAACATGAAACTATATCCAAAAACTATGGTTAAACTCAAAGTGGAAGTATGTTTTCTAAAATGGTCATCTAGACGTCGTTCTTTCGACTGAAATGACTACCTTTACAAAAACGACTTGTAACTTATTTTTCTGACTATAAACCTATACTTTTTCTGTTTGGATTCATAAAATAGAGTTCAATATGAAACCATAGCAATTTGATTCACTCAAAACGGATTTAAAATGAATAAGTTATGGGTAAAACAAGATTGGATAATTTTTCTCATTTTAGCTACGTGAAAATTGGTAACAAATCTATTCCAACCATAACTTAATCAACTTGTATTGTATATTATATAATCTTGAGATACCATAGACACGTATACAATGTTTCGACCTATCATGTCGACACATCTATATATATTTCGGAACAACCATAGACACTCTATATGTGAATTTTGGAGTTAGCTATACAGGGTTGAGGTTGATTCCAAAATATATATAGTTTGAGTTGTGATCAATACTGAGATACGTATACACTGGGTCGTGAATTGATTCAAGATAATATTTATCGATTTATTTCTGTACATCTAATTGTGGACAACTAGTTGTAGGTTACTAACGAGGACAGCTGACTTAATAAACTTAAAACATCAAAATATATTAAAAGTGTTGTAAATATATTTTGAACATACTTTGATATATATGTATATATTGTTATAGGTTCGTGAATCAACCAGTGGCCAAGTCTTACTTCCCGACGAAGTAAAAATCTGTGAAAGTGAGTTATAGTCCCACTTTTAAAATCTAATATTTTTGGGATGAGAATACATGCAGGTTTTATAAATGATTTACAAAATAGACACAAGTACGTGAAACTACATTCTATGGTTGAATTATCGAAATCGAATATGCCCCTTTTTATTAAGTCTCGTAATCTAAGAATTAGGGAACAGACACCCTAATTGACGCGAATCCTAAAGATAGATCTATTGGGCCTAACAAACCCCATCCAAAGTATCGGATGCTTTAGTACTTCGAAATTTATATCTTATCCGAAGGGTGTCCCGGAATGATGGGGATATTCTTATATATGCATCTTGTTAATGTCGGTTACCAGGTGTTCACCATATGAATGATTTTTATCTCTATGTATGGGATGTGTATTGAAATATGAAATCTTGTGGTCTATTGTTACGATTTGATATATATAGGTTAAACCTATAACTCACCAACATTTTTGTTGACGTTTAAAGCATGTTTATTCTCAGGTGAATACTAAGAGCTTCCGCTGTTGCATACTAAAATAAGGACAAGATTTGGAGTCCATGTTTGTATGATACTGTGTAAAAACTGCATTCAAGAAACTGATTTCGATGTAACATATTTGTATTGTAAACCATTATGTAATGGTCGTGTGTAAACAGGATATTTTAGATTATCATTATTTGATAATCTACGTAAAGCTTTTTAAACCTTTATTTATGAAATAAAGGTTATGGTTTGTTTTAAAAATGAATGCAGTCTTTGAAAAACGTCTCATATAGAGGTCAAAACCTCACAACGAAATCAATTAATATGGAACGTTTTTAATCAATAAGAACGGGACATTTCAGTTGGTATCCGAGCGTTGGTCTTAGAGAACCAAAAATTTGCATTAGTTTGTCTTATCGAGTTTGTTAGGATGCATTAGTGAGTCTGGACTTCGACCGTGTTTACTTGAAAAATGATTGCTTAACAAATTTTGTTGGAAACTATATATTTTTAACATGTGAATATTATGTGATATATTAATCTCTTAACGCGTTTGATATTATGTGATAGATGTCTACCTCTAGAACAAGTCCCATTGACTCACCTAATAATAATGAAGAGTCAAATGTAAATTGGAATGATTCGTGGACTGATTCACAAGTTCCCGAAGAGGAACCGGAAGAAGAGTCGGAACCGGAAGAAGAGTCGGAACCGGAAGAAGAATCGGAACCGGATGAAGAAATAGAACCGGTGGGGGAAATAATAAAACGGTTAAGTAAAAGAAAATCCTCAACCAACCGACCAAGGTTAATAAGGGAAAGGGCATAAAAATAGAGAAATCTAATTCCAACCCCGATGAACTTTATATGTATCGTCAACCCCCGAAGTCCTTAAGTTGTAACAATGACCCGGGAACCTCTAAACCACCAGGTTTTTCTAAACCAATGTGGAAAACGACGGCTCGTATTAGGGGAACATCATATATCCCTAGAAACTTGGCAAAACGAACCAAAACCGAAGAAGAAGAAACAAACGAGTCGGAATAAGATAGTTGTATTCGTGTGGTGTAATATATGTAATATAGTGTGCTTATGCTTTATGATATATGTAAAAATTGCTTGTATTAATAAGTATTTTTTTATGAATCTAACTCTTGTCTATTTTACAGTTTAAAAACACAAAATGGATAGACAACCCAATATTTTAAGAGACCTACCCGGAGACATGATTGATGAAATCTTGTCTAGAGTCGGCCAGAATTCTTCGACACAACTATTTAAGGCGAGATCAGTTTGTAAGACATTCGAAGAACGTTCCAAGAATGTCTTGGTTTATAAAAGGCTTTCGTTCGAAAGATGGGGGATATCACATTGGGAAACCCATAAGTTACGATGTGTTTACTTTGACGCATATATTGCGGGGAACCCAAATGCTATTTTACGCAACGGGTTAAGAAATTATTTTGACTCAATATATCCGAATATTGGACTTCGTGATTTAGAAAAAGCGGCTAACATGCAACATAAAGAAGCATGTTATGCTTACGAATTAGTAATGTTCGCTTCTCACCAAAGTGAGAACAAGAACATCGGGCTACAACTATTAAACAAAACGTTCCCACAAGTGACGGAGTCGGTAATTGGGGTAAGAAATGAGGTTTTTAGATTGTTACGGGACTGTTGGACATTACGTAACCCTCGTCCCTTTGACGACGTTACAACACGCTATCTTATCAACGGCCATAACGGTTATGTTCCACAAGACCAAGGATGGGAAGTAATCCTAGTAAAAGCAGAATGCATGACTTGTTTCTGGACGTATGAATTACGTGTCTTTATTGCCTTTGCTGAACGACTTGTGTACTAGCTAGAATTATCTTCACAACCATCTTGTATCAAATTTATTGTGTGCTATATTTCATGCTATATGTAAAATAAGCGGTATTGTAAGTTTGTAAAATATTGTGTAAAAGTTTGAACGCGAAATATTATTATAACCAGTTTTTCATATAGAATTGTAGTAGTTGAATTGTATATTAGCTACTAAGTATGAACTTAACGGGTAGGTACTACCCGAATTTAAACTTATAAAACGCTAATATAAAGAAAAAGCTTTTATAAATGAGTTCATATTATGCTACGAAATACTATTAACTACTCTTAATATTCTGTATGATTAACTTGTTCCATTTGACTATTTTGAAGGAAATGGCACTGACTACTCGACACACCGTGAATATGAATGAAGAGGAATTCCGTACTTTTCTAGCTTCAAACATAGCCGCAGTACAGGCTGCGCTACATACCAACAATAACCTTGGATCTAGCAGTACAGGAAATCGTGTAGGATGCACCTACAAAGAATTCACTGCCTGCAAACCTTTGGAATTTGATGGAACCGAAGGACCGATCAGATTGAAACGGTGGACCGAGAAGGTCGAATCGGTGTTTGCCATAAGTAAGTGTACTGAAGAGGATAAAGTGAAGTACGCTACGCATACCTTCACAGGTTCTGCGTTAACATGGTGGAATACCTATCTAGAGCAAGTGGGACAAGATGATGCGTACGCACTACCGTGGTCAGCATTCAAGCACTTGATGAACGAGAAGTACCGTCCTAGAACCGAGGTCAATAAGCTCAAGACAGAACTTAGAGGGTTACGAACCCAAGGATTTGATATTACCACGTACGAAAGACAATTCACAGAATTGTGCCTATTGTGTCCGGGAGCATTCGAAGATGAGGAAGAGAAGATCGACGCGTTTGTGAAAGGATTACCGGAAAGAATCCAAGAAGATATAAGTTCACACGAGCCCGCCTCCATACAACAGGCATGTAGAATGGCTCACAAACTAGTGAACCAGATTGAAGAAAGAATTAAAGAACAGACTGCTGAAGAGGCCAATGTGAAGCAAGTCAAAAGAAAGTGGGAGGAAAACGGTGATAAGAATCACCAATACAACAACAACAGCAATTACAACAATAATCGCAACAATTATCCCAACAATCGCAACATCAATCGCAACTACAACAAACGGCCCAACAACAACAACAACAACAACAACAACAACAACAACTATAACAATCATCCCAACAACAATAATAACCGCAACAACAACAACAATCAGAAGCAGCTATGCCAAAGGTGTGTGAAAAGTATCACTCGGGGTTTTGCACCAAATTTTGCAACAAGTGTAAAAGAAATGGTCATAGCGCGGCGAAGTGTGAGGTCTACGGACCAGGGGTTAATAGAACGAAAGGAACAAATGGTGTCGGAACTAGTAATGGCGGAGCAAGTAGTGTCGGAGCAAGTTATGCCAATGTAGTTTGTTATAAATGTGGAAAACCGGGCCACATTATTAGAAATTGCCCGAACCAGGAGAACACGAATGGACAAGGCCGCGGAAGAGTTTTCAATATTAATGCGGCAGAGGCACAGGAAGACCCGGAGCTTGTTACGGGTACGTTTCTTATTGACAATAAATCTGCGTACGTTTTATTTGATTCGGGTGCGGATAGAAGCTATATGAGTAGAGATTTTTGTGCAAAATTAAGTTGTCCATTGACGCCTTTGGATAGCAAATTTTTACTCGAATTAGCAAATGGTAAATTAATTTCAGCAGATAATATATGTCGGAATCGAGAAATTAAACTGGTTAGCGAAACATTTAAGATTGATTTGATACCAGTAGAGTTAGGGAGTTTTGATGTGATAATCGGTATGGACTGGTTGAAAGAAGTGAAAGCAGAGATCGTTTGTTACAAAAATGCAATTCGCATTATACGAGAAAAAGGAAAACCCTTAATGGTGTACGGAGAAAAGGGCAACACGAAGCTACATCTTATTAGTAATTTGAAGGCACAAAAACTAATAAGAAAAGGTTGCTATGCTGTTCTAGCACACGTCGAGAAAGTACAAACTGAAGAAAAGAGCATCAATGATGTTCCCATTGCAAAAGAATTTCCCGATGTATTTCCGAAAGAATTACCGGGATTACTCCCACTTCGATCCGTTGAATTTCAAATAGATCTTGTACCAGGAGCTGCACCAATAGCTCGTGCTCCTTACAGACTCGCACCCAGCGAGATGAAAGAACTGCAAAGCCAATTACAAGAACTTTTAGAGCGTGGTTTCATTCGACCAAGCACATCACCGTGGGGAGCTCCTGTTTTGTTTGTCAAGAAGAAAGATGGTACATTCAGGTTGTGTATCGACTACCGAGAGTTGAACAAACTTACCATCAAGCATCGCTACCCACTACCGAGAATCGACGACTTATTTGATCAACTACAAGGCTCGTCTGTTTATTCAAAGATTGACTTACGTTCCGGGTATCATCAAATGCGGGTGAAAGAAGATGATATTCCAAAGACTGCTTTCAGAACACGTTACGGTCATTACGAGTTTATGGTCATGCCGTTTGGTTTAACTAATGCACCAGCTGTGTTCATGGACCTTATGAACCGAGTGTGTGGACCATACCTTGACAATTTTGTCATTGTTTTCATTGATGACATACTTATTTACTCAAAGAATGACCAAGAACACGGTGAACATTTGAGAAAGGTGTTAGAAGTATTGAGGAAGGAAGAATTGTACGCTAAGTTTTCAAAGTGTGCATTTTGGTTGGAAGAAGTTCAATTCCTCGGTCACATAGTGAACAAAGATGGTATTAAGGTGGATCCGGCAAAGATAGAAACTGTTGAAAAGTGGGAAACCCCGAAAACTCCGAAACACATACGCCAGTTTTTAGGACTAGCTGGTTACTACAGAAGGTTCATCCAAGACTTTTCCAGAATAGCAAAATCCTTGACTGCATTAACGCATAAAGGGAAGAAATTTGAATGGAATGATGAACAAGAGAAAGCGTTTCAGTTATTGAAGAAAAAGCTAACTACGGCACCTATATTGTCATTGCCTGAAGGGAATGATGATTTTGTGATTTATTGTGACGCATCAAAGCAAGGTCTCGGTTGTGTATTAATGCAACGAACGAAGGTGATTGCTTATGCGTCTAGACAATTGAAGATTCACGTACAAAATTATACGACGCATGAATTGGAATTAGGCGCGGTTGTTTTTGCATTAAAGACTTGGAGGCACTACTTATATGGGGTCAAAAGTATTATATATACCGACCACAAAAGTCTTCAACACATATTTAATCAGAAACAACTGAATATGAGGCAGCGTAGGTGGATTGAATTGTTAAATGATTACGACTTTGAGATTCGTTACCACCTGGGGAAGGCAAATGTGGTAGCTGATGCCTTGAGCAGGAAGGACAGAGAACCCATTCGAGTAAAATCTATGAATATAATGATTCATAATAACCTTACTACTCAAATAAAGGAGGCGCAACAAGGAGTTTTAAAAGAGGGAAATTTAAAGGATGAAATACCCAAAGGATCGGAGAAGCATCTTAATATTCAGGAAGACGGAACCCGGTATAGGGCTGAAAGGATTTGGGTACCAAAATTTGGAGATATGAGAGAAATGGTACTTAGAGAAGCTCATAAAACCAGATACTCAATACATCCTAGAACGGGGAAGATGTACAAGGATCTCAAGAAACATTTTTGGTGGCTGGGTATGAAAGCCGATGTTGCTAAATATGTAGGAGAATGTTTGACATGTTCTAAGGTCAAAGCTGAGCATCAGAAACCATCAGGTCTACTTCAACAACCCGAAATCCCGGAATGGAAATGGGAAAACATTACCATGGATTTCATCACTAAATTGCCAAGGAATGCAAGTGGTTTTGATACTATTTGGGTAATAGTTGATCGTCTCACCAAATCAGCACACTTCCTGCCAATAAGAGAAGATGACAAGATGGAGAAGTTAGCACGACTGTATTTGAAGGAAGTCGTGTCCAGACATGGAATACCAATCTCTATTATCTCTGATAGGGATGGTAGATTTATTTCAAGATTCTGGCAGACATTACAGCAAGCATTAGGAACTCGTCTAGACAAGAGTACTGCCTATCATCCACAAACTGATGGGCAGAGCGAAAGGACGATACAAACGCTTGAAGACATGCTACGAGCATGTGTTATTGATTTCGAAAACAGTTAGGATCGACATCTACCGTTAGGAGAATTTTCCTACAACAACAGCTACCATTCAAGCATTGAGATTGCGCCGTTTGAAGCACTTTATGGTAGAAAGTGCAGGTCTCAGATTTGTTGGAGTGAAGTGGGGGATAGACAGATTACGGGTCCGGAGATTATACAAGAAACTGCCGAGAAGATCATCCAAATTCAACAACGGTTGAAAACCGCCCAAAGTCGACAAAAGAGCTACACTGACATTAAAAGAAAAGATATAGAATTTGAAATTGGAGAGATGGTCATGCTTAAAGTTGCACCTTGGAAAGGCGTTGTTCGATTTGGTAAACGAGGGAAATTAAATCCAAGGTATATTGGACCATTCAAGATTATTGATCGTGTCGGACCAGTAGCTTACCGACTTGAGTTACCTCAACAACTCGCGGCTGTACATAACACTTTCCCGTCTCGAATTTGAAGAAATGTTTTGCTAAAGAAGATCTCACTATTCCGTTAGATGAAATCCAAATCAACGAAAAACTTCAATTCATCGAAGAACCCGTCGAAATAATGGATCCTGAGGTTAAAAGACTTAAGCAAAACAAGATACCAATTGTTAAGGTTTGATGGAATGCTCGTAGAGGACCCGAGTTCAACTGAGAGCGTGAAGATCAGATGAAAAAGAAATACCCGCATCTATTTCCAGAAGATTCGTCAACACCTTCAACAGCTTAAAATTTCGGGACGAAATTTATTTAACGGGTAGGTACTGTAGTGACCCGAACTTTTCCATGTTTATATATATTAATTGAGATTGATGTTTACATGATTAAATGTTTCCAACATGTTAAGCAATCAAACTTTTTAAGACTTGATTAATTGAAATATGTTTCATATAGACAATTGACCACCCAAGTTGACCGGTGATTCACGAACGTTAAAACTTGTAAAAACTATATGATGACATATATATGGATATATATATAGTTAACATGATACTATGATAAGTAAACATATCATTAAGTATATTAACAATGAACTACATATGTAAAAACAAGACTACTAACTTAATGATTTTTAAACGAGACATATATGTAACGATTATCGTTGTAAAGACATTTAATGTATATATATCATATTAAGAGATATTCATACATGATAATATCATGATAATATAATAATTTAAAATCTCATTTGATATTATAAACATTGGGTTAACAACATTTAACAAGATCGTTAACCTAAAGGTTTCAAAACAACACTTACATGTAACGACTAACGATGACTTAACGACTCAGTTAAAATGTATATACATGTAGTGTTTTAATATGTATTTATACACTTTTGAAAGACTTCAATACACTTATCAAAATACTTCTACTTAACAAAAATGCTTACAATTACATCCTCATTCAGTTTCATCAACAATTCTACTCGTATGCACCCGTATTCGTACTCGTACAATACACAGATTTTAGATGTATGTACTATTGGTATATACACTCCAATGATCAGTTCTTAGCAGCCCATGTGAGTCACCTAACACATGTGGGAACCATCATTTGGCAACTAGCATGAAATATCTCATAAAATTACAAAAATATGAGTAATCATTCATGACTTATTTACATGAAAACAAAATTACATATCCTTTATATCTAATCCATACACCAACGACCAAAAACACCTACAAACACTTTCATACTTCAATTTTCTTCATCTAATTGATCTCTCTCAAGTTCTATCTTCAAGTTCTAAGTGTTCTTCATAAATTCTACAAGTTCTAGTTACATAAAATCAAGAATACTTTCAAGTTTGCTAGCTCACTTCCAATCTTGTAAGGTGATCATCCAACCTCAAGAAATCTTTGTTTCTTACAGTACGTTATCATTCTAATATAAGGTAATAATCATATTCAAACTTTGGTTCAATTTCTATAACTATAACAATCTTATTTCAAGTGATGATCTTACTTGAACTTGTTTTCGTGTCATGATTCTGCTTCAAGAACTTCGAGCCATCCAAGGATCCGTTGAAGCTAGATCCATTTTTTTCTTTTCCAGTAGGTTTATCCAAGGAACTTAAGGTAGTAATGATGTTCATAACATCATTCGATTCATACATATAAAGCTATCTTATTCGAAGGTTTAAACTTGTAATCACTAGAACATAGTTTAGTTAATTCTAAACTTGTTCGTAAACAAAAGTTAATCCTTCTAACTTGACTTTTAAAATCAACTAAACACATGTTCTATATCTATATGATATGCTAACTTAATGATTTAAAACCTGGAAACACGAAAAACACCGTAAAACCGGATTTACGCCGTCGTAGTAACACCGCGGGCTGTTTTGGGTTAGTTAATTAAAAACTATGATAAACTTTGATTTAAAAGTTGTTATTCTGAGAAAATGATTTTTATTATGAACATGAAACTATATTCAAAAACTATGGTTAAACTCAAAGTGGAAGTATGTTTTCTAAAATGGTCATCTAGACGTCGTTCTTTCGACTGAAATGACTACCTTTACAAAAATGACTTGTAACTTATTTTTCCGACTATAAATCTATAATTTTTCTGTTTAGATTCATAAAATAGAGTTCAATATGAAACTATAGCAATTTGATTCACTCAAAACGGATTTAAAATGAAGAAGTTATGGGTAAAACAAGATTGGATAATTTTTCTCATTTTAGCTACGTGAAAATTGGTAACAAATCTATTCCAACCATAACTTAATCAACTTGTATTGTATATTATGTAATCTTGAGATACCATAAACACGTATACAATGTTTCGACCTATCATGTCGACACATCTATATATATTTCGGAACAACCATAGACACGCTATATGTGAATGTTGGAGTTAGCTATACAGGGTTGAGGTTGATTCCAAAATATATATAATTTGAGTTGTGATCAATACTGAGATACGTATACACTGGGTCGTGGATTGATTCAAGATAATATTTATCGATTTATTTCTGTACATCTAACTGTGGACAACTAGTTGTAGGTTACTAACGAGGACAGCTGACTTAATAAACTTAAAACATCAAAATATATTAAAAGTGTTGTAAATATATTTTGAACATACTTTGATATATATGTATATATTGTTATAGGTTCGTGAATCAACCAGTGGCCAAGTCTTACTTCCCGACGAAGTAAAAATCTGTGAAAGTGAGTTATAGTCCCACTTTTAAAATCTAATATTTTTGGGATGAGAATACATGCAGGTTTTATAAATGATTTACAAAATAGACACAAGTACGTGAAACTACATTCTATGGTTGAATTATCAAAATCGAATATGCCCCTTTTTATTAAGTCTGGTAACCTAAGAATTAGGGAACAGACACCCTAATTGACGCGAATCCTAAAGATAGATCTATTGGGCCTAACAAACCCCATCCAAAGTACCGGATGCTTTAGTACTTCGAAATTTATATCATATCCGAAGGGTGTCCCGGAATGATGGGGATATTCTTATATATGCATCTTGTTAATGTCGGTTACCAGGTGTTCACCATATGAATGATTTTTATCTCTATGTATGGGATGTGTATTGAAATATGAAATCTTGTGGTCTATTGTTACGATTTGATATATATAGGTTAAACCTATAACTCACCAACATTTTTGTTGACGTTTAAAACATGTTTATTCTCAGGTAAATACTAAGAGCTTCCGCTGTTGCATACTAAAATAAGGACAAGATTTGGAGTCCATGTTTGTATGATACTGTGTAAAAACTGCATTCAAGAAACTGATTTCGATGTAACATATTTGTATTGTAAACCATTATGTAATGGTCGTGTGTAAACAGGATATTTTAGATTATCATTATTTGATAATCTACGTAAAGCTTTTTAAAACTTTATTTATGAAATAAAGGTTATGGTTTGTTTTAAAAATGAATGCATTCTTTGAAAAACGTCTCATATAGAGGTCAAAACCTCACAATGAAATCAATTAATATGGAACGTTTTTAATCAATAAGAACGGGACATTTCAAATCACTTGCCTTCTTGAATTTGTCTTTAACCTGTTTCTGAACCTCCTCCTTTCAAATGGTTCGAGACAACTCTTCAGCTCTTTCAGCACGAGCAGTCAGTTTCTTAATTAAGTTTCGATCAGTGACACAATCTTCTCCTACTTCAGTGGTCTTTGCCGTGTTAGCTTTAGGTTGTTGATCATCTACATTCTATTTGATAGACCAATCATCATCATCTCCATGAATGACAACCAAAGCTTTGTTAGGAATCTCAGCTGTTTCTGCTTCATTTACTTTATCAGTAATGTAAATCTCATGCTTAGTTGTTTGACTCTGAGAACTGTAGTTTTGATTCTTGAAAGTATTTCGATTACCCTGCTTCTTCTGTTTTGTGAACTGTCTTGAAAAATGACCTAATTCTCCACAGTTGTAACAAGTAACAGTATTCATATCAAATCCCAGTTTTGTATCTTTGGTCAGATTGATCAGTTTTCTAGTTCGCTCTTCGTAATCTCCTGCTCTTCTCACAAGATTTGCCATACCCCACATAATATCCATCTTTTCTGCTTCATCCTTATCAAGTTGATGATAATCTTCAGTTGTTAGATGAATGTTTCCCACACGACCATCAAGATAACTATCATAGGAATTAACAAGGCTTAATAGTAAAGCTATATCTTCATTAATCTTTTCTTTCCCAGCTTTCCTTATGTTCTCGATCTTTTGTACAGATAGAACATCTGATGCAGTTGGTGTAGATGACTCTGTAGTATTGGAAGTAGGCTGTGATTGAGTAATGAGTGAACATGGTGAAACTTGTGGTGGATACGAAGGTTGTTGAATAGGTGCACTACTAACATTCAAACCATACATATTCTGATTGCTTGTAGCAAAAGCAGTTTGAAATGGTGCATGAGCATATTTTGGAGGTGTATAACCATTTGGATAATACATTTTGGTGTCTTGAACTTGTTTAGACCTCTTAACTTTGTTTAACAAATCTAACTCTTCTTCCTAAAGTCTTGCAATAAATGAGTTCACCGTAGCTGTAGCAAGTTCTCCACTGGTTTTCATAGTTAGTACGAAACCATTCCATTCTAATGGTAATGCTCCAGCTAGATATGTCACTTTATCTTTCTCAGCAATGGTTACATCATGCTTATGTAGTTCAGCTAGCAAGTGACGGTATCTTTCAACCAATTCAATAATGGATTCTCCGACTTGCCAGTGAAAACGATCAAACTCAGCTTTCAACTCTAAACCTTTTCTAGTTCTGTAAGATGTATTTCCTTCATTGAAAGTATGAAGTGCTTCCCATATCTTGAATGAATTATCATGACACAGAAATTGATGGAAAATCGGACCATCAAGAGCATTGTCAAGTTACAGTACATCTTCTTCGCCAAGTTATACTCTTCGCGTTCTTCCAAAGGCATATTATGTAATGTATACAACTCATTTGTAACTGGTGAACATGGTCATTGAAATTCGGTTTCAATGTACTTCCAAAGCTTCGTGTCCTAACCATCAGACCAAATCTTAAATCTCGACTTCCATGTAGAATAGTTATCCATATTCATCAATCTTAGACATTTCGTACCACTTTCGGATTCACTCTCAGCAAGGAGTAATCGTTGAGTCATATTCGTGATACTTTGAACTAACAGTGCAGCTAACGCATAATCATTTGAATTAAACATCTTGACAATCTTACCAAAACAGGTAAACCGTGCGGTTCAGGATCTCAGTCGTACGAGTCAAAACCTCAAACGTACGTGTCACTAGCTCACGCGTACGTGTCACAACTTAATCGTACGTATGACCTAACTAACTAAATGAATCAACACTAAGCCTCAAACGTGCAAGTAAGGATCAACCGTGTGATCACTCGTTCGTGTCACAGTCAACCGTATGATCACTCGTGTGATCAGACTGTAGTCACTTAACCTAACTAAGGTTATACTAAATCGTGCGGATGAGTTCAAGAGTGAGGTCAACCGCGCAGGTGAGGGAATTTTCACTGACCCACTCGTGTGACCTGCTGTATACCCTAAATCACTCTAAAATCCTAGAAAATGATGTTAAACCTCAATTTCTTCGTCCACAAGCAGGATTAGCACTAAACTAACATAAACACACTCTCTAATAACAATTACACACGTAAAAATGATTCCTTTTTGATTAAAATCACTCTAAACTCAAAAACCCAAATAATAAACTCTTTAATCACCAAAAATCACTAGGATGATGTTGAAATCACAACCAATGCTCTGATACCAATGATGAAACATGACTAGGAACTTCGAAATCAACAGATTTAACTCACACAATGGCGGAATTAGTGAATCAAACCCTCTAGTGAATATGAAATACTTTTTGGGATTAATTAAGTCAAACCACAACAATGGATGTGTAATTAGATTAACACCTAGAGCTATTATTCACCTCTTGAGTGATTTGGGTGAGAGAGAATCAGACAGGTTACCAGATCTGAGTGATGTGTGTGTAATGAGAGGCTTAACCTAAAATGAAGAACATAAACACTTATATACCCCTGATGTTGAGTTAACCGCGTGAGTCAGTTCTCACTAATCAAATATATCAATTCTCAGTACAGTAATATCTTCATCTCCAACATATTAATCAAAACAAGCTCATTTTCGGAATTTTCAACTTTTTAGGATTTTCTGATGAGGCATTTTACACTTTTTAGGTATTTTCTGTTGAAACATATACTCCTCCTAAAATACTAAAACATAAAATCTTTTTGTCTTTTAGCATTTTAAACAAACAGAAAATATCTACAGACTAGCATGCAAACATGAAAGAAATCATGCAAGGAAATGCAGACAGAAAGCAAAAATATATAGTACAGATAATCAGAAACTAAAATCTATATGTCATGCATCCTACATGCAAAGTCTAAAAGTTTGATTAAACCTCACAGTCAGCATCTGAAATTACTTTGACTCGATCAATAATGCCATTCATCTCTAAAAGTACCAAGAACCTAGGTTTATCAAAAGCCTTAGTGAAAAGGTCAGCCCTCTGGTCCTTAGTACATATTCTCTTCACCTCAATTATCTTTTTCTCATGACAATCCCTAAGAAAATGATACTTAACACCTATGTGTTTAGTCTTAGAATGTTGCACATGATTCTTAGTAATTGCGATAGCAGCAGTATTATCAATATAAAGAGGAGAGAAAGAGATTCTTAGTCCGTAATCGCAAAGTTGTTGTTGAATCCAAACAACTTGAGAACAGTAACTAGCAGCAGCAATATATTCAGCTTCACATGCGGAAACAGCAACTGCAGTTTGTTTTTTGCATTGCCAGGTCACCAGCCTTTCACCTAGAAATTGACATCCTCCTGATGTAGACTTATTGTTGATTTTGAAACCTGCATAGTCTAAATCACTGTATGCTAAAAGATCAAACTTGTCTTTGTTCGAATACCAGATGCCGAGATTTGGAGATTGTAACAGATAACGTAGAATTCTTTTGTCAGCTGTAAGATGAACTGTATTCGAATTACACACAGACATGTTGCGAACATAATATCCGGCCTAGATGCAGTGAGATACATGAGCGATCCATTGATTTCTCGATAGTATGTAGGATCAACAGGCTCCCCCTCACAGTCTAACGAAATACCGTGATTCACAGCTAGCGGGGTCAACACAGGACGTTCTTGAGTCATACTAAAACGTTTGAGTATATCATTCACATACTTTGCTTGGTGAAGAAAAATTCCATTATCAGTTTGTTCGACTTGCAAACCAAGAAAATAGTGTAAGAGACCCAATTTACTCATTTTGAATTCGTCCTTCATCACCTGCTCAAACTCGTCTACATAAATCTGGACTAAGATAATATCATCATCTTTAACTTTGGTGAACATAGTATAATTTACCGTGCCCATTTATTTGATAACCTTTTTTGATCAGATAACTTGACAAACGTCCATACCAAGCACGTGGGGCTTGATGTAAACCATATAGGGATCTCTGTAAGCAGTAAACTTTGTCAGGATGAAGATGATCTTCAAAACCCGGTGGTTGACTGACATATATTCTTTCATTAAGCTTGCCATAAAGAAATGCACTCTTGACATCCATTTGATACACTTTGAACTTCATAAATGATGCAAAAATCAAGAAAATGCGAATAGCTTCCAATCTGGCAACAGGAGCAAAAACTTCATCATAATCAAATTCAGGATCTTGTTGATAATCTTTAGCAACTAATCTTTCTTTGTTACGGATAACATTGCCATCTTCATCAAACTTGCACTTCCAAACCCATTTGAGATCAATTACTTTAGCTACATGCGGTTTGGTAACTAATTTCCAAATATCTAAATGGTTGAATTGCTGAATCTCTTCTTGCATGGCCATGACCCAATCAACATGCTTCAAGGCTTCTTTTGTTGTCTTTGGCTCTATTCTGGAAATATGACATGAATACTCGTAGTATGCAGCAGCAGCTGTCATATGAGAATCAACTTGACCATCAAACTGAACTTGTCTTCTTGTTCTAACACACGCATTTGGATCTCCAATAATATTCTCTCTAGGATGAGCAGCTGTAGTTCTGGGAACTGGTTGTGCGGGAACAGGTATCTCATGGTGTAGATTCGTAGTATCTCTAATATCTTCAGGATTGTCGAAACTTTAACTTGAAATATCAGATCCGAAGGTATTGTACACACGTAAAAATGATTCCTTTTTGATTAAAATCACTCTAAACTCAAAACCCCAAATAATATACTCTTTAATCACCAAAAATCACTAGGATGATGTTGAAATCACAACCAATGCTCTGATACCAATGATGAAACATGACTAGGAACTTCGAAATCAACAGATTTAATGAACACAATGGTGGAATTAGTGAATCAAACCCTCTAGTGAATATGAAATGCTTTTTGGGATTAATTAAGTCAAACCACAACAATGGATGTGTGATTAGATTAACACTTGGAGCTATTATTCACCTCTTGAGTGATTTGGGTTAAGAGAGAATCGGACAGGTTACCAGATCTGAGTGATGTGTGTGTAATGAGAGGCTTAACCTAAATTGAAGAACATAAACACTTATATACCCCTACTGTTGATTCAACCACGCGAGTCAGTCCTCACTCATACGAGTGGGCTGTCTCAGCCGTACGGTTAATCACTCACTCGTGTATTTGTAAACAGATTAGGTTTGTGACTCAGCTCAGCACACTCGTGCGTATGAGCTTATCAGCAGTATGAGTGAGGCTTCACTTGTATGTTTGACTGAGTCTAATATAGTCAAACTTCCTTATCGCGTTCCTACAATACCTGTAACCACATATAAATATAGATAGGATAACAATGAGCGATCATGGTAACCCATAAACTGAAGTACTAATCACAAACGTAGGATAGATGTCTAGGGACTTACAGAAAATGCATCAACAGAAGACTTTACTTCCTTAGATACCGAAGCACCTTGCTTAGTAGGATTTATTATTAAGTCCTATTTAGATTGGATGGGCTGTAGGTCTTTTTACCATCCGTGCTTTTAGCTCTCTTGCCTACCGAAGCTTGCACTTCATTTAGTGTAGGGCTTACTATTATTGTTGGATGTGATATGGAGATGGGTGAAGGTGACCTAATAGGCTCTAGGTCTTGGTCCGTATCACCAATGGGTGGAGTAACTATTTGGTGTACGATAGGAGTCGTAGTCCGAGATGTAGTTACTCATTGGGTTGGCAGAGTCTGAATCATCTCATCGGGCATATATCGAGTTCTCTTAGGGGAATGTTCTGGAGATGATTCAGTTACTGATGAATCAGTGTCACTGCTTTCCTCAGGTGTTGGGGAAAGGGTTGGTTCAATCCTAGGTGAACTAGGTTCCCAGATCCTCATGGGTTGAGCTTGGTGAACTACCCTAGAGCGTTTGAGGTTTATCCTAAGTGGAGGATTAGCTAGCTCGGGTGGTTATACTACAGGTTCCTCTATAACCTCTGGGGCTGAAACCGCGGCTGGTTCAACTTGTTCTTGTTATACCAGGTTCGGAAGACGTATTCCTAATGCCTTAAAGTAAGAACACATTCTAGCGTCTTGGGGCTCAGCTAGCCTCACTAACCAATCTGGGATTGGCGCAGTGAATTGATTGTCAGAAATCACCGGGGTATTTATCTTTAACTCCCCAAATCTCTTCATCTGTAATCCATGTGTACATGCAAAAATATTTGCATCTCTGCAAGCATTAATAGCATCATGAATAAAGATATAGAAAAACCTTTCACAAGGAATGTAAGAACCCATTGGTTTATCCACTTATGCTTGAACCAAATCCTACAAGAGTTCTGCATAATCCGGAATTTCCACTCTTGTGAACGAGTAGAACAGCTTGAGCATTGGCATAGTTAAGCTGTCAGATCCACTCCTTGTCACCAACAAGCATCTGTTGATGATCGAGAAGAACACATACCACCGAGAGTGCTAGTACTTCTTTTGAAACTTAGCTGGAGGAACATTGGTGGATCCACTATAACCAAGCTGGAAGATTGAGCTCATCATTTGCTGAGTAGCAGGAAAAGCGGGAGCATTCTATACAAGAGGAAGCTGAAAGATCCTCCTGAAGTCAGCTTTGGTGATACTCCTGAATCCTTGTACCCGTCTCAGCTCAAATTCAAATGTAGCTGGGTCTCCATGTGGATTGGCAGCTGTAGGTTGTGTAACCTCCACAAACCTTATTGTTATATTTAGAAGCTCTAAGTCTATGACTGGCACACTAAGTGTTGAGCTTAGAGCAGGCCATAAAGTATGCCTCTCTAGAATAGCAGTCCAGTAATTGCAAGGGATGTTGGTTTCGGAATTGATGAAGTGATTGTTCGCCATTTAGCTGTATAAATAGGAAATGGAAGACCACAAGATGTTATCATAAAGCACATATCTCTATTCTTATTTCCTTTGAAAACCTTCGTATTTTTCAGATTTTATAATTTTTATGGTTTTTCTAAGTTATAAAAATCATTTATTCCATTTATGTACAAACGTTTGATAAACATGATATTTATACGATATTCATCATAATACGCCCTATCATGCATAATCAAATATATACCATAAGGAATCAGAACAACATTTAGTCAATTATTCAACACAGTCCAAGCAGATTCGGTATTCATGAAAACTTTAGATTCGGTAACAAAATAAGCTTAAGTTTTCAATTCAAAGACTTAGAATAAAACATGTTAAGTGTTTCAAGTAAAAAAACAAATTATTTCAAAGTACCAAATGCCAGACTCGGTAACAAGTCAAAATTCAGATTCGGTAATTTCAAAATTCACAGATAGTCATTCAAACATGCATATTGAATCTCGTATATGTAACATCCCGTTTTCCTCATACATGTCCTAAGGTACGTAATTGATCTTAAGAACATTTATACTTGGTCTTGTGTGTGATTAAAATGCTTTATGGTTTGAGTTTAGGGACCCTACTGGTAATCTGTAGCGTATTAAGTAGGAGTATCGCGTTTGGATCAATCGCGTATCGCGATGTAATGTGTTGAAACGCGACGACTTGGGAAACCTGCCTCCTAACCAGTATATCGCAATTAAGTGGGTTTTATCTTGACCTGGTTTTCCTTGTTGTGAAACGCGACACCCTTGTCGCGAAACGCGATGTATATCGCTGAAATTGACTATTTTACCCATTTTAAATGGCATCTTTTGGGGGTGTCTTGGTCTTTTCACTTATGGGCGGTTTTAGATTTTAAAAACTGGTGCAAGGGTTATCCTAACTCATTAAACACTCTTCCAACTACACCACATTCAATTTTAGAGAGAGAGTTAAGGTTTTAGTGAGAGAGAGCTCACTTTGAGGAAGAAGGAGACCAAATCTCACCCGAGCCCAAGTTTTAAAGTTGTTCCCTACGTCTCTAGCTACGTTATGATATTATTGGTAAGTCTTAACTCCGAGCTTTGAGTTTAATTTGATTTATGGCTAGGGTTTGTTCATTTAAGGCTTGTAAGACCCATTTGGGGGTTAAATGGGTGAATTTGGGTTAAATTGATGTAAGGAAATCCTAAGGTTTTGAAATCTAGAGTTTAGTCTTGTAATTTGGTGTTTGCAAGTTTTAATTGTGTTGTGAATCACTAATACACTTGTGAGTTAGTGAAAGGTGGTTAATGGGTTCAATTTTGACCAAATTGTGAGTCTAAATGTTAAAATGGGTCAAATGGGTAATTGTTGACCTAGTTGGGTAAGATGGGTATGAAATACCCTAAGTTTGTGTTATTTGGTGTTATGAGACTTTAATCACTAGCCTTTAGTGATTTATGATAAGTCTTGATCTAATTGGGCGGTTTCAGTGTAAATGGGTCATTTATTGCAAACGGGTCATTAAATGCACATGAGTTAATTGTTGATGTTTAGTCCAACGAGTTGGTGTATTGAATGTATGAAATACCCTAAGTTTGTGTTAGTTGGTGTTATGAGACTTTAATCACTAGCCTTTAGTGATTTATGATAAGTCTTAATCTAATTAGGCGGTTTCGGTGTAAATGGGTTATTTATTGCAAATGGGTCATTAATTGCACATGAGTTAATTGTTGATGTTTAGTCCAACGAGTTGGTGTATTGTATGTGTACTTAATGTATTAGGTACTTCACCTTGAAGCTTGCGGATTTGCATAATCATCACCTAGGCGTTAAGGTGAGTGGGATATTTATGCATATATGTATATAGTATATTTATTTGTATGCTATGGCATGATCCACGGAGCCGGAAGTGCCATAGTGTGTGCGAGGGTGCTATGATGTGAACCACGGAGCCAGTGACATCATGGTACGTGCGTTGTGAAGTTAACCACGGAGCCAGTAACATCAAAGTGTGAACCATGGAGCCGGTAGCACTATAAAAGAGTATGACTCAAATGCGTAGTGACGTGAACCAAGGAGCCAGTAGCGTCATAGCATTACGTATGGTGTGAACCACGGAGCCAGTAGCACCATGACGCGTGTATGGTTAACCATATAGTTTGTGTATGTATTGTAGTGTATCATATTATATTTTGGAGTATACGCTATTGTTTATGCTAGTTGCGGTAATGGAGGTTATTAGCTTTATACTTGGAGTCCGTATGCTAATATTATATTGCTAGCATGTTTGTGGGATGTGAGTAGGTGGTTGCAAGTAGGTATATTATATATGCATGTGTAGACTTATTGCACTCACTAAGCATTAGCTTACCCCTCTCGTTGTTTAATTTTTTTTTTAGGTACAAGTATGGAGAAGGGTAAAGGGGTTGCCGGGAATTAGATGTTCCCATGTTGGTTGGTAGATGAAGCTTTTGGAAGTCGACCTAGTGTTTTGGGTAGTTTAGCCCCAAACCATGCCCGAGTGTTGTTTGGTTTAAAACTATCATTTAATGGTTCAAACTTGTAAACATTTGATTAGAGGCCTTTGTGCCTCTTTATGGAAACGTTAAACTTGTTATATGTTTAAATGGATGGTATGAAACGGTTTACATCACGTAACCATTTAAATGGCACGTTAATGGTTTATTATATTTTTTTTTTAAATTGTCGGGTTGTATACGGGTTGGGTTGTTTCAGTATCATGCAAAATCAAAAACATATTCAGTTAACACCTCAATCAATACAGGAAAACATGTTAGTCGATTGAACTGACTCGGTACTGTAGCAAGAACACATTCGGTATGTACAGAATCCATCAAACAATCAATTAAACATGTAATCAGACTCAGTTAATTGATAGATCAATCAATTCAACTCAGATTAGACAAGATTTCATGTTAATTATCCTAATCAATTGAGTTTAATCTTAGATTAAAGAATTCGACTCAGATTCGGTATAATCAACACTTTTTCAAAAATTTAGTGTCATAATCCTGTTGTTTGTGATCTTTTCTGGTTTATAAACATTCAATTATCTCAGATCTATAAGATATTCATCTTAAACTTTGATTAAAATGAAGAAATACCAAAGATTTGAAGATAGAGAAGGACGGACTCGGTAGATTAGGCAGATTCGGTATGTTTAATCAGACTCGGTATGTAATTTAGAACAGTGAGAGAGAAAGTTCGAATTTGACCCTCCTTTTATAGATACCGAAGATGTTCAATTAATGGGCTTTACCGAATGGGCATATTATACCGAATGCAGTCCATTTTCAAATTTAATCAATTTGTCTTCAAATTTTTACAAATCTTTAACAGGATTTTTCAAGTTTATCATATGTTTAATAAAAAACATTTCTGAGACACTTTTGAAAGTTTTAGAACTTACCGAATCTGCACTGTTGGTTGTCAGATTCGGTATAATGCTAAAAAGCATTTATTCAGTAAAATTCAAATCTTTTTGGATTTTAACTTTTCCAATTTTTATAAGTTTTCTCAAAACAAGATTTGTACTTAGAAAAACTTTGAATTATGTACAAAGTACAAATCTTTAATAATACCAATTGTTAAAACGGGTTGCATACTGAGATTATACAAGCCTTAGTGAATATTTTCAAATTAAAACATGATTTTTAATGAATTCACATTTAAAAATCAATTTTCTTTTTAATTTTCTCCCTTTCTGCCCCATCAAAATGTGATATACAGTAAAGTTTATCACCATTTTGACCTTCCACAAGAAAATTTAATAACTCCCCCTTGAAATATGATATCAATCAGTTACCCCCCCTCCCCCCGGTTCGTAATCATTGAAAAGTAAACCCATAAAGTTAACAGAAATCTAAAGGCTCCCTCTTGAAAGATAATATCTAAAGCAGAAGAAATCAGTTGCTCCCCCTAGAAAAATATTACTCCCCCTAAACATACAATCCCAGGTATAAGTCCCAATATAGCTAAGAAAAGTTAAGCACTATACTCTACCATGCCAATCTCTTTGATCAAGAACTTTAGCCTAAGTTCATCTAAAGGTTTAGTGAACATGTCAGCTAATTGTACTTTGGTAGGCACAAAGTATAACTCTACATCTCCTTTTTCAACATGGTCCTTAATGAAATGATAACGAATATCTATGTGTTTAGTCTTAGAATACTGAACCGGGTTGCTAGTTATGGCAATTGCACTCTGTGAATCACAGTATATCGGGGTCTTAGTTATCTTAAAGCCATAACCTAGGAGTTGAGTTTGCATCCACAAAACTTGTGAACAACAATGAGCTGCAGCAATATACTCAGACTCAGCTGTTGACAATGAAAAACAGTTTTGTTTCTTGGATGATCAATCGACTAGTCTATTTCCTAACATCTGAATTGATCCAGACGTGCTTTTTCTATCGACATGGCAACAGTCATGATCCGCATCATTATAAGCAGTGAGATTGAAATTAGATCCATGTGGATACCAGATTCCAAGATTAGGAGTACCTTTTAGGTATTGAAAAATCCTAACCACCGCTTTGGAGTGGGATTTCTTAGGGTTCGACTAAAAGTAGGCACAAACAGTTACAGCAAGTTTAATGTCTGGTCTACTTGCAGTTAGATACATTAAAGAGCCAACCATGCTTTGATAAAGTGTAATGTCAAAGTGTTCCCCATTAGCATCAGCATCCAGTAATGTCCTCATTGGGGTTCTCATTGGTTTTAAAGCAGTCATTTTAAAACGTTTAAGCATATCATTGATATACTTTGTTTGACTGATAAAAATCCCGTTTGGTAATTGTTTTACTTGTAACCCCAAGAAGAAATTAAGCTGGTCAAGCATGCTCATTTCAAATTTGTTGGCCATAAGGTCACCAAATTCTTTACATAAGGCCGGGGACGTGGAACCAAAAATAATATCATCAACGTAAATTTGAACCAAGAGAATGTAACTATAGTTTTATGGATGAAGAGCGTTGTATCAATTGTTCCATGAGAAAAGCCATTATCCAGCAAGTACTTTGTTAAGTTCTCGTACTATGCACGCGGTGCTTGCTTTAGACCATACAAAGCTTTCTCCAAGTAGTAGACGTGGTTTGGATGAATGGGATCGAAAAAGCCTTCTGGTTGATCAACATAAACTTCCTCTTGAAGATGACCATTCAGAAAAGCAGTTTTGACATCTATTTGAAACACCGTAAACTTCATATGAGAAGCAAATGCAAGGGAAAGACGAATAGCCTCAATCCTAGCAACTGGAGCAAACGTTTCGTCATAATCAATACCCTCTTGTTGTCGATATCCCTTGGCCACAAGACGTGCCTTGTTTCTAACCACAATTCCATCAAAATCCTTCTTGTTCTTGAAAATCCACTTAACCTCTATTGGTCGTTGACCCGTTGGTCTTGGAACTAATCGCCATACTTTTAAACGATCAAATTGATTGATCTCCTCTTGCATTGCTACCACCCATTTCGGATCTAGTAAAGCTTGAGCAACCATTGTTGGTTCAATCTTACTAAGAAAGGCAGTATATAGACACATATTCCGAGTAGCCCTTCGAGTTAAAACTGGAGCAGATGCATCACCAATGATAAGATCAATTGGATGACTTTTAGTCCATCGGTTGTGATGTGGAAGAGATTGTACATAAGTGGTATCCATTGAAACATCAACTGTTGTTGACGTTGAGCATTGATCAGCTTGTGCTGATGTAACACTTTCTAATGGATTCATTTGAGTATCTAGAGAAACAACTAGAGTTGTATCAACGGAAGAATCTTGAATAGGTTCAAGATTATCAGTAGTAGGTGGGATGGAGGATGAAGAAGCAACAGGTGAATCAGTTGGTGTTGTATCTTCATCATAGAGGCTCGGTTGAGTCTCCACAATAGTTGACTGTGATGGCGTAACCGGTATGGCTTGAACATTTGAATTCCGTTGAGGAGCATAAAGACTATCAAACAAGTTATCCAGTTCCTCTGTTGTAACCGTCGGACTTCTTCAAGAAAATTGAATTGTGCGCGGAAGAAGTAGTAGCCAGGTCAGGATCGGGTTTTGAACCGAGTTGTTCAAAAACTATTCCCGAAAATTAATCGAACTTGACATTGATGCTTTCCTTGATCGTCTTTGTCCGTTTGTGATAGACACTAAGCAACTTTGTTCGAATAATAACTGAGAAATATGGCCTGATCTACATGAGGATTAAACTTTTCAAGGCTGTCAAAATCGTTAAGCACATAGCATATACAACCAAAGACACGAAAATATTTGACATTCGGGCATCTACCATATAATAATTCATAAGGAGTTTTGTCAAAACATTTATTAATGATACAACGATTTTGGGTATAACATGCAGTTGAAATGGCCTCCCCCCACATTTTTGGAGGTAGTTTGGAGTAGGCAAGCATCGTTCAAGCTGCCTCACACAACGTACGATTACGTCGTTCGACTACTCTATTCTGTTGAGGGTTCGTGTAGCAGAGAACTAATGTTCAATGCCTTGGTCTTTTAAATAACTATCAAGCAGGTCATTCTTAAATTTCATCGCATTATAAGTTCGGATGCTCTTAACATGCTTGTTAAAAGAGCGTTGAGTCTTTTTGATGAACTCAATGTTAATGACTGGGGTTTCAGATTTGGTCCTCAAAAGAAAAATCCATGTAAATCGTGTATAGTCATCTACAATTACAAGCACATGTTTCCGGCCACCGCGGCAAGAAACCCTCATGGGTCCACATAAGTCCATACACAATAATTGCAAAGACGATGAAGTACTGGGGTTTTGCTTAAGGGGATGATTTGTCCATTTCAGTTTACCAATCGCACATGATGGACACACATGATGCTTATCATACTGAAAGCAAGGAATACAATCAACTAGGTCTTTAGAGACTAGTTGATTGATACCCTTGTAATTCAGGTGTGACATCCGGTGATGCCATAACCATGAATTTTCTTTTGTTGAACGGGTAGCCAAACACATGTTTCCATGTGATGGTGCATCATTGAGGTCAATAGTATATAGTGAAGCACAAAGTTTACCAACAAGGAGATCATTTCAATGGTGGATTGCACCGAGCATTGATGACGTTCAAACATAACTTTGAGATCTCCGTCACAAAATTGGCTGACACTAAACAAACTGCACCCCAAACCCTCAACATATGAGACCTGTTTGATCGTTATGCCATTTTCACATAATCTCCATATCCCATTATCACTGCAATCTCATCATTTCCGAATGTAACCGTTCCTAGGAATTTGTCAACGAAATTGACAAGCAAGGATTTATCGCCCATCATGTGTCGAGAGCAATCGAAATCGATATACCAAACACAGACGTCGAAACCCTGTAAACGTTAATTTCCTAGAGTTTAGGTACTAAAAGTTTCTTGGGTCCTCTACGGTTAGTACCATCAACAAACTTTAGATCAACAATGAGATAATCACGTACATCATTATGCAATTTAGACAATAAAGCATCATTTAAAGCCACATTACATGAAGCATCATATGCAATATCAAGTTTTACATCATTATCAGAAGTCTTAACACACAGCTTATTCCATGTAGATGTTTTATTCACAAAAGAAAATTGAAATACATGTGAGGACTTCCAAGGTCGACTAGCAGATTTCTTTGGTTTGTTTGCTACTTTCTTAGTCGTTGACTTAGGAACCTATACAGACTAGTAAGTCAAGTTTGAATTATGACCTATGACACAGAAAACACCTCTGTTAGTTAGATGTCCTAACTTTTCAGTTGACACATGAGATGATTGATTTTGCAAAATTTCTAATTTGATTTTACGTTAATTTGCATCATACTCTCTCAAATCAGGTTTAGGACTTGTGTCTTGTTTAGACTTGACTGATTTCTTTAAAAGACTCTCATTTGATTTATTTTTCATTGGAATCATAGGAATCTTTTTAGTTGACACAGAACCATCATCAGAATGAACCGTTTTGACAACAAATTGTGTTGAAGGAACAACTTTTGAAACACGGTTACCAAATTGAGAACGTAGAGGATTTTTAAGAATAGTAATGGGTTTAACATCCTTAGATGTTGTTGACCCTTTCCCCTTCTTAGTAATCCCACCAACACATTCAGACACATTGGTTTCAACAGTAGATGGTTGGTTAAGTGTGTTAGCCTGTTTTAGTTGAATTATCTTTTGTTTTAAACTTTTAATCTCAAGACATAATTCCTCAGCAAAAACTATCACTTCTCCTTTCTTAAAAGCATAAGTACATTCTTTCTTAGCAAGTGGAAGCAATTTATCACACAAAGCAAGCATTTGTTCTAATGATTTACACTTAAGTTGCAATTAAACATTCTCCTTTTCAAGTATATCTACCATACGACTCAATTTACGTACAGCAGGTATGTTTGCATAAAATTCATTCAAAGGATCAATTGTTGCATTAAAATCTATCAAAGGTTCAACTGTTGCATTAAAGTCTATCAAAGGTTCAACAGTTGATTCATCTCGAGGTTCTATCTTTACATCTAAAGAATTTTGACATAGGGATTCTGTCTCAAAGAAGACAGTTAGTTCATGTGCTAGGTCTTCACAGAAAACATCATCAGAAACAGATAATGCAGGTAAGGCCGGTAGAATTGGTTTCACATCAAAAGTTGGTTCATCAAACACTTCATCTATGGTAATAATGCTAGAACTAGGTTTGTTAAACACTTCATTCTCAAGCATTAAAATGTATTTCTCTAGTGTAGGAATATAAACCAGTCTATGCTTAGGCACATAACTATCATGTTGCATATTCTTTTCAGTTTCAACAAGTTCCTTCAAGAAATCAGGATTTGATTTACCCATTTTAGCATTGACTTTTTCATACATTAAGCTACTTTAATGGTATTTTTTAGATTTACGATTAACAATAATATCATCAAAATCAGCATCATAGGCATGCACAAAGTGAGAAGGTAAACCAGCTTGAAAGTGATCAGAATGATATAATCTTGGAATCTTTTTAGAAGCATCATCTAAAATCTTAGGATCTTCATAACACAACCCCCACTTTTCACCATGAATCGTTTTTGGTCTATTCATGAAAATTGTTTGTTTTGAAAGTTCCATATCAATGATAGCTTTAGATTGCTCTGTTCGATAGAGTTTTTCTTCGTATCGAGCACGTTGAGCTTTCATTTGAAGAGACACTTTTGACAATGAAGAAATTTCAGTGTTCTTCTCAATTATGGTGTCTTCCAATTGAATAATTTTCTTGTTTAGCTTTGAAAGTGTAGGTTCATGTTGGTTTTTTATATCAGAAAGATCTTTTTCTAAGAATTGAAATTTTTTCGAAAGTCGTTCTAATTTTAGACGCTAATCTGTCCTTTCGACTTTAATCGGATGTATTGTCTTTTTAAGATCTTCCATCTCAATTTTCGTAGAGCTGAGTTGGACATTCAATCTTTGCAACTCCAATTGTAATTTAGATGGAGATGGTCTGGTCTCATTAAGTTTGATTTTATCTTTCAAAACCTTGTTTTCAGATTTTAAACCTTTAACTTCTTTTGACATTGAGACCAAGTTCTTCATCATGTCATTTTGCATTTTAATAAAATCAGTCGAGATTTCAGTTAATTGTACCTCATCATCATCAGATGCTGAGTCAGAATTCTCCATTGCTTCCTTTGCTTTGATGAGCTTAGTCACCTTGTAAACAATTGTATGTTCCACCTCTGAATCTGAATCATTCCAGTTAAACTAAGTATCATCAACCAGTTTCAGCTCTCCTCCAGTTTCCACAATCTTTGCCATCAACATTTTCTTCTTGTAGTAAGCTGCATCCTTTTTCTTAGGCATCTTGCACTCACGAGAGTAATGACCAGCTTTGCCACAATTGGAACATAATTAATCATCCTTCTTAGAATCATCTGCACGTTGTTGTTTTGATTGATCAGGTTTCTTGTAGTAGGAGGATGAAGATAAGTTCTTGCGTTGATTGCTTGATTTGCCTTTGAACTTGTGTTTGTTTAAGGCTTTGGTGAACATGGCGGCCATCTTGACTAATTCAAGGTGAGAATCATCAACATCAGAAAGATTCAACTCTTCAGAATCATTTGATTCTTCAATAAGCACTTTCTTGGATACGCTTTTGGAAGTTGTAAATGATTTAGCCACAAACTCTAAAAATCAACTTGATTCTTCAACTAAAACCACAAACCTTTACTAGAATTAGAATCAAGCTGGAATTGATCAATACCGAGAGTTTTAGCCACGAACTCTAAAAATCAAATTGATTCTTCACAATTGTTGTTAAAAAGCTGTAATGATGATCGAAACTCTTTCTAATCAACCTAATACACCTTCGCTGAACTTATCAAAAGAATCTGAACGTCGGATAATTAAATTCGATGATACCGAGTCTGATTCAATCTAACCGAGAACGTACAGATTCGGTAATCTTCAATCTCTGGATCGATATAGTGATGTAGAATCACTCCCTGGAAGCTCTGATACCAAATGATAGGTCAAATCATGATGAGATTAGAAGATGTGATGAGTTAGAGTGAGACTCGGTAAGTGAAGAACAGATTCAGTATTAGAGAGAATCGGTAAAATTTACATTCCACAGCTTCTAGAACTCAGCTACAATACAATGGCTATCTAATTAGGACTACATAGGTTCCTTATATAGCCCTATTCTAAGGAACCTTCATTTAAGCATGTTTCACATTAACACTATACAACTTCGGGGTCCTAACAAAAAATATATAAAAGGCCACACATGACCAAACACGACCCCTACTCCCAAAAGGTGAGTACTCTTAGACCCAAAGTATCTTTATGACCCATCAAATCTACAGTACTTTGTCAATTCATTTGATGAGCGTGCCGGTGTGCGGTTTAGGTTAGAACTTGGTTTTGACATACGTTTTGAGGCCAATGGTTAGTAAGCGCCATACGTGGTGTAAATGCGATCCCCCTTCCAAAATCATTCTGGATAGAGAAGACAAAAGCCATCTATTTCCATTTCCACTCCATGCATTTAAAAAACCAACCAACTCACACAAAGAGTTGATGAATCAGAAAATACTCACCTCAAATTCACTCCCAAAATACACTACCCATTTACCTTCATTCCTTTTCCACTTTTCCAGAGATCAATGAAGAGATAGATCGATCAAATTCGTTTCAAAATCACTTGTTAATTGATTCTAAACCCCCGTTTTTTTATAGGTCAAAGACCTATTTTTGGTGAATTATCACTTCCTCTCTGGGCATCGATATCGGCTAAAAAGTTACATTTTTACCCCCGATATTAACCCTAAAACTAATAAAGATTTAAACTTTATCATCTAAATAAGCATTTATTTGCTTCATTTGATAGAATATGTCAGTACAAAGGTTATGTTTCAAGAATCACTAAAACGGATGAAAAACGAGGAAAAACGAGCAAAACCGGCAAAGACGAATAACTCGCGTTTAAATTAATTATTTTATATTTTTTGGAAAATATTATTAGGTTGATCCTATGTTGTAGGATTCTTAATTATGAACGCGTGGGAGCAAGAATCGCTTAAAGCGGACAAGAAACGAAGAAGTTAGAGCGAAAACGGTGAAACCCTGGAAACCTTCTAGAAGAACGGCTTGCCAGTCCAAAAAAAAAAAAAAAATAGCCTGGCGAAGTATGGAAAATGGATGACCTGATTGAAAATGGGTGACCAAGAAAATGGGTCGATTAAATGGCCCGCCAGGAAATTAAACGACCTGCCAGAACGGCCTACCAGAAAAATGGGCCTATTAAACGGCCTGTCGCAATAAAAAAACGGCCTGCCAGAGCAAAAAAAAATGGGTGACCATAGCTGATTAAAAATGGGCTACCGAAGGGACAAAAAACAGGCTGTCGAATGTATGTAAACTGGTCGTCTAATTGCAAACTTGCTGCCGGTCAGCTTATTTACGAAAATGCCATCAGCTTTGCTGTCGGTCAGCTTTGCTGCCGGTCAGCTTTGCTCATTTCAACACACCATTTCTTTCACTTATCTCTCAATCATCTCTCTATAATCGCTCTATAGTTTTTTATAGGAGATTAGTTCTCTCTCTACTTTCTCTCTCTAGATTCTAGAGAGAGAAAAGTACAGGGATTAGGAATGTAGTCATCTCTCTACTGTCGCTCTCTAGTGTTCAGTAGGAGATTAGTATGTAGTTAGTTGTAGAAGTTATCAAGCATTGTAACGCTTTAGATATTATGAAGAAATACAAATGTTACTCTGTCCGCATTATTATTCGGCATTATTATCCGGTACTATCTATCCTTTCTTTTATTAATTCGACATAATGTTCTTGATTGATGTTTGTGATTTATTAATGATTGAAATGCTTATTGCCATGATGTGTGAGTAATTATTAAATTGTTTGCCATGATTTAATAATGTTAGTAGGGATGATTATCGTTTCGTAGTTACTTTCTGTCTATAATATTAAACCTCGTTATTATCGTCCTTCCACCAATAAACGTGATTAAATCATTTTATAAAGTCGACATTATAAGGGTAATTAATTATCTGTGTTTATACATTGGTCAAGGTATGAACTCATCGGAAATACTATAAAATACATGGAGAATTACCGTAGGACTAAATCAAGACATTGGTCAAGAGTATATAAAACTCGAGGAAATACTGTCCAACAGTAGAGTACAGTGTTGATGTACTACGGGACCACTTGAGCATGGTCAAGGTTAGAAGCCATGGAACCACCATAGGTGTAAGTACATTATGAAACCTCTATATGAGAAGTACATTCTACGAAACACCGAGAGTGGAGTCCATTGTGGATAACTAAGGGATTTATTGGGTAGATCGTAAGGGCTGGTTTGTCGTAAATGAGAATTTATGCACTACAACACAAACTAAGTTTATAAATCTCTAAGGATGACTGAGAACTAGAACAGGTTCTAAGTTGTCTATACACCTTAGATTTTACCAAACCATTGACAGAAACTAATTCGAAACACAATCATAACCACTCATTTGGGTGATACACTAAAGTGTTTAAAAAAGGTTGGATATTATATATGACTATGCTACTTTATTCGGTCTCCTGGGTATGCATTGCATCCCAGATGGGCCATTTCTATCCTTTATTGGATAGGCGTCGGGAAGTTGAGCATAGTCCATCCGATTAGAATCTTCAAAGCCTAGTTCCTCGTGACATGCTAATTGGGAAACCGCTTAGTAGGGAATCTAGTGTTCACACCAAGGTATATATATCCAAGGAGTGTCTCATAATCATCCAGACACTTCGTTATCTTAAATCATTGTGAACCACGTCTTCTTTGTCCTTAGCTGTTGCATGCTAGCTAGCTTATTTTAGTTACCTTATTTTAATTATATTGCTTTGATATTTTAATTACAATTATAAAACTATATCAACCCAACTATCGCCTTTACACACTTTCATATTCCGGATAAGGTGATGTATAGAATAAACCGGTTGGACTTGATTGTTGAATTTTCTGAACAGTCGCCAAATTATTGGGACCAAAAGGATCCTGCCTCTCCACATAAGGTGTACCTAGCCACTTGTCTTGGATACTGAATTGTATATAAGCCCCGTCTTAATCACTAAATTATCTTAATAAGCTCTGTCTCAAATTCGACCGCTCGAGGAACGACCCTAGGTCATAATTGTGATGGCCCCGTCAATACACTTAACGGCTTCGTCACTTGGTCCCACAGATTGATCGAACTTAAATGAATTTAATAAACGACATTGCATTCTTTTATTTCAAAAGTTTCCCAAAAAGGAAACATACCAAAATAGGTAGTTTAAACAACCCAACATATTAATAACCAAAGTTGACATTAAAACTTTGTCAACAAAACCCACAAGTTTAAATTATTCAAAAATAGAATGCAAGTTCAAAGTTTCATAATTGTTTTACAAAATCTGCCCAAATTCATGCAGACTCTTCTAATACAGCAGAAGCATCAAACAAACTCAAGTACCTGTGAAAACATGAGAGTAAACTGTCAACTAAAATGTTGAGTGAATTATAGGTTTAAATAAATGTATAAGCTTTAGACCACAAGATTTAAAATGTTAGAAAAGAAAAAACATTATTCCATTATCAATGAGCCACCTGGTAACCACTTAACCCTTTATTTACCCTTGCCAAACACAATAAATAATATACACTGAGCAAGTGTATCTACAACTAAATACAAAGTACTAAACATTCTGATTATAAATTGCTAGCGCGACTAGCTCGAAATGGGGTTGTCAAACCTGATAGATCTATCCGTAGGATTCGCGTTCACCAGTAGAAACCAGTGATTATAGTTACCAGACTAGGAAATATTTTTGTTCAACTCATAATGAATAATTTAATTTAATTGCCACTTGTGTCTAAATGTAAAATAAAATGCATGTAATCACATCCCAAAAAAAAGTATGTAAAAACGGGACTATAATTCACCTTAAAGCAAAAGTAGTAACCACACAAAAATGCGAACAGGGAATGAAGTAAGTGATCAGGAGTGATCACAACGCCGACCTGTAAGTAAAGCAGGTCGATATAAATAACTAACTTAGGTCAAATCTTAATATGATAGCTATTGTACTTGTTGCAAATAGACATAGAACAACACTCAATATGCTTCGGTTTGATCAGAACAGCGTAAGGACACGTACTTTCCATTTTTAGAAAGTTTCTATTTTTAGCAGGTTTCCATTTTTGGAAAGTTTCTATTTTAGGAAAGTTTCTATTTTAGGAAAGTTTCCATTTTTAGAAAGTTTCCATATTTAGAAAGTTTCCATATTTAGAAAGTTGCTATTTTTGGAAAGTTTATAAGTTAGAAAAGTTTCCTTAATTAGAAAGTCAACAAAAGTCAACTGAAAGTCAAAGTCAATCAAAAGTCAACTCAAAAGTCAACCTTGGTCAAACATAGTCAACATTGAATTTTTAAAGTATAAATTATATTAATAATATAAGTTATAATGTTATTTAAAGTCATATATGTATAATTATGTCATAACATAAGTTTAATTAAATTAAAATGAAATATTAAAGTTATCATAAGTTTAAGTGATATAACTAATATAACATAAGTATTTAATTAATTAATTAAATATTAGTCATGATATAAGTATTATTAATTAATAATAAATTTTAATCACATCATAAGTATTATTAATTAATAATGAATTATTAATCATATCATAAGTTCTAATTATAATTATTAAATCATAAGTGTTTAATAATTAAATTATAATTAAATAATAACTAAGCCTTATAATAATTAAATAATTAATTAATCTTTATTATAAGTCTTAATATAATAATTTCATAATATATGTTTAATACTTACCATAAGTATTTTTCATTAATAATAAAAATTTCATTAATCATAAGTTTGATTAAATGTTTAATTAAATCATAATGTAATTAATAAATGTTATAACAAAATATGTATATCATAGTCTTAAATTGAAATAATTACTTTTTATATCATAAGTAACTTATTAATAATGAAAGTCATTATTTATATCATAAGTCATAATTAATAACCATAAGTTTTAATTAAAAGGTCATCGGGTCATAACTTGAGCCCCGGGAATCAGTTTTCGGCGAGTCTTATATATATCTTCGTCTAACCAACCCACCCGACACATTAGTGTGCTCAAGAACATCCCAAGAACAACCACCAAGTCGTGACCTACAGCCATTATTCAACTTGGAGCTTTAATCCGTTCAAAAACATGTTTTAGTCATAACGGGTGATCCGTGGCTCGGATTTCGATGACCCGAACATGAAAGTTCATCCCATCATCAATCCTAACACACTAGTATACCCTAAAGACTCCAAAAGTGGAAAGTTGGACCATACCTGTACCAATTCGTTCTTACATTTTAATTTCAATTAAACACCATTTTAATCACATCTAGAGCTCCGGGAATCCAAATAACATGAATCCGGAGTCTAAAATTAATGTATTGATGAGAGGAACTAGTCTAAACACTTTAATTTCACTTTTATATTAGTTATATATACATAAAAGATCAAACAAACCGCTATCCCAAAACAATCAAACTGAAAACATGAATTAACGAGCATTTCTACGCATACTATCAACAATACAATAACATATAATCATCATACTATCATAATAACATATAAAACCAGTAAAATATATGAAAAATTAAAAATCTAGGGTTAGGGTTTATACCCTAATCGAGAATCAAGAGTGTCAACGAGTAGAGAAGAACGAGAGGAATGCGTTTATGCAATTGATTTAATGATCCAAGCTCTTGATTGAATGATGATGATGATGATGTTGGGTGTGGTAGGCGACGGCCAAGGGAAGGAGAAAAAGGGAGAGAGCAAAATGTGGAGCTAGGTTTAGAAGTGTAAAAATTAAAATGAATTGTAAAATGCCAAAAATTGAGAAGCAAATGGGAGTATACTCCCTCCCAAGGATTCGGCCAAATGCGGTGAGTGGGGTTGGTCTCACTTGGACCAATTTGTTAAATGCTAAATTCCTTGTGGCCCGAATGCCCGATCGAAGCCCGAAACCCGAAAACACGACTACACGATTGAAAATTCGGAGAGATAACAAATACGCGACGAAAAATATATATAAACACTGTATATAAACATATGACATTAAAATATCATATTTAAAATAATTAGGACATAAAAATCCCAAACGCTCGACCGTTGGTTTGAAAACCGAAAAGATTCGCCGGATAGAAATCCACGACATGTAGAAACGTACGATCTAAAATATGAATACAAATATTCATTTAACACATAATAATTAATATATTATTACATAAATAATAATATAGGTCATAGAAATGACATGGCACGAATAACAATTAACGGTCATTAAATAATTAACGGTAAAAGATAACGGAAAAAGTAGGGTCGTTACAGTACCTTCCCGTTACGAAAATTTGTCCCGAAATTTAAGCAGGTGCAGGGGTTGACCTGGCATCTGGGAATAAAAGCGGGTATTCCTGCTTCATCTGATCTTCACGCTCCCAAGTGAACTCGGGACCGCGTATGGCATTCCATCTAACTCGGACAATAGGAATTCTACTCTGCTTAAGAGTCTTAACCTCTCGATCCATGATTTTAACAGGTTCCTCAATAAAATGAAGTTGCTTATCAACGTGAAGTTCCTCCAGAGGAATAGTTTCATCTGCCTCGGCTAAATACTTCTTTAAATTCGAAACATGAAAAACGTCATGAACAGCACTGAGTTCTTGTGGTAATTTCAAACGATAAGCCACGGGTCCAACTCTCTCAGTAATCTCAAATGGTCCAACAAAACGAGGATTCAACTTTCCCCTTTTACCAAAACGTATCACGCCCTTCCAAGGTGATACCTTCAACATAACACGGTCACCGACCTGAAATTCAATATCGTTCATTCTCTTATTGGCATAGCTCTTTTGTCGTCTTCTAGCGGTTCTCAATCTTTCCTTAATCTGTACTATCTTCTCGGTAGTCTCATGAATAATCTCTGGACCCGTGAGTTGAGCATCCCCAACCTCATTCCAACAGATAGGAGACCTACACTTTCTACCGTACAGAGCTTCAAACGGTGCAACTTTAATATTTGCATGATAGCTATTATTATAAGAAAATTCAGCTAGTGGCAAATATCTATCCCGCCCATTACCAAAATCAATAACACACGCTCGTAACATGTCTTCTAACGTTTGAATGGTTCTTTCACTCGGACCTTCCGTCTGAGGGTGATAAGCGGTGCTCATATCTAACTTAGTTACCACATCTTTTCGTAAGGATTGCCAAAACCTCGATATAAATCGACTGTCTCGGTCTGAAATAATATATACAGGAACACCATGTCTTGAAACAATTTCCTTCAAATACAAACGAGTAAGCTTCTCCATCGAATCTATTTCTTTAATCAGCAGGAAATGATCTGACTTTGTGAGTCGATCAACAATCACCCAAATGGTATCATAACCACCCACAACTCTCGGTAACTTCGTAATGAAATTCATGGTAATACCTTCCCACTTCCACTCGGGAATCTCAGGTTGCACCAAAAGACCAGACGGTTTTTGATGTTCAACTTTAATCTTAGCACAGGTCAAACACTTAACCACATACGTAGCCACATAAGCTTTCAAATTAGGCCACCAATACAGCTCCTTAAGATCATGATACATCTTTCTTGAACTAGGATGAATAGAGTACCTAGACTTATGAGCCTCATCTAAAATAAGTTATTGCAGATCACCAAACTTCGGAACCCAAAGACGTCCCACAAAGTACCGAGTACCATCGGTTCGTACCTCAAACTTCTTAGCCATGCCTCTGACTTTCTCGTTCACAAAATTCTCCTTCTTCAAGGCTTCTTGCTGTGCCTCAAGAATCTGCCTAGTGAGGTTTGTTCGAATTGTCATATTCGAGGCCCTAAACCTACAAGGTTCAGCCCTCTCTTTACGACTTAACGCATCGGCCACAACATTGGCCTTCCCCGGGTGGTATAAAAGTTCACAATCATAATCATTCAACGTCTCAACCCACCTACGCTGCCTCATATTCAACTGTTTCTGATCAAGGATATGTTGAAGACTTTTGTGATCAGTGTACATTGTACTTTTGACCCCATACAAATAATGTCTCCAAATCTTAATTGTACACACAACAGCTCCCAATTCTAAATCATGGGTTGTATAATTCTCTTCATGGATCTTCAACTGACGTGACGCGTACGCAATGACTTTCTTTCGCTGCATCAAAACACAACTAAAGCCCTGGCGCGATGCATCAGAATAAACAACAAAATCATCATTACCCTCAAATACTAAACATTCCGATTATAAATTGCTAGCGCGACTAGCTCGAAATGGGGTTGTCAAACCCGATAGATTTATCCGTAGGATTCGCGTTCACAAGTAGAAACCGGTGATTACAGTTACCAGACTAGGGAGTATTTTTGTTCAACTCATAATGAATAATTTAATTTAATTGCCACTTGTATCTAAACATAAAATAAAATGCAAGTAATCACATCTCAAAATATACTTTGAAAAGTATGTAAAAACGGGACTATAACTTACCTTAAATTAAAAGTAGTAACCACACAAAAATGCGAACAGCGAACGAAGTAAGTGATCAGGAATGATCACAACACCGACCTATAAATAAAGCAGGTCGATATAAATAACTAACTTAGGTCAAGTCTTAATATGATAGCTATTGTACTTGTTGCAAGTAGACATAGAACAACACTCAACATGCTTCGGTTTGATCAGAACAGCGTAAGGACACGTACTTTCCATTTTTAGAAGGTTTCTATTTTTAGCAGGTTTCCATTTTTGGAAAGTTTCTATTTTAGGAAAGTTTTCATTTTAGGAAAGTTTATATTTTAGGAAAGTTTCCATATTTAGAAAGTTTCCATATTTAGAAATTTGTTATTTTTAGATAGTTTATAAGTTAGGAAAGTTTCCTTAATTAGAAAGTCAACAAAAGACAACTGAAAGTCAAAGTCAACTAAAAGTCAACTCAAAAGTCAACCTTGGTCAAACATAGTCAACATTGAATTTTTAAAGTAAAAATTATATTAATAATATAAGTTATAATGTTATTTAAAGTCATATATGTATAATTATGTCATAACATAAGTTTAATTAAATTAAAATGAATTATTAAAGTTATCATAAGTTTAAGTGATATAATTAATATAACATAAGTATTTTAATTAATTAATTAAATATTAGTCATAATATAAGTATTATTAATTAATAATAAATTTTAATCACATCATAAGTATCATTAATTAATAATGAATTATTAATCATATCATAAATTCTAATTATAATTATTAAATCATAAGTGTTTAATAATTAAATTATAATTAAATAATAACTAAGCCTTATAGAAATTAAATAATTAATTAATATTTATTATAAGTCTTATTATAATAATTTCATAATATAATTTTAATACTTACCATAAGTATTTTTCATTAATAATAAAAGTTTCATTAATCATAAGTTTGATTAAATGTTTAATTAAATCATAATGTAATTAATAAATGATATAATAAATATGTATATCATAGTTTTAAACTGAAATAATTAATTTTTATATCATAAGTAATTTATTAATAATGAAAGGCATTATTTATATCATAAGTCATAAATAATAGCCATAAATTTTAATTAAAAGTTCATCGGGTCATAACTTGAGCCCCGGGATTCAGTTTTCGGCGAGTCTTATATATATCTTTGCTGAACCAACCTACCCGAAACATTAGTGTGCTCAAAAACATCCCAAGAACATCTACCAAGTCGTGACCTACAGCTATTATTCAACTTGGAGCTTTAATCCGTTCAAAAACATGTTTTAGTCATAACGGGTGATCCGTGGCACGGATTTCGATGTCCCGAACATGAAAGTTCATCACATCATCAATCCTAATATACTAGTAAACCCTAAAGACTCCAAAAGTGGTCACAAAGTCGGAACATACTTGTACCAATTCGTTCTTACATTTTAATTTCAATTAAACACCATTTTAATCATATCTAGAGCTCCGGGGATCGAAATAACATGAATGCGGAGTCTAAAATTAATGTTTTGATGAGAGGAACTCATCTTAACACTCTAGTTTCACTTTTATATCAGTTATATTTACATAAAAGATCAAACAAACCGCTGTCCCAAAACAATCAAACCGAAAAAATGAATTAACGAGCATCTCTACACATTCTATCAACAATACAGTAACATATAATCATCATACTATCATAATAACATATAAAATCAGTAAAATATATGAAAAAAATAAAAAACTAGGGTTAGGGTTTATACCCTAATCGAGAATCAAGAGATATCAACGAGTAGAGAAGAACGAGAGAAACGCGTTTATGCAATTGATTTGATGATCCAAGCTCTTGATTGAATGAAGATGATGATGATGTTGGGTGTGGTAGGCAATGGCCAAGGGAAGGAGAAAAAGGGAGAGAGCAAAATGTGGAGCTAGGTTTAGAAGTGTAAAAATTAAAATGAATTGTAAAATGCCAAAAATTGAAAAGCAAATGGGAGTGTACTCCCTCCCATGGATTCGGCCGAATGCGGTGAGTGGGGTTGGTCCCACTTGGCCCAATTTGTTAAATGCTAAATTCCTTGTGGCCCGAATGCCCGATCGAAGCCCGAAACGCGAAAACACGACTACGCGATTGAAAATTCGGAGAGATAACAAATACGCGACGAAAAATATATATAAACACTATATATAAACATATGACATTAAAATATCAAATTTAAAATAATTAGGACATAAAAATCCCAAAAGCTCGACCGTTGGTTTGAAAACCGAAAACATTCGCCAGATAGAAATCCACGACACGTAGAAACGTACGATCTAGAATATGAATACAAATATTCATTTAACACATAATAATTAATATATTATTACATAAATAATAATATAGGTCATAGAAATGATGTGGCACGAATAACAATTAACGGTCGTTAAATAATTAACGGTAAAATATAACGGAAAAAGTAGGGTCGTTACAATAATTGCCCTTGCTAACCCATAGGAAGAAACAATAGATTTAGGCCCATCACATATAAATTAAACATTCAGGCCCTACTGATATCCTGAATTGATGTTTAGCGACCTAACGACATCGCACTAAAATAAACCGTCCGTTTTGGCTATATCATGCACCAGGAACAAAGGAAAAAATTTATGAAGAAAAGGGTATACCAAAAATAAAAAAATAAAGAGTAAAGTCTCTAGAATAAAGGCAAAGAAAAACCCGAAAAGTTGCCCAAAGAAGGATTGACGGACGAGCCAAGAAAAGACAAAAGTCTTAGCAAAATTCGCATCTTCCGAAGAAACTTATCACGGAATTCAAACCGTTCTCTATCCAAAATGGATACTCTAAAGAATCAAAATCTATCAATTCTCTTTAAAAATCAAAAGATCAGAATACCTTTCACCTTTCCACAAACATCTCAACCAACCCTACAATCTGTCTTCTTCTTGAAAGAATGCCTAGGAAGAAGATCAGTGTTGTCCTTAATTAACCTGTGGAGATATCGATACTTTACCAAGCCTATGATGAGAACCGTTACACGAATGTCTTCTGAGCGACAATACAACAAGATTAGGGCACCCTAAACACTTGAGTGATATGAGTGATCCACTAGTGAGAAGCCTGGTCATGTATACTCTACATCTGAGAGTTGGAAAGTACGCCTTTTTCACTATGGACGCGTGTGAAATCTAGCGACTAAAACCATCGAAGTTCGAAACTTTTTCTACTACTTTCGAAAGATGTGACGACTTCTGATAAAGGCATAATAAAAGAATCTAAGGGTGGACGAGAGAGAATCTACTAGAAAGAACCTTATATTCCCGCTTATTGCTTGAGGACAAGCAAAGCTAAGTGTGTGGTATTTGATATCGGCCAAAAAGTCACGTTTTTACCCTCGATATTGAACCCTAAATCCATAAAGTTCCAAACTTTGTAGCCAAAATAATCGCTTTTTCGATTAGTTTTGTAGATTAAGTAATTACAAAGGCGATGCAAAAAGAATCAAAGTAAAACAGAGCTAAAACGAAGAATCTAGAGTGAATACGGTGAAAGACAAGTTACGACAAAGGAAATCAAGTTACGATCCACGAAACAAGCTGGCCAGGGCAGGCCATACGGCTTGCCATACGGCCTTCCAGTGTAAAAAATGACCTGCCATACGGCCTGCACAAACGGCCTTGAAAACGGTTGGCCAAAGCAAACGGCCTATAAAAACGGCCGGCCATACGGTTTGCCAGCCGTATGGCAGCTGAATCTTTGCCTATTTAAGGGGCCTCTTCGCATTCATTTTTACACACACTTAATTTGTACTTCAATTTATAATTTCAATCTTTTTAGTTAGTTTTTAGTAGTAGCTAGCTTAGCTTTTATTTTCCGGAAGATATCCAGGCGAGTCCCTGCGAACTCGGGCAGACTTCTTCCACCTTTTCAGGTTTCTATCCGAAACGTTTGTCTTTTTGATTAAACATGTATTGTTACCATTTATGTTTGATAATGCATTCCGATATTACGATGTTAGCTTAATTAATCTGTATGTTTCCATGATAGAAGTTTGGGTTAGCGTAGTTATGTTAAATTAGTACGGTTATGATTGTTATGCTGAACTTGTGAATCTGATCGATTTATATGCTAGCATCTTAAGGATTGACCAACCTAGGTTGTGATCAAGACTTGTCCACCTATATGAACTTAGCTACTGTGACGACCCGGAAATTTTTGACCAAATTTAAACTAATCTTAATATGAATTCGACATTATAAGCAAAGTCTGTAATATTGAGTCTCAAAATTTTTGGAACTGTTTTATTAAATTAATTGACCTTTAACTATCCCTGACGATTCACGAATCGCTGATTGTAAATAGATGCATATGTATGTATACAATATCTAAAGGTAATTATTATAATATATAAGTATATATATATATATATATAAATAGTATAAATATTATATGTCAAAATTTATAATTATGAAATAGCATAATATTTTAAATAAAGATATAACATATATAAAATATTAATAAAATTATTATTATCATTTTTATTAAAATTATTATTATTATTATTTCCGTGTTATTAAAAATTATTAATTGTATTCCCACTTGAAATATATAACCTATCATATTTAGTAATGATAATATTGTTATTATTTTATTATTATTTATATTAACAATCTTATAAATAATATTACTATCATTAATATATTGATAATTATTAATATTAACTAGATTTAAATTATATATAACTATATATATAAATACATATATATATATATATATATATATATATATATATATATATATATATATATATATATATATATATATATATATATATATATATATATATATATATATATATATATATATATATATATATGTAATTAGATTTATGTAATATAGATATAATCAGATTCATATATAACTAAATATAAATTTATATAAATAAATATATATACAAAATTGTATATATAGGAAATTAAAGAATATGTATTTTGTGTATATCACTTTCAAGTTGTAGTAATTTGATCTCCTTGTATTCCATTCGATTTTCAGTAGGATTGAGTGCCAAACATAAAAAGACAAAATCAGTTATATATTATTATCTGCTTTATATATTTTTTTTAATTCTTTTCTATTTTCTTGATTACCAAATCGTACTTCATGTCTGTAATCAGATTTCTGTCGATATCAATTTTTTGAAAACAAACAAAATCTGTTAGATAATTGTACTCCACTTATTTATTATTATTATTATTATTATTATTATTATTATTATTATTATTATTATTATTATTATTATTATTATTATTATTATTATTATTATTATATTATTATTATTATTATTATTATTATTATTATTATTATTATTATTATTATTATTATTATTATTATTATTATTATTATTATTATTATTATTATTATTATTTTGTACGATTCTCCTGTCAATGAATTTTGCTATTAAGCACAATCGATTCCTGTTGTTTAATGAAACAAAATGATTTACATTACCAACCATACCACTCATCTTTGAACATTATTTCCGTTCGATCGAAAACCATAAACATAAAACCCGCTTGTTTTAGTTCCTGTACAACGAAACCCACTTCTTGCTATGGGTTCGGTCACCCATTTAAACATCACCACAATCACCACCCATTACCACCTTTTACCACCATGGATCCATCATCACCTTTACTCATATACAACCATCGTAAATAAGAACACACACAAAAGCATCGATCACCATCCATCACCTTTGTAGACCACACCACCTTCGCTACTATCATTGGTCAAACCCTCATCACCACCTTTACAACACACATAATTGATCATCAACTTGTAACCCACTACTTTTGATTGAAGTCATATTATTATCATTATGAAGGTTAGACAACTGCTACTTCCATTCTTTTATACTATTCGACAAACTTGCAACCAAATTCCTTGTCTATTACGAATACAAAACCAAAACCAAACCAGACTCCTTCTCTTTTTTTCTGCTAGCCCATATTATTGTGTTTTGGAACTACAATTGATTTTAGCCATACACCTTTACTTTATTTCTTTTTTTGCCGACAAATCACAAACCCAAATATTCCCATTTGATTTAATAAGAGTATTATATGTAGTTAAAGTTGAGTGGATGATGACATCCTCTCCTTTTATTTTGCTGTTTGAACGAACCACAGAGAATTGATGATGATTATGGTGGTAATATAATAGTGATGTTAGATGATAATCATAATGATAATGGAAATATGACGTGGGATTATGATGGAGATGTGCATGGGATTCCAAATTCAACAAAGTTGGCTTTAAAGGGTTCTTTACTTTATTTTAGGTTCGATCAATTGAATAGACCGAGGGGCCAAATTACACCTTGGCATAGGTCGGTTTCTATTTTATTCGAACACCATCAACCCCAAAAACTCTCTATTTTTTTTTCCTTCCACGTCAACTAGCAATCGCGTTTTTTTAATAGCTTTAGAAACCGAAATCAGTATTATACTGTTGGGGCTGTGTAAAGTTGTTTCATTAGGCCAGGATTTATTTGATATGGGTCGTGTATTGGTTATAAGAATGGGTCGTAAGACAGTTTTTATTTTTGGGTCGAGATGTTGGATGATGATGATAAATAATTATGATGATGAAGATCGAAGTGATGATGACAATAACGATGATAGGATGATGATGATTAAGAGGTACGATATTAGTAATGAATCCATTGATGATGGTTATGATGATGTCGATTGAGTCTTAGATGAAGAAACAAATTGACAGATAGATATATAAGTTATACAGTCTTAATCAGGGTTTAAGACAGGAATCAAATCACAGATTGATGGTTAGGTGTTGTATTGATAAACTATAGGTCTTGAGTTCGAATCCCAGCCCGTACAGTTATTTATCCTTTTTCAGCGAATAAATGTATTAGGCTAAGTGTTGGGCTGTATATGTGCTGTTGGGCTAAATGTGATTTCATTAATCGGGCTTGAAAAATAAAAGGGTTATAAGTAACTAAATTGAGTTTAAATCAGAAAAACAAGATAGATCAGAGGGTTAAGGGGTAGTTGTGTGGAACGAGAGGTTGCAGGTTCGAGCCCGAACTGTGTCAGTTTGTTTTCTTTTTGGAAGCTCTCCCTTTTAAGGTAGCTTTATTATTATTATTATTATTATTATTATTATTATTATTATTATTATTATTATTATTATTATTATTATTATTATTATTATTATTATTATTATTATTATCATTTGTATTAAAAACTATCGTTCTAATTAAAAGTATCATTTTTATTATTATTATTATTATTAGAAAAATTATCATTTTAATTAAAATCATTATTTTTACTATCATTATTATTATTTTAACATTAATATCACTAATTATACATTATTATTATTATTATTAATACTAGTATCAATATTAATTTATCAAATAACTATTAGATATATAAAACTATATTTACTACATATAACATAATTTTATTAATACTTTTATAATAAATATTAATAAATATAACTAATTAGGTTATTTATGAAACACTTAATTAAAATAACAAATTAAATCACTAATAAAAAATATATATAATTGTTCGATTACGATTATACGTTTTAATATATATACAAATAATATAGGTTCATGAATCCGAGGCCAACCATATACTTGTTCAATGTCGTTCTATGTATTTTTACTACAAAATACATTAGGTGAGTTTCATTTACTCCCTTTTTCTCTTTACGTTTTTGGGCTGAGAATACATGCAAATGCTTTATTAACTGTTTTACAATAATTATATGCGTGAGTTTCATTTGATTCCCTTTTACTCTTTACATTTTGGGCTGAGAATACATGCAAATGTTTTAATAACTCTTTTACAATATTTATATGTGTTAGCTTCATTTGCTCCCTTTTTTAATGCTTTTACAATATATATTTTTGGGACTGAGAATACTTGCGCTGTTTTTATAACTGTTTTATGAAATAGACACAAGTAATTGAAACTACATTATATGGTTGAATGATCGAAATCGAATATGTCCCTTTTTATTAAGTCTGGTAATCTAAGAATTAGGGAACAGACACCCTAATTGACGCGAACTCTAAAGATAGATCTATCGGGCCCAACAAGCCCCATCCAAAGTACCGGATGCTTTAGTACTTCGAAATTTATATCATGTTCGAAGGAGGATCCCGGAATGATGGGGATATTCTTATATGTATATTGTGAATGTCGGTTACCAGGTGTTCAATCCATATGAATGATATTTTTGTCTATATGCATGGGACGTATGTTTATGAGAAATGGAAATATGAAATCTTGTGGTCTATTAAAATTATGAAATGATTATTTATGTTAAACTAATGAACTCACCAACCTTTTGGTTGACACTTGAAAGCATGTTTATTCTCAGGTATGCAATAAATCTTCCGCTGTGCATTTGCTCATTTTAAGGACATTACTTAGAGTCATTCATGGCATATTTCAAAAGACGTTACATTCGAGTCGTCGAGTTCATCAAGATTATTATTAAGTCAATTATAGTTGGATATATTATGAAATGGTATGCATGTCGTCAACTTTCATTGTAAAGAAAGATTGTCTTTTAAAATCGAATGCAATGTTTGTAAGATGAATCATATAGAGGTCAAGTACCTCGCGATGTAACCAACTGTTGTGAATCGTTTATAATTGATATGGACTTCGTCCGGATGGATTAGTACGGGTCTTCACAGTTGGTATCAGAGCAGTGGTCTTAGCGAGTCAGGTCTTGCATTAGTGTGTCTAACTGATAGTCGTTAGGATGCATTAGAGAGTCTGGACTTCGACCGTGTCTGCATGTCAAAAGTTTTGCTAATCATTTTTGTCAGAATACATCTGCTTATCATCCTTAGGAAATTACCTGCTCATTATTCTTAGTCTAGACACGTTTTACTGCATTGACTGCATAAATAGTGTATAGACAAAATTCATATATTAGCGTATCTGTCACTGTAGACTTTATCTGACACGTTTCCTTAATTATCTCCGTAATTCACGGGATCTTTGGAAGTATGTATAGATATTCTATATATAATTAGAATATCATTTGATATTCGAAAATAATTTCATATCAAAACCCTTTAACTGGTCGTGAGAGATGGATCCTACACCTAGATTGGATTCCATTAGTTCCGGAAGCGATTTCGAGATGTATATTAAAGCACACTCCGAGATCAATGAACCAGAAGTGCCTCAACCATTTAGTTATTTTTCTTTCTGGAGGAGATGGGGGTGGGTCCAAGACTTACTCACTCGATGGAGAAATGAAGAAGGCGAGCCCTACCGCAAACCAAACTTACCTCCTAACATCGGAGAAAACGATGTACTTACCGGTGAACCTATGCGCAACACTGTATTCACCCTTCTTGCTAAAGTTTTCCACCTCGAAGGTCGCATTACTGCAATCTCAGAAAATATTCAACCTCTACTTCCGAATACCAATCGAAGGGGAATATTAGAAGAAGTTAGGGAACTTCGAATTGATAATCAAGATCTATCGAATCAGATGAGTGGATGGATAGAAATGGTAGAGGGTAGGATAGAAACCCTGACAAGAATGGTGCGTGATTTACAAGCTATACTTACTACACCAACATCATCACCAACCTCAGCACCAACAACACTTGTAGCACCGACAGCAACAGTACCACCATCAGCAGCACCAGCAGCATAACTAGTACCAATAATAACATCATCACACGTCTCAACCTCGCAATATATACCTCAAGCATAATCATCATTCTACGAATCGTTCTACATAAACTATCTTCATCCTTCATGGCGATTATGTAATCTCTAATGTTTTAGAGATTATGTACTCTAGTTGTAGCCGTAAATCTGATGAGTTTAATATCACATTGAATCATTAAATCCATGATTACGTCTGAAGAAAATATAAATGTATATATGTTTTCATAAAGATTGTAATTAAAAATTCTTTCGTACAAAGTCTTAATCGTGAAAATATTTTAACGGGTAGGTAATACCCGAGGAATATTCAGATTTCACATTAATAAATTACACTGTACATTCTTCGAAGCTGATTCAACAGTCGTTTACTATCCTACTTACATCAACCAATATGTGTATCCGTTCACCGCAGAATAACCAATTTTATTCAAATTCATATTTGGATTTTGATTTATCATAATCCAACAAGTGGCATAATGAAGAAAACATTGGACAAAATAAAATTTGTTAGAAACAAACAAATTAACTATGAGAAATTTTGTTAAGAATCCACGCTAACTGTTTCCAGCTAACTGTTCCTAGCTAACTGATTACATTTTAATTATCACAATTTATTTATCGCAATTTAATTATCGCAATTTTAATTCTCGTAATTTTATTTATCATCATTTAATTTCTGTTATTTACTTTACGCACTTTATTTGTCGTTATTTAATTTCTGTTATTTATTTTTACGCACTTTAAATATCGGGACATGTATACAAGGTTTTGACATATCATATCGACGCATTTATATATATTATTTGGAATAACCATAGACAATCTATATGCAGTAATGATCGAGTTCTCTATACAGGGTTGAGGTTGATTCTACAATAATATATATAATTTGAGTTGTGATTGAGTCTGAGACATGTACACGGGTCACGATATGTATTAATTAATTCGAATATTATATATTAAACTATGTATGAATTATTGGACTGTCAACTGTGGACTATCGCCTGAGGACTAATAACATTGGACAATTAAAATGAATTAAAATATTGATTATAACATATGAAACTAAATATTTCTTCAAGTTTGACACTTGAATTCATCTTAAACCTCATTTGTATCTTGACGATTACAATCTGCGTTCAAATCTTTCATGATTCTTGAATACACATCAATCGAGAGGATGAACCAACCGCACTTCATCTACGGAAGGAAAGATTTATGCATATAGTATACACCTGAAAAATTCTCGGAAACTGAGTAAACGTTTAACGCGTAGCTGTGCTAATTCCTTTAGTGTTATTATTATCGAAAATAACTTTGCAATCTCTTTCCAAATTAGTCAATTTTGTCACAGCTCCAGCAAATCAACTTCGATTTTCGTTCGAAACAACCTTATTATAACCTTGATATATATGCGTGCTCTTTTATTATTACCGAGAAACCTTTTATATTCCATCATATTACCGGCAGACGTACCAGTAACCTCGTTGCTCCTTAGTTTAAATCCCTTTGACAAATCACTATATTTATCTATTGAAGTCTCGTCATGTACTCATCCGCATCTTGTAACGAAAACTGCCATAACAATTACAGGAATCAGCAATCAGTACTTTGAAAACTCACAGCATATCTACATCAACAGTTATATGTATGACATTTATCTCTTAGAATTATGATCTCTCATTCTGAAATTCTGAAAAGCACTCAGTCACAAATCAATACCTGAAAAGCACTCAGTCACAAAACTGAATAAAGCAACCGAAACCATAGACAACCATAAATGACCTTAATCATCGAAAGTTTGATGATAAAGAATAGTATATTGGAAAAGCTCAGAAAAGTTGGAACTGAAAAACGGATTGAGCTAACCACGAAGGAGACCAAGGACAAATACAAGTACCATACCATATATTCAAAGAATCCAGGTAATTCTGGATCCGATGAAACCTTTAACAAATATCTTGCTCCGTACTCCTGTTAAAATCTTGCGGAAAATCTTCCTCATCAACCATCGAACTTAGAAATTCCAAAATATCATCATAAATATCTTCGATATTTCTGAGGATATTTTCATAAATATTCTCGTCCGAAATTATATACCTCTTCGTGCTTCCTGTGTATCATTATATTGGAAACATTCAATAGAAAATTTAGTACCGAAAAGCAGATTATGCGAAACTATGAAGAAAGCAGCGGACAAATCACAAAGAATAAGTTTGACTTCAAAGAATCCAAATAATTAAATGCCTGCTGAAGTCTTTAGCGAATATCTTGCTCCTTACTCCAAACTCTTGCAGATAAATTTTCTTCACCATCCTTCGATATTAGAAATTCTAAGATATCATAGTATCTTTCATTATAAATATCCTCCATATTTCTGAACATATTTTAATAACTATTCTCATCTGAAATCATTAATCTCTTCGTGCTATCAGTGTTACATCATATAGAAACTGTTAGTTTCTATATTCTGTAAACTTTCGAGCTTAAAATATGAAAGTTATTGAAGTAATGTTGGGAACTGATGCATGAGTTAGTATAATATAATGACACTTGATCAACGTGATTATATTACAGTAAGTCATGCTGAGTTTCTAAATGGGACATGATGATTCACAGATTATAACGTCATCATGTGCTATGTGACACGACTCTTACATTTTATCTGATATATAAACATATCAAGAACATATTTTCTTGATAGTTCTATATTTCCCGGATTCTGGTAATTTGACAAATCAAATCGTGCCATTACGATTTCCTTCTTAGAACATTAACAATATTCATTCTGAAGTTTATATCTGCGAATTCTGAACCATTACAAGCGGTGTTTAATCCCAAGAATAAGAAACGAAGGGACAAAGCTCCAAAATATAAGAGAAAATATAAAGCCCAATAACAACACGGAGGTTACAAACCGTGGATATTAATACGAATAGCAATATAAAGACACGGTATGATTAAGAATAGTATTACCCTAAGGTAATAGTAGGAGTAAACAGATTCTTCTGGTGGAAGATTGAAAAGAAGAATGACAGAAATGATAATTAGGAAATAACAAGGATTAGAACTGTATTAGGAATATTCACAATCTTTTGGATGTACGAACTAAGAAAGAAAGTATTGGAATGGTGAAAATAATGGAAGGGAAGAAGTTCATTTATAGTGGAAATACCAGACAGAGAAATCGAGACAGATCATTGTATTTAATTATAGAGATCTTAATTTCCTTACTCGCCGAAGAATCAAATCTTTTAGATTTCGAAGGATTTCTTTAAATCCCTTGAATTCCGGAGTTCAATCGCAACTACGTCAAAAGTTATGGAAAAATCTCCACTTCTTCATCTCGATCTTTTGTGATAGCTTCATTCATACGCTTCGAATAATCGAATCATCTTAGCCATATTACTCAATGATGATAAAACTCTATTTATCAACTCATATTCGTCATGAAAACATTTTTATTGTTAACCATGACCACCTCACTCAAATTTCGGGACGAAATTTCTTTAACGGGTAGGTACTGAGACGACCCGGGAATTTTTGACCAAATTTAAACTAATCTTAATATGAATTCGACATGATAAGCAAAGTCTGTAATATTGAGTCTCAAAATTTTTGGAACTATTTTATTAAATTAATTGACCTTTGACTATCCCTGACGATTCACGAATCGCTGATTATAAATAGATGCATATGTATGTATACAATATCTAAAGGTAATTATTATAATTGATAATGCTAAAAACGAACATATAATTCATAGCATTATTCCTCAAGAAAGACAAGCTTTTAGTTGCAATTGTTCTATTTACAAGTGATATTCGTTTAAATAATAAAAGGTGAAGACAAAAGACAGATTCGACGAATTGAAGACGCAAACGACCAAAAAGCTCAAAAGTACAATAGACAATCAAAAAGGTTCCAATTATTGATAAGAAACGTCTCGAAATTACAAGAGTACAAGATTCAAAACGCAAAGTACAAGATATTAAATTGTACGCAAGGACGTTCGAAAATCCGGAACCGGGACATGAGTCAACTCTCAACGCTCGACGCAACGGACTAAAAATTACAAATCAACTATGCACATAAATATAATATAATATTTAAATAATTCTTATAATTATTTAATATATTATATATATATTTATAAATCCGTCAGCAAGAAAGACTCCAAAGTATCTGAGCTGTAATTTCAAACTCCGCGACTCGCGGAGTTTGAAGGCCAAAAAGGCCGCGAGTCGCGGAGCCCCAATTTCAGAAAATCCCTATAAACTCGCGCATTCTGATCGTAATCATCATTTTTTTTTTCTTCTCCTCATTCATACGTAAAATATATATATATATTTATATTTTAATTTTAATTTTAATTATAATTCTAATAATAAAGGTATGTTAGCGAATGTTGTAAGGGTGTAAGTCAAAATTCTGTCCGTGTAACGCTACGCTATTTTTAATCATTGTAAGTTATGTTCAACCTTTTTACATTAATGTCTCGTAGCTAAGTTATTATTATGCTTATTTAAAACGAAGTAATCATGATGTTGGGCTAATTACTAAAATTGGGTAATTGGGCTTTGTACCATAATTGGGGTTTGGACAAAAGAACGACACTTGTGGAAATTAGACTATGGGCTATTAATGGGCTTTATATTTGTTTAACTAAATGATAGTTTGTTAATGTTAATATAAAGATTTACAATTGGGCGTCCCTATAAATTACCATATACACTCAATCGGACACGATGGGCGGGGTATTTATATGTACGAATAATCGTTCATCTAACCGGACACGGGAATGGATTAATAGCCACTAGAATAATTAAAACAGGGGTGAAATTATGTACAAGGACACTTTGTATAATTGATAACAAAATATTAAAACCTTGGGTTACACTCAGTAGACATCCTGGTGTAATTATTAAACAAAATATTAAAATCTTGTTACAGTTTAAGTCCCCAATTAGTTGGAATATTTAACTTCGGGTATAAGAATAATTTGACGAGGACACTCGCACTTTATATTTATGACTGATGGACTGTTATGGACAAAAACCAGACGGACATATTAAATAATCCAGGACAAAGGACAATTAACCTATGGGCATAAAACTAAAATCAACACGTCAAACATCATGATTACGGAAGTTTAAATAAGCATAATTCTTTTATTTCATATTTAATTTCCTTTATAATATATTTAATTGCACTTCTAATTATCGCATTTTTATTTATTGTTATTGTATTTAATTGCACTTTTAATTATCGTACTTTTTAATTATCGCAAGTTTCTTTTATCGCACTTTTATTATTCGCAATTTCATTAATGCTTTAATTTAAGTCTTGTATTTATTCTTAATATTTTACATTTGGTTTTAACTGCGACTAAAGTTTTAAAATCGACAAACCGGTCATTAAACGGTAAAAACCCCCCTTTATAATAATAATTTTACTTATATATATATATTTGTATTTTTATAAAAGTTAACTAATATAGCGTTAAGCTTTGTTTAAAAAGATTCCCTGTGGAACGAACCGGACTTACTAAAAACTACACTACTGTACGATTAGGTACACTGCCTATAAGTGTTGTAGCAAGGTTTAAGTATATCCGTTATCTAAATAAATAAATATCTTGTGTAAAATTGTATCGTATTTAGTAGTATTTTCTGCTAAAATTAATAACTATTTTATACCACTCCGCTAGCACATCAAGTATTTTTGGCGCCGCTGCCGGGGAATCTCTTAAAAGCCAGAAGCGCAACGCTACAAAAAAAAAAAAAAAAAGATTTTTTGTTTACTTCTATTAAAAGTCGCTTTTATAAAAATACGTTTTAAATATTCGAAAATATAAAAAGAAAAACAAAAATATAAGTATTTTTAAGATTTTGTTAAATATTTAAGTTTTATAAAGTTTCTTTATTTTTATTTTATAAAAACATAAGTTTTATTTAAGTATTTTGTTTTTATTTAAAAACATAAAAAAATATATATAAATCTAGTTTTAAGCATTTTATTTATTAAAATTATAAAGTAGTTCTATTTTATTTAAGTTTTTAAAATATAAGTTTTTATACACATATTTTTTTTTAACAGAAAAATTAAAACCAAAAAAAAAAAAATAAATAAATAAAGAAAAACGCGTCGAATTTAAATAACCTGTCAGCTGAATTTTGGAACCCCGCGAGTCGCGGGGTTTGAAGCTTTGAATACCGCAAGTCGCGGAGACCATCTGACACAGCTGACCAGAACCCTAATCAAGCATTAATTACGGGTAATTATAATAATTATTAATATAAAACCCTAATTATCAATTATTATTAAAATTAAGTTTTATTTTAAAATTTCTTTTTATTTAATTTGTTTTATTTAGTTTAATTAGTTTAATTAAATTGTAAAATTAGTAGTTTTATTAAATAAATAATATAAAAATAATATTTTTATAAAAATTGTACTTTTTACAACTTTTTGTATATTTTTATATTTTGTCCCTTTTTAATCGTTGTAGCGTAATATTTGTATTTTTCGCTCACATTTAATTTTAAACTTAGTTTTTGCCATAGTCATTTTTACTCCTAGATTTTTAGGCTTTGCCGTAGAATTCCTTAAGTGCTTTTTCTTTAGACTAAGATTTAGGTACTTTAGAATTTTGCGACGCCTTTTTAAGTTTTAGTTTCTTTTTAAGTTATTTCCATTTGGGATATAGTTTTTCCTATAAGCTTTAATATTTTTAGACACCTTTTACTATGTACCAATTATCATTCCAATTAGTAATCTCAATTTGCGATTATAATTTTAAGTTAGTTGTAGTAATAAGGTTAGGTTAGTCAAGTATTTTTAAGTTTTTATAAGTTTCTTTTATTTTTCCGTCACCTTTTATTTTTCAACCATTTTTCTTTTTCAACCTTTTTCCGACGAACTCTTTTTCTTTCTTATTTCTCTCTATTCTAGTTTTAGGACATAGATTTTTATTCTACTTCTTATCTAAATTTCTTAAAATTACGAAAATTTATTTTAAGTGGTTAAATTGATAGACATCAAAATTTTCTGGTTCGTAGTAATACTTGGATTTGTACGTGGACCGGGTTATTGGAGCCAAACATTCCTCAATTATATTGAGACCAAACGAATCCTGCCCCTCTGCTGCATCTTTTGGCTATTCGAAACGTGGGCAAAATCAGAAAAGTCTATTGGTTGGATAACTTATTATAATTTTTCTTTCCTTTTAAAAACTAATAGGATATTCAGTGAATGCACCGAGCAAGACGTTCACCACCTTTTGTACGTTCACCACCTGTAACTAGATCAAGACATTCAGCAAATATTACTGCCGTTGAGTTTTCTTTAGATTCGTCATCCAGTCGACCAAGTACTCCAGTTCAAATTTCCGATAATCCATTTTTTGAATCCGACCTCACAATTGAGAATCCGGAGAATATTCAGGAACGGTTCGTAGATCCTGAACCACTAAACTTTCCTCCGGAACCACCAATCATTCAAACAGAGATTGTTGAGGAACGAACCATTAAATCAGAATCCTCTAGTGATTCCGATTCAACAAATTCAATTATGGAGAATCTGGAACCTTTAAGTATGGAGGACCGAATGAGAGCTAAACGCACTGGCCAAGGTCATGCAATTACTCATCCAGACATTACTGCGCCAGATTATGAAATCAAAGGACAAATTCTACACATGGTGACTAATCAATGCCAATTTAGTGGTGCGCCGAAGGAAGATCCAAATGAACATCTACGTACCTTTAATAGGATCTGCACACTATTTAAAATCCGAGAAGTGGAGGATGAACAGATATATCTTATGTTATTTCCCTTGACTTTAAAAGGAGAAGCCAAAGATTGGTTGGAATCGTTACCTGAAGGGGCGATTGATACATGGGACGTTTTAGTTGAAAAATTTCTTAAACAATTCTTTCCTGCATCTAAAGCCGTAAGACTTCAAGCAGAAATTGTTACGTTCACACAGAAACCAAATGAAACTCTATATGAGGCGTGGACTAGATATGGAAAGTTGTTAAGAGGATGTCCGCAACATGGTTTAGACACCTGTCAAATAGTACAAATATTCTACCAAGGATGCGACATCACTACAAGGAAAGACATAGATATAGCAGCTGGTGGTTCTATTATGAAGAAAACCGAAACTGATGCTTACAAAATTATTGATAACACTGCTTCCCACTCACATGAGTGGCACCAAAAAAAAGATATCATTAGATCATCTAAAGCAGCTAGAGCCGATTCTAGCCATGACTTAGATTCCATTTCCGCAAAGATAGATGCTGTGGAACGACGAATTGAAAAGATGACTAAAGATATTCACTCAATACAAATTAGTTGTGAGCAGTGTGGAGGACCACATTTGACAAAAGATTGTCTCAGTATTGAATTAACAATGGAACAAAGAGAGAATATTTCATACATAAACCAAAGGCCTGGAAATAATTATCAGAATAATTATCAACCGCCAAGACCAATTTACAATCAAAACCAGAATTATAACCGAAATATTCCATACAACAACCAACAAGGTCCTAGCAATCAACAAGTATCCAATAATACTTATAATCAGCAAAGACCTAATTTTCAAAACAAACCACCACAACAAACCGATGATAAAAAGCCGAATTTAGAAGATATGATGACGAAGCTAGTTGAAACTCAAACGCAATTTTTCACATCTCAGAAACAAACCAATGAACAAAATGCTCAAGCATTTAGAAATCAACAAGCTTCTATTCAAAATCTGGAACAAGAAGTAAGTAACCTAGCAAGGTTAATAGGTGAAAGAAAACCGGAAAGTCTACCTAGTGATACAAATGCTAACCCCCGGAATGAAACAGCTAAAGCCATTACCACAAGAAGTGGTACAACACTTAAACCACCTGAAATACCTGTAACTTCTGATGAAGCCATTCCTACTCCACAAGAACCACAACCTGATCAAGATAAGGAAAAAGAACCGGTAGTTGAAAAGGTTAATGAAGATAACACAGCTAAGGCTAAACCATATGTTAAACCATACCAACCACCACTTCCTTACCCGAGTAAAATGAAGAAATAAAAACTTGAAGCCGAGCAATCCAAATTCTTGGATATGTTTAAACAGATAAATGTAAATCTTCCTTTCATTAATGTGATTTCAGGAATGCCTAGATATGCTAAATTCTTGAAAGATCTAATCTCAAATAGAAAGAAAATGGAAGAACTCTCGGCTGTTACTATGAATGCTAATTGTTCAGCAGTGCTGTTGAATAAGATACCAGAAAAATTATCTGATCCAGGAAGTTTCACAATTCCATGTTTTCTGGGTAGTCTTAGTTCAATAGAAGCATTGGCAGACTTAGGTGCTAGTATAAATCTAATGCCATATTCACTATACGCTAAACTAGACCTTGGAGAATTAAAACCAACCAGAATAAGCATACAACTAGCCGATAGATCAATAAAATATCCTAGAGGGATAATGGAGAACATGCTAGTTAAAGTTGGTACTTTAGTATTTCCAGTAGATTTTGTTGTTCTGGACATGGAAGAAGATTCTCAAGTTCCTCTCATATTAGGAAGACCATTCTTAAACACGGCTAAAGCAATGATAGACGTGTTCGGTAAGAAACTGACCCTAAGTATAGAGGATGAGAGTGTTACCTTTTCAGTTGATAGAGCAATGCAACAACCACAATCTGCAGATGATACATGTTATTATATTCAAACTATAGATGCACATGCAGAATTATTAGAAGAATTTCCAGAATTACAAGGAACAGGAGAATGTTCTTTAGGAGAAGGTAATGAACCAATTGATGAAGCTGAAATGTTAGCTACACTTATAGCTAATGGATATGAACCAACAACAGAAGAAATTCAAATGCTAAAAGAAGAAGACAAATATCGATATAAATCATCGATAGAAGAACCTCCGAAATTAGAATTAAAGCCACTTCCAAACCATTTGGAATACGCTTATTTACATGGTGAATCTGAATTACCTGTAATAATATCGTCTTCTCTTACTAAAAATGAGAAATCACAACTCATTTCTGTGTTGAAAGCCCATAAACCAGCCATTGCATGGAAGATTCATGATATTAAAGGAATAAGTCCTTCGTATTGCACACATAAAATCCTTATGGAAGAAGGTCATAAAACGTATGTGCAACGCCAACGAAGACTAAATCCTAATATGCAAGATGTAGTTAAGAAAGAGATTATTAAACTGCTAGATGCAGGTTTAATTTATCCAATCTCTGATAGTCCATGGGTAAGCCCAGTTCAATGCGTGCCTAAGAAGGGTGGCATGACTGTCATTACAAATGAGAAAAATGAACTTATTCCTACTAGGACTGTAACAGGATGGCGTGTGTGTATTGATTATAGAAAATTAAATGACGCCACCAGAAAAGATCACTTTCCCTTACCTTTCATAGATCAAATGCTGGAAAGATTAGCCGGAAATAGTTACTATTGTTTTCTAGATGGATTTTCCGGATATTTTCAAATTCCAATAGCACCCGAGGACCAAGAGAAAACCACATTCACGTGCCCTTATGGTACTTTTGCTTACAAACGCATGCCATTTGGACTTTGTAACGCCCCTGCAACCTTTCAAAGGTGTATGATGGCGATTTTTCATGACATGATAGAAGAATGCATGGAAGTTTTCATGGATGACTTTTCAGTCTTCGGTGATACATTTGAATCATGTCTAGTTAATCTTGAACGAATGCTTATTAGATGCGAACAATCAAATCTAGTACTTAATTGGGAGAAATGCCATTTCATGGTTAAAGAAGGCATCGTTCTTGGACATAAAATTTCAAAAGAAGGAATTGAAGTGGATAGAGCTAAAGTAGATGTAATTGCTAAACTTCCACATCCCACCAATGTTAGAGGAATTAGGAGTTTTCTAGGGCATGCCGGTTTTTACCGACGTTTCATAAAAGATTTTTCTAAAATTGCCACTCCTATGAATAAACTCCTAGAAAAGGATGCTCCATTCATCTTTTCAGATGAGTGTATCAAATCTTTTAATATTCTTAAAGAAAAACTCACTAATGCGCCGATTATGATAACACCAAATTGGAATCTACCATTTGAACTAATGTGCGATGCAAGTGATTTTGCAATGGGAGCCGTTTTAGGACAAAGGATTGAAAAACGATTTCAACCTATATATTATGCTAGTAAGACGTTACAAGGAGCACAAACGAACTATACAACTACTGAAAAAGAACTCCTTGCTATTGTCTTTGCTTTTGACAAATTTCGATCATATCTCATTCTAGCAAAAACGGTGGTCTATACCGACCATTCTGCTCTTAGATACCTATTTTCAAAACAAGATGCTAAACCAAGATTAATCCGTTGGATCTTACTCTTACAAGAGTTTGATATTGGAATCCGAGATAAAAGAGGAGCAGAAAATCTCGCCGCTGATCATCTTTCTCGTCTTGAAAATCCCGAATTAGAAGTTCTAAATGAATCGGCCATACAAGACAACTTTCCTGATGAATATCTATTGAAGATAGATTATAATGAAATCCCATGGTTTGCAGACTATGCAAATTATTTAGTATGTGGATTCCTTGAAAAAGGATTATCGTACCAAAGACGAAAGAAATTCTTCAGTGATATAAAACACTATTTCTGGGAAGATCCACATCTGTTTAAAAGTTGTCCCGATGGAATAATACGCCGATGTGTATTTGGAGATGAAGCTAGTAAAATTTTAAACCATTGTCACACAGGACCAACAGGAGGGCATTATGGGCCTCAACTAACAGCAAGAAAAGTTTATGAAGCTGGATTCTATTGGCCTACAATTTACAAAGACGCACACCTTCTTTGCAAATCCTGTGATGCATGTCAAAGGGCCGGAAAAATAAATCAACGTGATGAAATGCCACAAAATGTCATCCAAGTATGTGAAGTATTTGACATTTGGGGTATTGACTTTATGGGTCCATTTCCAAAATCTCATAATAATCTATATATACTCGTAGCCATTGATTATGTATCTAAATGGGCGGAAGCACAAGCTCTCCCAACTAACGATGCACGAGTTGAAGTCAACTTTTTAAAACGTCTTTTTGCAAGGTTTGGAACACCGAAAGCTTTAATAAGTGATCGGGGTACTCATTTCTGTAATAATCAACTTGAGAAAGTTCTTAAAAGATATGGAGTAACTCATAAAATCTCCACCGCATATCATCCACAAACAAGTGGACAAGTTGAAAATACCAACCGAGCTTTAAAACGTATTCTAGAGAAAACCGTAGGATCAAATCCGAAGGAATGGTCCATTAAATTGGAGGATGCACTCTGGGCTTTTAGAACAGCCTACAAAACTCCAATTGGAACCACACCTTTTAGACTTGTTTATGGAAAAGCATGTCATCTTCCAGTAGAAATTGAACACAAAGCATTTTGGGCTTTGAAGACATGTAATCTTGATTTACATGAAGCCGGACGTCTACGATTAAGTCAACTAAACGAATTAGAAGAATTAAGACATGAAGCATACGATAATTCGTTAATCTATAAAGAAAGAACGAAGAAATGGCATGATAAAAGAATCAGAAGTTCAAAAGAATTTAAAGAAGGAGACAGAGTTCTTCTTTTCAATTCACGATTCAAGCTATTTCCTGGAAAATTGAAATCAAGATGGTCTGGACCATTCATAGTCAAAAGAGTTTTCCCATACGGAACGATAGAATTGATAAATTCAAATGGGATTGAATTTAAAGTTAATGGTCACAGAGTTAAACATTACATACATGGTCCGATGGAAGTCGACAACGAAGTTAATCACAATTTCGACACCACAGGTAACTAAGTGTGGGGAGAATCAAGTCTTTAAAGGATAATATGTATTTCTGTTAGAGTTAGATTGTCTGTTTTCATATAGTTCTCGAAAATGGAACCCGAATGGTCTTTCCCTAGCAGACCCTAAAGAACTAGTCTTCTCCCCCCATTCTGAATTTTTATTTTTTTAGGTTTTTACAAAATGAAGACTGCCTGTGAACTAAACCATGGTCTAATGCTACACGCTTTGATCACTAAAAGAAATAATGACATACTACCAAGTGAAATAGTATCAGTAATCAGAGAAAGAATGGACGGAGTTAGAAAAGAATCCAGATGCGAAGATAATAAGTTACAATTTGGTAAAGGAAAATCAAAATCCGCAGCGAAAAGAAGAGCACGACACCTAGAAAGATGTCAAAAATGCGGAAAATGGTCACATGGAGGTAAATGTTCAAATAATCAAACCTATTCAAATACCGAATTTGTTACTTTATGCAGAGACGGACCGTTCATATGTTTAGAAGAAAAGACACTGAATGCTCGAGGTTACGCCTATGTAGCTATGAAAAACCAATTAAACCGACTATCTTATGAATGGGATAGATCATATAACTAAGAAATCTATCTCACAGGTATGTTTGTACAGTTTTTATTTTATTTTTTTTTATTTTTAACCTTTTGATAATAAACGCTAATTTGTTCGCTAAAAAGTATTAAATTGGTATTGAATAAAATTAGGTTTGGCGACCGAAATTATTGATATCATTCAAAAATTTATTACATCACTGCGAAATTTAACGTTTATTCTTAAGGTATAAATATCTTTAAACAATCAACCCAAAATATTTCAAAAATTCGTCATGAGTTAAATTAGGTCTTGGAACCGAAATTACTTTACTGAAAAGAGGGGCGCATATTTTTGATAATATTTGATTGACTAAAGTGGGATAAAAAGCCAAAAAGATTTTTAATTTTATTTTTACCATGTTTTTAAAATTAATATTTAAATCTTAAATTAATATTGTAAACTTTGTAAAAACAATATATTTAAAATTGTAAATATTTGAAAAATTAATATAAGTTTGGTATGAATTTATAAATTTTTAAATTAAGTTTGGTGTGAATTTTTAATTTTTAAAATATAAATTTTTAATTTTATGCATTTTAAATTTTAAGTTTGGTGTGAATTTTTAATATAAATTTTGAATTTTATATTTAAGTTGTGTGAATTTAAAAACAAAAATTTACTTTATCTCATTAAGTTAAAAATATGATTTTTTAAAATTCGTCGTAAGTTGAAGACTAGGTCTTTGAACTGAAATTGCTTTACCCGAGAGAGGGACGAGAACTTTTATTATCATTATTTTTAATCTCATTGAATTAAAGTATGCCAAAAACATTAAAAAACCCCAAAAATCTTAGCTTTTAAAACAATCGCTACAAAAAGACAAATTTTAAAATTTTGTCGAGGGACGGACTAGGACATCGATCCGAAACGACCTCGTCCTAAATAACAAGGGAAACAAAATTTTAAAATTAAGTACTTAATTGTTTTATAAGTTAATGATTATAATAAAAAAAAAAGCAAACTCCGCGAGTCGCGGAGTTTGAAGGCTTAAATGCCGCGACTCGCGGAGGGGTCGGATTACAGAAAAAAAATATAGCTGAAACAGATCAGTCCCAACCCACAAAACACACAAACACTGCGAAAACTGCTCGAAAATACCCGAAAAATACACCCCAAAATCACAATTTTTAACCGTTAATCACCAAATTTTTTACTAAAATCATGTTGAGAAGGATGCTATCTAGGAATTACTCAAGAAAAACGGTAAATTTCTACACCTAAACACCATTTAATTCGAAATTAGTGTTCTTGAGCCATTTTTTCCCCAATTTAATTTTGATGCTTTTTAGTGTAATTAGGCTTAAATTGTTTATGTATTATGCTTGTATAACCTAGATTGATGCTATTTAACATGATTAGAAGCCTTAAACTTCAAATTTTGAATAATCTAGGGTTTGTGTTCTTGAGCAAATTTGGGGCTTTTTGATATAGACAGGTTATGGCCGATTGTTGTCATGAATTGTTGCTAAATTAAGTAGTGTAACATGTTTAGGTAGTTAAATGATCCAAACTTTGAGCCTAAACATGATTTTGAGAATTAAAGTGGACTTTTTCAAGTCTAAAATTCATGAACTTGATTTTTGAAAGATAATGCCATTTGAAACTTGTTTAATTGCTAGTAATGATTATTTTGACATGTTATTTGAGTTGAATGCTTATGAACTTGGCGAACATTTTCGTATATGCTTATTTGAAAAAGTGTAGATTTGATAAAAATGTGAAAATAAGCTTAAGTTTAATATAAATTGATAATGTCATTGTAATTATTTTGATTGATGATTTTGCTGACACTAATGCATATTTGGATGCACAAAAAAATTGTGTTTGATGTGTTTTGCAGACTGAAAGGGGTGAATCTTCATCCCAAGCCCGCAATGCTCCTGCTGAGAACGCGGAACAACAGGAGGTGGATAACTACTACAACCAGGATATACCTCATCCAGTCATGACCTTTTCTGATATGCACTTGGAAGAGTTGCACCCGAACCTGAGATTTGACAGACTTTGGATAGATTATCCAAAATATCAAAGGGGTTTGCATACTCTTCATTCTAAGGTTGTTGAGGTACCGAGGGTCATAGAATGGGGACCCTTAGAAGCTGTAGAATTGGCCGGGCCAATTAGGGAATTACTTGTACAGAGGTATGGTAATTCTTCTTTTAATGACTGGGTACGTTTATTCACCATGCGTAGACCTGTATATAAAGTATGGTGTGAAGAATTGTTATGTAGTATAGAGTTGAATGATCGGGTAGCTAGTTTAACCGATCGTTCTTTTATTAGATTTTTGTTAGGCGGTTCGATGCGCCACATGTCTTTACTGGACATGGCTCAGGCTTTACGTATATATACGCCTGAGGAGTTAGCATCTGCCGATTGTAGAGGGTTGATACTAAACGGTAGAAAGATAGATGAAAATTTTGATACACACGGTGTGTGGAGCCAAATGACAAGCCACCACCGTTTCAAAGGGAGAAATTACTCTTATTTGGATATAGATAGAGCCGAATTAAGAGTGATTCATAGGTTTTTAGCTAATTCGATTACACAAAGGGGTAAAAACAAGGAAAAGGTAAATGAACAGGATTTGTTTTACCATATGTGTATTCGAGACCCACAAAGCGCTGTAAGTATACCGTATTGTGTGGGTTATTATTTATCAGCTATGGTTCGGGGGATGCGACCGCATAGCATAATAGGAGGTGGTATTTTTATTACTTTGATTGGTGAATATCTCGGTGTGGATATAAGTCGGGGGGGATTATTAGTAGAAGAACCAGAACCCCGCGATACTATAGGTTTAAATGTATACCATGGTGCGAAAGTTTTGAAAAGGCAAAATAATGCCGCAGTACCATACCATGGTAGACATCCACAGGTTGAGAGAAACCAACAGCAAGGTAATGTAGGAGGGGGGAATGAGATGCAAGAAATGCAAAGGTTTATAGCTTCTCAGGAGTACGAAAATGCTAGACAGAGAGCATTTGAAGATTGGCAAGTTCATCAGAACCAAATCATAGCTCATTGCCAACATATAGGTAGAAACTATATTCCTACACCGAAACCCATCTTCCCTCCCTGGTCTATAGAGATGCAGCCACCGTATCCTACGTATGACCCTGCCGAAGCATTCTATAGCACCTATGGTTATGCCTGGAACCCCTATTGGTACCAGTATCATCCCTAGTATACTTAGTTTTATTTATTTTGTAATTTTTAATGATTGATACGTTTAATACTTTTGTTAATATTGTAATAGTTTTTATAATTGTCTAACTTTTATTCTTAGATTTTAATAATTTTTGAATGTGGGTAATATACCAAACTTCAAAAATATGTATATATGTTTGCAGTTTATCTTATGTACACAACAGGGTAAAACAACGCATTTTCAAAGACTGGCATTAAGTTCAGCAAAAGCAACTAATTTTGACGACAAGATGCAAAATATATGTGAAATAACAACAAGACGGAATGAACAAATGATGTGCACCATTTATCATTCAGCAAACAAACGCCAATATATTTGGAAACTTTGGTAAAAATTTAATCATTTTCACACAAATCACCCTCAATAATTTAAATTATTCCTGATTTCTTGCAAATGAGGGCATTGCAAGATCTTAAGTGTGGGAAGAGGTTAAATTCTTTCGGATTTTAAAATTTTTTACTTTATACACTTGGTTATCATTAAAAATACTAGTAAAGCAGTAGTTGTATTAGAATCTAGTGCTCTCTGATAATAAAGAACAGCCCTGGTCTTATATACTGACTACCCAATTCTAGTAAAATTTTTCAAAATTTTCAATTAAATGAACTCAAAATCATGTTTATACATATTTATGAACGATAAAACTAGGTTTTAACACCGAAATTATTGTTACCTCGGAAAGGACATAAATTGAGAAACAAACCAAAATGTTAAAATTCATTTAAAATGGAATAGAGGACGATAAAAAGGAAAATAAAAGCCAAGTGTGGGAAAATTTACCAAGTTATCTTAAACATATGTCACATATATCTGTAACAAATAACTGAAAATACTTTTGCTTTGGACTAAACTAAACTGTTTTACCCGATAAAAGAAAAGAAGAGATGGATCTACACGATGAATCAATTCCATCATTAAAAGGAAGTAAAGTCTTCCGAAAAAGAAACGCGCTTCTTGATTTAGGTCATGAAGTTGTCGTCCAGACCAGCTGTAGGTTGACGAAAAATCTAGAAAAGTCATCACTAAAATCAGCAGGAAATCCACGGACCTCAGCATTAAACAGGGTCGCCAAGTGGTCAGATTTATCCTAACCATGAGAAGGATTTATCTCGTACAATGGGGGGGGCACCATGCAAATTAGCTGGATAAAACTAATGAATCAGATCCCCAGAAAGGATAATCTCCTTAAAGATTAAAAATCAGCTTTTAAGACTGATATTACTCAATCCTAGAGATTGACCTTAAATATTGAGAATTCAAACTCATGGAATTCAATGATATCTAAACTTGAGCTTGAACGAGAAAATATTTTGATCAAAATTACAAACCGATTTGTTTTCTGAAAACCCTATTTTCAATGCGTTCATTACCATTGAACGTAAAATCCTAGGAATTCACCTAGAATTCATTAGGTCACCTGAACTAAAACGGGTGTCAACCGTAAGAACGGTGGTTGCATAGTGGTCAAAGACAGGACCTTGTGCCATACCGAAAAATTATAAGGGTGAGCTTTACTATTGCTCCTACCAAGGATAGTAATTGCGTCCGACACGTTATAGACCATAATTAAAAGCATGTCAGGGAACATTGCCTTAACAGTTGCTTGTTCAACGCTTTCTTTTACAACCGGACGGTAGTTTACCGACAGGTAATATACGGGACAAGTGAACTGGACGTGTTGCTTTCCAAATACAAGGTTAACAAGTGGGTGACACAAAACCATAAGTTTTGAGCTAAAATTTTCAAAACTGAAACCCACCAAACCCACAAAAATATTTTGCAAACACCGGTAAAGGGTTATCCCGGAAAACTTATCTAGGGTAAAAACTAGATTTAATTTTCAAAAGATCAAATGTTTTCATAAAGATCCAATTTCCTTAATGGATCTAAATTTTTATAGTCATGTGGGACTGTAAACCATATCGTTACTACCATTGTTTATACCGCCGTATAGAAAATCACTGATGTACAAAGTGTGAAGAATAAAGAAGTGATTCTAGTATTTCAAGACGATATTGCTTGAGGACAAGCAACGCTCAAGTGTGGGAATATTTGATAATGCTAAAAACGAACATATAATTCATAGCATTATTCCTCAAGAAAGACAAGCTTTAAGTTGCAATTGTTCTATTTACAAGTGATATTCGTTTAAATAATAAAAGGTGAAGACAAAAGACAGATTCGACGAATTGAAGACGCAAACGACCAAAAAGCTCAAAAGTACAAAAGACAATCAAAAAGGTTCCAATTATTGATAAGAAACGTCTCGAAATTACAAGAGTACAAGATTCAAAACGCAAAGTACAAGATATTAAATTGTACGCAAGGACGTTCGAAAATCCGGAACCGGGACATGAGTCAACTCTCAACGCTCGACGCAACGGACTAAAAATTACAAATCAACTATGCACATAAATATAATATAATATTTAAATAATTCTTATAATTATTTAATATATTATATATATATTTATAAATCCGTCGGCAAGAAAGACTCCAAAGTATCTGAGCTGTAATTTCAAACTCCGCGACTCGCGGAGTTTGAAGGCCAAAAAGGCCGCGAGTCGCGGAGCCCCAATTTCAGAAAATCCCTATAAAGCTCGCGCATTCTGATCGTAATCATCATTTTTTTTCTTCTCCTCATTCATACGTAAAATATATATATATATATATATTTATATTTTAATTATAATTTTAATTATAATTCTAATAATAAAGGTATGTTAGCGAATGTTGTAAGGGTGTAAGTCAAAATTCTATCCGTGTAACGCTACGCTATTTTTAATCATTGTAAGTTATGTTCAACCTTTTTACATTAATGTCTCGTAGCTAAGTTATTATTATGCTTATTTAAAACGAAGTAATCATGATGTTGGGCTAATTACTAAAATTGGGTAATTGGGCTTTGTACCATAATTGGGGTTTGGACAAAAGAACGACACTTATGGAAATTAGACTATGGGCTATTAATGGGCTTTATATTTGTTTAACTAAATGATAGTTTGTTAATGTTAATATAAAGATTTACAATTGGGCGTCCCTATAAATTACCATATACACTCAATCGGACACGATGGGCGGGGTATTTATATGTACGAATAACCGTTCATCTAACCGGACACGTGAATTGATTAATAGCCACTAGAATAATTAAAACAGCGGTGAAATTATGTACAAGGACACTTTGTATAATTGATAACAAAATATTAAAACCTTGGGTTACACTCAGTCGACATCCTGGTGTAATTATTAAACAAAATATTAAAATCTTGTTACAGTTTAAGTCCCCAATTAGTTGGAATATTTAACTTCGGGTATAAGAATAATTTGACGAGGACACTCGCACTTTATATTTATGACTGATGGACTGTTATGGACAAAAACCAGACGGACATATTAAATAATCCAGGACAAAGGACAATTAACCCATGGGCATAAAACTAAAATCAACACGTCAAACATCATGATTACAGAAGTTTAAATAAGCATAATTCTTTTATTTCATATTTAATTTCCTTTATTTTATATTTAATTGCACTTCTAATTATCGCATTTTTATTTATTGTTATTGTATTTAATTGCACTTTTAATTATCGTACTTTTTAATTATCGCAAGTTTATTTTATCGCACTTTTATTATTCGCAATTTCATTAATGCTTTAATTTAAGTCTTGTATTTATTCTTAATATTTTACATTTGGTTTTAACTGCGACTAAAGTTTTAAAATCGACAAACTGGTCATTAAACGGTAAAAACTCCCCTTTATAATAATAATTTTACTTATATATATATATATTTGTATTTTTATAAAAGTAAACTAATATAGCGTTAAGCTTTGTTTAAAAAGATTCCCTGTGGAACGAACCGGACTTACTAAAAACTACACTACTGTACGATTAGGTACACTACCTATAAGTGTTGTAGCAAGGTTTAAGTATATCCGTTATCTAAATAAATAAATATCTTGTGTAAAATTGTATCGTATTTAATAGTATTTTCTGCTAAAATTAATAACTATTTTATACCACTCCGCTAGCACATCAATAATATATAAGTATATATATATAAATAGTATAAATATTATATGTCAAAATTTATAATTATGAAATAGCATAATATTTTAAATAAAGATATAACATATATAAAATATTAATAAAATTATTATTATCATTTTTATTAAAATTATTATTATTATTATTTTCGTGTTATTAAAAATTATTAATTGTATTCCCACTTGAAATATATAACCTATCATATTTAGTAATGATAATATTATTATTATTTTATTATTATTTATATTAACAATCTTATAAATAATATTACTATCATTAATATATTGATAATTATTAATATTAACTAGATTTAAATTATATATAACTATATATATAAATACATATACATATGTAATTATATTTATGTAATATAGATATAATCAGATTCATATATAACTAAATATAAATTTATATAAATAAATATATATACAAAATTGCATATATAGGAAATTAAAGAATATGTATTTTGTGGATATCACTTTCAAGTTGTAATAATTTGATCTCCTTGTATTCCATTCGATTTCCAGTAGGATTGAGTGCCAAACATAAAGAGACAAAATCAGTTACTACCTCCGTCCCACCAGAAGTGTCCACTTTGACTTTTGACAGTCTTTATTTGTCAACTTTGACTATAAATATTTATGTTCGTGTTATATAATATTTGATGAAAATTATATGAATGGATTGAGTTTTAGTTGTGTTTTCATTGATATAACTTTCATCAAATATTATATAATGCCAACAAAGATATCTAAAGTCAAAGTTGAACAAAGAAGACTGAAAAAAGTCAAAGTGGACACTTCTGGTGGGACATAGGGAGTATATATTATTATCTGCTTTATATATATTTTTAATTCTTTTCTATTTTCTTGATTACCAAATCGTACTTCATGTCTGTAATCAGATTTCTGTCGATATCAATTTTTTTGAAAACAAACAAAATCTGTTAGATAATTGTACTCCACTTGTTTATTATTATTATTATTATTATTATTATTATTATTATTATTATTATTATTATTATTATTATTATTATTATTATTATTATTATTATTATTATTATTATTATTATTATTATTATTATTTTGTACGATTCTCCTATCAATGAATTTTGCTATTAAGCACAATCGATTCCTGTTGTTTAATGAAACAAAATGATTTACATTACCAACCATACCACTCATCTTTGAACATTATTTTCGTTCGATCGAAAACCATAAACATAAAACCCGCTTGTTTTAGTTCCTGTACAACGAAACCCACTTCTTACTATGGGTTCGGTCACCCATTTAAACATCACCACAATCACCACCCATTACCACCTTTTACCACCATGGATCCATCATCACCTTTACTCATATACAACCATCGTAAATAAGAACACACACACAAGCATCGATCACCATCCATCACCTTTGTAGACCACACCACCTTCGCTACTATCATTTGTCAAACCCTCATCACCACCTTTGCAACACACATAATTGATCATTAACTTGTAACCCACTACTTTTGATTGAAGTCATATTATTATCATTATGAAGGTTAGACAACTGCTACTTCCATTCTTTTATGCTATTCGACAAACTTACAACCAAATTCCTTGTCTATTATGAATACAAAACCAAAACCAAACCAGACTCCTTCTCTTTTTTTCTGTTGGCCCGTATTATTGTGTTTTCGAACTACAATTGATTTTAGCCATACACCTTTACTTTATTTCTTTTTTTGCCGACAAATCACAAACCCAAATATTCCCATTTGATTTAATAAGAGTATTATATGTAGTTAAAGTTGAGTGGATGATGACATCCTCTCCTTTTCTTTTGCTATTTGAACGAACCACAGAGAATTGATGATGATTATGGTGGTAATATAATAGTGATGTTAGATGATAATCATAATGATAATGGAAATGTGACGTGGGATTATGATGGAGATGTGCATGGGATTCCAAATTCAACAAAGTTGGCTTTAAAGGGTTCTTTACTTTATTTTAGGTTCGATCCATTGAATAGACCGAGGGGCCAAATTACACCTTGGCATAGGTCGGTTTCTATTTTATTCGAACACCATCAACCCCAAAAACTCTCTATTTTTTTTTTCCTTCCACGTCAACTAGCAATCGCGTTTTTTTTAATAGCTTTAGAAACCGAAATCAGTATTATACTGTTGGGGCTGTGTAAAGTTGTTTCATTAGGCCAGGATTTATTTGATATGGGTCGTGTATTGGTTATAAGAATGGGCCGTAAGACAGTTTTTATTTTTGGGTCGAGATGTTGGATGATGATGATAAATAATTATGATGATGAAGATCGAAGTGATAATGACAATAATGATGATAGGATGATGATGATTAAGAGGTACAACATTAGCAATGAATCCATTGATGATGGTTATGATGATGTCGATTGAGTTTTAGATGAAGAAACAAATTGACAGATAGATATATAAGTTATACAGTCTTAATCAGGGTTTAAGACAGGAATCAAATCATAGATTGATGGTTAGGTGTTGTATTGATAAACTATAGGTCTTGAGTTCAAATCCCAGCCCCTACAGTTATTTATCCTCTTTCCGCGAATAAATGTATTAGGCTAAGTGTTGGGCCGTATATGTGCTGTTGGGCTAAATGTGATTTCATTAATCGGGCGTGAAAAATAAAAGGGTTATAAGTAACTAAATTGAGTTTAAATCAGAAAAACAAGATAGATCAGAGGGTTAAGGGGTAGTTGTGTGGAACGAGAGGTTGCAGGTTCGAGCCCGAACTGTGTTAGTTTGTTTTCTTTTTGGAAGCTCTCCCTTTTAAGGTAGCTTTATTATTATTATTATTATTATTATTATTATTATTATTATTATTATTATTATTATTATTATTATTATTATTATTATTATTATTATTATTATTATTATTATTATTATTATTATTATTATTATTATTATTATCATTTGTATTAAAAACTATCGTTCTTATTAAAAGTATCATTTTTATTATTATTATTATTATTATTAGAAAAATTATCATTTTCATTAAAATCATTATTTTTACTATCATTATTATTATTTTAACATTAATATCACTAATTATACATTATTATTATTATTATTATTAATACTAGTATCAATATTAATTTATCAAATAACTATTAGATATATAAAACTATATTTACTACATATAACATAATTTTATTAATACTTTTATAATAAATATTAATGAATATAACTAATTAGGTTATTTATGAAACACCTAATTAAAATAACAAATTAAATCACTAATAAAAAATATATATAATTGTTCGATTACGATTATACGTTTTAATATATATACAAATGATATAGGTTCGTGAATCCGAGGCCAACCCTATACTTGTTCAATATCGTTCTATGTATTTTTACTACAAAATACATTAGGTGAGTTTCATTTACTCCCTTTTTCTCTTTACGTTTTTGGGCTGAGAATACAAGCAAATGCTTTATTAACTGTTTTATAATAATTATATGCGTGAGTTTCATTTGATTCCCTTTTACTCTTTACATTTTGGGCTGAGAATACATGCAAATGTTTTAATAACTTTTTTACAATATTTATATGTGTTAGTTTCATTTGCTCCCTTTTTAAATGCTTTTACAATATATATTTTTGGGACTAAGAATACATGCGCTGTTTTTATAACTGTTTTACGAAATAGACACAAGTAATTGAAACTACATTATATGGTTGAATGATCGAAATAGAATATGCCCCTTTTTATTAAGTCTGGTAATCTAAGAATTAGGGAACAGATACCCTAATTGACGTGAACTCTAAAGATAGATCTATCGGGCCCAACAAGCCCCATCCAAAGTACCGGATGCTTTAGTACTTCGAAATTTATATCATGTCCGAAGGAGGATCCCGGAATGATGGGGATATTCGTATATGTATATTGTGAATGTCGGTTACCAGGTGTTCAATCCATATGAATGATATTTTTGTCTCTATGCATGGGACGTATGTTTATGAGAAATGGAAATATGAAATCTTGTGGTCTATTAAAATTATGAAATGATTATTTATGTTAAAGTAATGAACTCACCAACCTTTTGGTTGACACTTGAAAGCATGTTTATTCTCAGGTATGCAATAAATCTTCCGCTGTGCATTTGCTCATTTTAAGGACATTACTTGGAGTCATTCATGGCATATTTCAAAAGACGTTGCATTCGAGTCGTCGAGTTCATCAAGATTATTATTAAGTCAATTATAGTTGGATATATTATGAAATGGTATGCATGTCGTCAACTTTCATTGTAAAGAAAGATTGTCTTTTAAAATCGAATGCAATGTTTGTAAGATGTATCATATAGAGGTCAAGTACCTCGCGATGTAACCAACTGTTGTGAATCGTTTATAATTGATATGGACTTCATCCAGATGGATTAGTACGGGTCTTCACAGCTACTTCATAGGATTAACACCCCTGGTTATACTGTATCTGAAGGTTCTATGAACTCGGTATGGCCGGAGTTCCTGAGAGGCATCTAATGTAGTTTTAGGACACGGAACTTAGGAATTGAGACATGAATAACCTAGTATGCATATTGACTGTTCCGAAGAGACCTCTTAGGGACTGTTAAGATCTAGGTAGTACCTTAACTATATGAGCCAACCCTATTACATGTTCTTGTTTGATTGTTGCCCTAGGATTAAGTCATATTAACTGTTTAGGTATCTATTAGGTTTCTATCTGCTTTACTTTCAGTATATCAACTGTAATGCTGTATAATGTTTGGATTGGTATGATCTCATTAGTATGATGAAATGGTTGTTAGTTTTCATTTAAGGTTTTGTCAACTTAACCCGACGAACTCCTTCCGTTTGTGATCAGTTTTCAATCAACACGGCACGTTGTTATTCAGTTATCTAAACTGATAATGAGGGTTATGATTAGAACTCAACTTACTAATAAACCTAGTGCTTTAATGAGGATAACCTCCGAGGTATAGTTACCTTTCATATATACAACCAAGTGACATATTTTTCGCTACTCAATGAGATCTTCGAGAGTCTAGAGATAAGTAGGTCTGTGTAATTGGCTCATCCAACCAGATCTACACCATTCTAATCTTAGCTTTAGTATAAACATAATTACCTTTCCCTAGCCCAAACTGATATCTTGGTCAACATTTCCCTTATCTGTATACCCCGGATATCCTTCCTCTTTCTTTACTTTTCTGCAATTAGGACTATTAGCTTAAAACCAACTACTATCCTTTATCTAGGTAATTTAACCAAAGACAATTATCCACTTGATCTTCAATTCGTTAAACCATTCAAAAGTATGACCCTAGGTTAACTTACACCTTTTACCTTAGAAAGTTAAAAGTAAATTTAGGCCCTGCAAAATATAAATAATAAACCATTGGTCTCCCTCTTGATTAAGCTGATCCTGACGCCTTGCGGCCCAACGACACCGCACGAATAAAACCATCCATTTTGGTCATATCATCAACTCATCGTGCAGCCTCGTCTAATCGGCCTGCGTCCGGAACTCCTCGAATAATTCTTTCTTAAAATTGTCCCACGGTAACTCCATAAACGGTTTCTCACCAATGATATCGATCTTACCATCCAACCAATTCTTCCCATTACCCCACAACAAACTAGTAGTGAGTCTCGTTTTCTTGTCAGGAGGGCATTCACTCATGCGAAAACAACCTTCGACATCTGAGATCTAACTAGTGCTTATCAAATGATCGGGATCCCCGGAATACATAGGAGGTTTAGTCATCATAAAGTTTTTGTAAATAAACTCCCTTCTGACCACATTGCCTTGAACCCCATGATCAAGAGGAACATCCTCTACACCTCCTTTCACTTGAAGTTTAGGAAACCTTTTCTTAAACTCTGCTTGAACAATCGTACCCATTTGCTCCTTAATAAGATCAGTTATCTTTCCTTCAACCACCACTTGAAAGACTTCTTTAACCTTTCCGCTAAAAACCACGGAATAACTCTCCAAAGCAGCCTCAATCTTAGCCGTCAATTCATCATCATCACCTCGCTTCCCACTTGAAGCCCCTCTTCTCGTCTTCATTCTAAAGAATGAAAAACGATTAAACAACAAAATGCAAATAAACGAAACGCACAACATCGCCCCCATCTTGCTCAACACTCGTCGTACTTCACTTGTTAGACACGATTTGCACTCGTAACAATGGTAGCTAGTCATTATTACGCGCGCACGCCGCCTCAACTCATTAGTACAATGACTATTTGCTCGATGATATACACAAACACAAACTCTATATAAGAACACACACGAACACAATCACGATACTACCACAACATAGTTAGTTCACCTACACACTAAGGCACTAACCAATTCCATGTTCCGACCCGTACTCCTACAAGTCCCACAACAAATAATCGCATACAAAAGTCTAAGTCTAGCCACCTATCTCAAGTCGCCAAAATCTCTTAGACCATGCTCTGATACCACTTGTAATGACCGAACTCGTCATTAATCCGACCCGAAATTTTTTTTATACAATGATCCAGTTAATACACAATGACACTACAATTATGTTTTCAAAACACTTCTGATACCCAACAAGTTTAAACAACTTTAATATATTCAATACATAAGTTCAAGTGTCAAAGTGGGCATAACAACCCATGGTTTTCCAATACCCATTTAACATAACCAAAAGACACTTTCGACCCCACTAGTTTAAATTCCAAACAAAAGACCGAGCTTGGTGATTGGGATTGCACTACCTAACCCTAAGTCAAATCCAAGAGCAAAGTCTTCTAAAGCAACACGCACTAATCCACTAGTCCCCGTGCTTACCCTTGCCGCCTCCACCTTGCAAATCTATAAACATGTAAACTACGAGAGGGTAAGCTATAAAGCTTAGTGCATTTAAACATACTATATCCATACATATGCATAAAATTAATTCGTATCACCAACAACAACTAATAAACACATACCATGCCCATGTATAACTAAGCAAGCTATACGCTACATACCACCATGCCAAATCCGCAAGATTAGCTACAAACACAACAATATATATACGCATATACACAAGTACCTCAAGGATAACCCCTTAACTTTAAACATATGAAGGTTGGCCGAAAACTCACGCGCCCTAGTGAATTCAACAACTTACGCGATTCACTACCTCCATCGCAACAACATTGGGGTTAGCCAAAACTCACGCGCCCTAGTGAATCCAAAAACTCTTGCGATTCACTACCTCAATCGATAACAACCACGGGGATAACCGAAAAATCACGCATCATAGTGAATCTAAAAACTCACGTAATTTACTTCCCCTAACCGTCTCTACAACAATGGGAATGAACGAAAACTTACGTGTCATTGTGCATACACACTCACGCTATTTTCCTGCCAAATCACAACAATAACATCAACGGGGTTGGCCAAAACACATGCCAAATTGAATTCAAAAACTCACGCGATTCACTACCCCAAGGGTGGTAACCCAAAATAAACACATATACAAAGTAGACCCAAAACACACGGGGTCCATTCTCTCATACACATGTAAAGTGAACCAGAAAGCACAAGGCTCACTCTACCCCACCCGCACCCATCCTACGCATATATATGCATATAATATATTTACACTCACCTTGTCGCCTTGATGATCGCAATACTAAATTAGCAATCCATCATGGAATGTACCTATTCCATTTATCACATAAACAAACAACACAATTAGGGTGGATTACAAAACCAACCCAAATTAACACTTAGTGCAATTATGACCTAATTGCACTTCTAAGAACAAATCGTGCCCAAACTAACCAGTAATCACTAACACTAGTAAAATGATCCTATAACGCCAACTAGATCAAATCACAAATTCTAAACGGTTGTCTTTACCAAAATCAATTTACGAACCCTAATTTTGACCCATTTCAAAATCAAGCTTCCAACAACACTCCCACTTGGGTTCCAACACCAACATAATCACTAATCCTAGTGATTATACCCAAATTACAAGTCCTAACATGGCCAAAACCTTTTGCAACCTAAAACCCACCAATAAGGGTCAACAACACCCACAACTAGCTTTAAACACCCATTTGTAAGCTAGATGGGTTTTTCTCAAAAACATGCAAGTTCAAACCCTAACATCAAATTATATGAAATTCGGAGTTAGGACTTACCACCAATACCAAAATGTAGCTAGGAACAAGATAAACAACTTTAATGCTTGGACTTTGTTGAGAATCAAGCTCCTTCTTTAAGCTTTTAAGCTTTTTCTCTCAAGAACTCTTTCTCTCTCTCTAAGTGGTAAGGTGTAAAGATGGGAAAAATGAGAATGAGGATGAGGTTGAACCAGTTTTGTGGCCTCAAACCCGACACCCATGTGAAAAGACCAAAATACACCTCATTTAAACCCCAAAAATGTGTTCAAAAGCTGATCTGGCAACAGGAACATCATTCCAGGATTAGGAACGTCGTTCCTCTGAACGTCATTCAGGAACGTCGTTCCACATAAATGGACGTCGTTGCCCTAAACTACTTCAAGATGTTCTGTTCAACTTTTTACACTTTTCTTTGTTACACAATGATGTTCTTTGATTTTGAAACATCATTCCATCTTTTGGAACGGCATCCCTTCTCTGCAGAAAATTTGGGTTGTTACAACTAGAGTTCCCACAATAACCCTATAGTCCCGTAACCCGACTAGTCATGCATAACTACACAAATTCAACCTAAGTCTAGGCACCCATCCCAAGGTAACCTAGATCCCTTAAGTCATGCTCTGGTACCACATGAAACGTCCCAAACTCGATACCGAAAATCGACGCCATTTTTGTTGGACAGTCACTAGGTGCAGGCTATTGGAGCAGAGCTCCAGGTTTGGGAGTGGCACTCCACTTCGTTGTGCCAGATGCCTAGTTTCCAGTTTCTTGTTGGGATTAAAAACCCATTATGTGGAGCGGCGCTACAACTTTTGGAGCGGCGCTTCACTTCACTAGTACTGGAGTTGCCATTTTGTTGTTAAAATCCAAACACAAATTCATTACCAACTGAGTCTTAAATCTCATTGACCTGTTTAAAAGTGGATTACAACCCAAAACACATCAATGTTTACATGTCCACAACATCGGGTACTCAAGACACATAATTTAACAAAGTGTACATTACGACCCATTACACCAAAATGACTAAAAGTTGAGCATGACCATCCGGGCCATTACCAAAAGAGTTCTTCCCACAATCACCAACATGAAAGCTAAGCCAATCCCTTACCTTATCCTTCGAGGTGCCACAATCTATAAAAAGAGTAAAAACAATGAGGGTAAGCAAAGATTAGTGACAAGAATAAGTATACAAATATGCATACAACTTACTAACTTGATTTACCACACACATCAATACATAAGCATACACACATATCACCACAACCATTTAGCACAAGTAATCCACGATAGCATTCTAGACACAATTAAATTAAAGTCCAACACATCATGGTTAGCCATTAGCACAAGGGAGTGGTTCGTTAGAAGAACCACTGATCGTTCATAACAACCGTTAGTAACACGACACACGTTTGCACTAACCCCGTGGTGATACGATACACGTTTCACCATATGACTCATGTGGTGTCGACACATGATCTTAAGTGCACCCCGACACACGTGGTAGCACTCTAGTAAACCCCGACACATGTGATAACACTAAACCACATCAAAATCAAGCAAGTAAATTATACACATGAATGCATAAATATTCCACTCACCTTTAACAACTTTGCAAGGAGATGCTGCCAATATTACTAACGAGTTATTCAGCTTTGTTTTGAGTAATTCTGAGAGGGATAAATGGATATGGTTCCTTAACCCGAATGAAGTTTTCACATTTAAACAACTTTCATCACTAATTGAACTAGCTTTAATGCATATTGTCTCAGCTCTCCCGGCTACATTAACCATTCAAATGGTGTCATTTAAAATTTAACTATCTGTGTGGCAATCTAGGAGGAAAAGCATTCCAACTCGTGTGGAACTAGATAAACGTGGATTAGATTTGAGTACCATTAAATTCCCAATCGTGGTGACGATTTTGATGATTTTAATCACACAATTTCCAAACATAAAATATCTGCTGACATATGGAAATGTGTATTTTAATGGCGGAAATTGGTGGCTCCGGTTGATCTAAATATGGATACTTCGTTGGTGGGTAATTGATATTACTTCTCAACTCATATCGGTAAAAGATTGTTACAAGCCATAGAATGGATAACTGTTGAGTCCCCAAAGTAATTAAGGATTTAATTATGACAAAACAGAAATTTATTTGCACTAAAATGTAATGTGCAGCCAGCACAAGTTTGTTTATGTATAGATAGCAGATATTGCTATGTCGAGTATCTAGTATGATGCTTAGTCTACCAGCACAAGGTAGACTGTATTCTTCGATCAGCATAGGATGTGTACCCAGCAATTCAAGAATATCAAGTGACTCAGCATAGAAGAACCAGCATGGCTGGAAAGCAGCATACAACACAAGACAGCTATGCTCCATTAGAAGCATAGTAGTTTCCTGAGTGGTATACATCAATTGTACTATTCAACAGAAGTCAATGACAAAGTTGAACAAAAAAGGACACGCGTCGACGGCTGACAAGTGACCTTACAAGACCACGTGGGAATACAGAAGTTTAACGCATGTGCAGACATGTGTTATCCTTTGTCAACACTTAGGGAACACAACATTCTATTTGTTTAATCAAATAGTGGTGCCAAACTTAATTGGGGTGTTCCTGCAAATAGCTACCAAAGAGGAAAGACGGGAGCACTGAAACGACCCATCAAAGTACACTTGATGACCATCGTTATCTTGGTCCCACAGCTTGATCATAACTTTATATGAATTTGATAAATAACCTTGCATTCTTTATTTAAAAATGATTTCCTATAAAGGAAACCTACCAAAATGTGTAAGTTTAGAAAAACCATACATTATTACTTAACCAAAAGTTGACCAAAACAAGTCAACAACATCCACTATTAAATGTATCGAAATAGAATACAAGTTAATGTTTAATAAAATCTGTCATCATAAATATGCAGACTCTCTAAGCACAGCGGAAGCAATCAATCATGAACCTGAGAATAAAACATGCGAGTAACTGTCAAAAAAAAAATGTTGAGTGAATTATAGGTTTAATATTGCAAACAACATTTAATTTAAACCATAAAAATTTATGTTTGAAAACATAAAAACTCCTTGTTGGACCACAAAATTATATGCTAGAAAACATATAAAAATATTATTCCATTTTCCGTGAGCCACCTGGTAACCACTTAACCATTTATTTACCCTTGCCAAACAATAAATAATATACACCGAATAAGTGTATCTTCAACTAAATACGAAGTACTAAACATTCTGATTATAAATTGCTAGCGCGACTACCTCGAAATGAGGTTGTCAAACCCGATAGATCTATCCATAAGATTCTCGTTCACCAGTAGAAACCAGTGATTACAAATACCAGATTAGGGAATATTTTTGTTCGACTCACAATGAATAATTTAAACCAACTTCCACTTGTGTCCATTACGTAAAAATAAAATGCATGTATTCTCATCCCAAAAGGTTTAAAATAGGAAAATGGGACTATAACTCACCTTAATAGCAAATGAAGTAACCACACAAAATGTGAACAGCAAACGAAGTAAAGTGATCAGGAATGATCACAACGCCGACATATAAATGAAGCAGGTCGATATAAATAACTAACTTAGGTCAAGTCTTAGTACGATAGCTATTGTACATGTTGCAAGTAGACATAGAACAACACTCAACATGCATCGGTTTGATCAAAACAGCGTACGGACACACACTTTCTATTTTTAGAAAGTTTCTATTTTTAGCAGGTTTCCATTTTTGGAAAGTTTCTATTTTAGGAAAGTTTCTATTTTTGGAAAGTTTCTATTTTTGGAAAGTTTCCAAATTTAAAAAGTTTCTATATTTAGAAAGTTGCTATTTTTGGAAAGTTTATAAGTTAGAAAAGTTTCCTTAATTAGAAAGTCAACAAAAGTCAACTGAAAGTCAAAGTCAACTGAAAGTCAACTCAAAAGTCAACCTTGGTCAAACATAGTCAACGTTAGTTTTAAAAGTATAAGTTATATTAATAACATAAGTTATAATGTTATTTAAAGTCATATATGTATAATTATGTCATAACATAAGTTTAATTAAATTAAATTGAATTATTAAAGTTAACATAAGTTTAAATGATATAATTAATATAACATAAATATTTAATTAATTAATTAAATATTAGTCATAATATAAGTATTATTAATTAATAATAGATTTTAAATCATATCATAAGTATTATTAATTAATAATGAATTATTAATCATATCATAAGTTTCTAATTATAATTATTAAATCATAAGTATTTAATAATTAAATTATAATTAAATAATAACTAAGCCTTATAATAATTAAATGATTAATTAATCCTTATTATAAGTCTTATTATAATAATCTCGTAACATAAGTTTAATACTTACCATAAGTATTTTTCATTAATAATAAAAGTATTATTAATCATAAGTTTAATTAAATGTTTAATTAAATCATAATTAATTAATAAATGATATAATATATATATATATATATATATATATATATATATATATATATATATATATATATATATATATATATATATATATATATATATATATATATATATATATATATATATATATATATATATATATATATATATATATATATCATAAGTATTAAATTAAATAATTAATTTTTATATCATAAGTAATTTATTAATAATGAAATTCATTATTTATATAATAAGTCGTAATTAATACCCATAAGTTTTAATTAAAAGTTCATCGGGTCATAACTTGAGCCCCGGGAATCTGTTTTCGACGAGTCTTATATATATCTTCGCCTAACCAACCCACCCGACACATTAGTGTACTCAAGAACACCCCAAGAACAGCAAAAAAGTCGTGACTTACAGCAATAAATCAACTTGTAGCTTTAATCCGTTCAAAAACGTGTTTTAGTCATACCGGGTGATCCGTGGCTCAGATTTCGATGACCCGAACATGAAAGTTCATACCATCATTAATCCTAACACACTAGTACATCCTAAAGACTTCAAAGATTATCACAAAGTCGGATCAGACCTGTACCAATTCGTTTTCACAATTTAATTTCATTAAAACACCATTTTAATCATATCTAGAGCTCCGGGAATCGAAATGACATGAATCCGGAGTCTAAAATTAATGTCTTGATGAGAGGAACTCATCTAAACACTTTAATTTCAATTTTATATCAGTTATATATACAGAAAATAACAATCAAACCGCTGTCTCAAAACAATCAAACCGAAAACATATATAATCGAGCATTACTACGCATACATTCAACAATACAATAACATATAAGCATCATACTATCATTATAACATATAAAAATAGAAAAATTAAAGAAAATTGAAAATCTAGGGTTAGGGTTTATACCCTAATCAAGAATTAAAGGATATGAACGTGTAGAGATCGAAGAGAGGAATCCGTTTATGTTGAAAGCCCCATGAAACAAACTTGATTTGATGAAGATGATGATTATCTTGGATGGGGGTGGCGACGGCTCCAAATGGGAGAGGAGAGGGATAAAAACTTTGAGAGGAATATTAGGTTTAATGAAATGAAATGAAATTTGAAGTGTAATTGTAAAATGGCAAAAAAAACAAGGCTCTCCCCCCTCTACAAGGGTTTCGGCTGAAAATGGCATGGGGTGGGCCCCATGGTGGGCTAACTTCATAATTTGAATAATTGCTTTTAGCCCGAACGCCCGATCGAAACCCGAAACGCGAAAACACGATTACGCGATTAAATAATCGGAGAGATAACAAATACACGACGAAAAATATATATAAACACTATATATAAATATATGACATTAAAAAATCATATTTAGAATAATTAGGATTTAAAAATTCCAAAATCTTGACCATTGCTTTGAAAACCGAAAAGATTCGCCGGATAGAAATCCGCGACACGTAGAAACGCAAAACTTGAAATATGAATACAAATATTCATTTAACACATAATAATTAATATATTATTACAAAAATAATAATAGAGGTCATAGAAATGATGTGGCACGAATAACAGTTAACGGCCGTTAAATAATTAACGGTAAAAGATAACGGAAAAAGTAGAGTTGTTACAGTACCTTCCCGTTACGGAAATTTCGTCCCGAAATTTAAGCAGGTGCAGGGGTTGACTCAGCATCTGGGAACAAATGTGGGTACTTCTGCTTCATCTAATCTTCATGCTCCCAAGTGAACTCGGGACTGCGTCTGGCGTTCCATCTAACTCGAACAATAGGAATTCTACTCTGTTTAAGAGTCTTAACCTCTCGATCCATAATTTCAATAGGTTCCTCAATAAAATGAAATTGCTTATCAACATGAAGTTCCTGCAGAGGAATAGTTTCATCTGCCTTGGCCAAACACTTCTTCAAATTCGATACATGAGAAACGTCGTGAACAGCACTGAGTTCTTGTGGAAATTTCAAACGATAAGCCACGGGTCCAAATCTCTCAGTAATCTCATAAGGTCCAACAAATCGAGGATTCAACTTTCCCCTTTTACCAAAATCGTACCACACCTTTCCAAGGTGATACCTTCAACATAACACGGTCACCAACTTCAAATTCTATATCTTTCCTTCTTTTATCGGCATAACTTTTTTTTGCCGACTTCTGGCGGTTCTCAGCCTTTCTCTAATCTGTACGATCTTCTCTGTAGTCTCAGGAATAATTTCTGGCCTGTGAGTTGAGCATCCCCAAATTCATTCCAACAGATAGGAGACCTACACTTTCTACCATACAGACCATCAAACGTGTGACAACCCGGAAATTTCTGACCAAATTTAAACTTAATCTTTATATGTTTCCGACACGATAAGCAAAGTCTGTAATGTTGAAAATTTTGAAACTATATTCATGTAAGCAATTACCCTTTGACCGTGCTCGGCGATTCACGAACATTTATGTACATATAGAAATGTATGTATGTATATATATATATATATATAGTTATATTAATTAAAAACGTTAATGAAGTATTAGACGTATGATACTTTAAATGAACGTATTTGTTTCAATATATGTTTAATATATTTATCGACGGAATTAAAAGATAATATCAAATGATTGAATTATTAGATACATTGTAATATGATTACGGGTCTATGTTATGAGGTCCACTGTGATTTAAGAAATCTATTCTTATTGACAACATTCAAAAAATGGTAAAGTGATTTATAAGTAAGAACAAATGTGTCAATTAACAGGAACTAGATAAGGGTTAGTGGAGTTTCCTGTACAATTTCCTATATAGGTGTTAACTAGTTAACTTTCATATTATTTAGGGTGAAAGTGAAATTTGGGAATATAGATAACTTAGGAAATAGATATCGAAAATTTAAGTAAATCGACATTTTACATTAAGATGGTTTCATACGCTTATATTAATCATTGGACTTTATCCCACGTTTCACTAACAAATGGTAATATAAAAAAAAACTTGAAACCTATTATGAGTATATTTAATTCTACTTTTCTAAAACTTTTTATGATATAACGATTTCCATTATTTAAACCTTTTAACAAAATGATTCTTAAAAATATGTAGTTTTGGAAAACAAAATTATCATATTTAATTGATTTAGTTTCAAACGTACAAAAACGTTTTCAGTTTAAAAAGAACTTTATTACTAAAACGTATATAACTTTTATAAATATCTAGAACCACTTTTGACAACTCATTACTTAACCAGTATGATAAAGATAACGATATTTATATTTTACTTTATTAAATATATATAACAATTTAAATTAATATTATATATACTTATACGCGTATTATAGGTACATAGTTTTATACTTTTTAACTTTACATTTACTTTACTTTAACTTTAATAATTCATTTTAATAATTCATACTTTAATAATTCACTTTAATAATTCATACGTTAATAATTCACTTTAATAATTCACTTTAATAATTCAAACTTTAATAATTCACTTTAATAATTCATACTTTAATAATTCACTTTAATAATTCAAAAATCTATTATAAATATAATTCAATAGGTTTTATTATTTCATAGAAACTTGAAAATATATTTTTCTAAACTCTCTCAATCGATTTATATATATATATATATATATATATATATATATATATATATATATATATATATATATATATATATATATATTACTCCACATTATTAATAGTATTATACATAAAATATTACGACGAGGTCATGAGCAGGTTATTTCAAAACGGGTTTTTCAAGCGGGATGGAATTAAGAAAATTATGGGTTATAGCTATGGAGGTGATGGGTATTATTCGGGGGTATACTCGTGAGGGCAATCTAGTGTTTATCATCTCCGTTGCGTCTACGTACCTTTCCTGCAATATTGAATCTCAATATTGATACGTGAGCACTCATAACTTAACTTTTATATATTATTAGTGTATCCCTGACTAGGGCTCGAGTATATAGGATCATGCATGCTTGTATGTTTATTATTGTCGTTAGATAGGTTATGTTGAATCCTGAATTAAATACATATGCTACTGAGATAAGGTATATGATATGCATGTCGTTGGAAAGCTAACGAAAAATTAAGAAATTTTCCTTTAGAACTCGTGTGATTTCGATAAACGGATTAAAAGATATAGTCAACTGAATTATTATTAATTTTAGTATATTTATTGTTAAAATGATTATTATTACTATCGTCGTTATTATCGTCATTATAATTATTATCTAATAATAATTATTATTATTATCAATATCATTATCGTTATAAGTATTATTATTAAGAACTGTCATTTTTATTAGTATTACTACCGTTATTATCATTAAAATTATTATTTAACATTATCATTACTATTATTACTATTATCATTATTATTATTATCATTATTATAAATGTGATATAAAAGAGGATTAATAACTATTAAACAAATCGATTAGGAAATAATGAGTATGAGCATCATGATGAAATTAAAATGTGGTTAGATATTGATTTATATAAAAATATCATTTTCAATATTTTTATCATTACTATTACTATTAAAAGTATTATTAATATTAAAACTATCATTTTTACTAAACCTATTATTGTTAATAGAAATATCATTGTTATTATAATATATCATTTTTATTATCATTTTAGTATTATTATTAATAAAAATTATCATTTTTAATAAAATTATTATTTTTATGAAATATTATTATTATTACAGTTAATATTAAAAAGTTTCATTATTATTAAGGTTATCATGATTAGAATTATCATTTTATCATAATTAATACCATCTTTATTAAATATAAATATTGTTATTATTATTATTAGTAGAATAATAATAATTATTATTATTACGATATAATACAACTTTTACTTATTATTGTTATTATCAATAACAAATAAATATGTGATACAAAGATATTTTTACCACACGTAATATAATTTACATTAATATTACATACCACTATATTTTTATGATATTTAGTGAACTTTATAAATTATATTACTTAAGATATATACAAGTATATTTTTTTAGCATATATAAATTTTAATATAAATTCCAATATAAATTTTTATTTATTAATAAATGACTTGCATTATTTTTACTTTAATAAAATCTGATAAATATATTTAAATATATAAAATGACTATTTAACTTATATAATAAACATGAATAAAATTTTGTAAATCATCTTGAGTCAAATAGACTTTTGTTGACTTTTGCATATCGATCTCGAGCATTAGGATTGCGATACACTATGACCTGACCTAAATTATTAGACAGTAATTGACCAACATATAAATATATATATACTTAATATTGGTTCGTGAATCCGAGGCCAACCTTGCACTTGTTCAATGACGTCATATGTATTTTTACTACGAAATACAGTTTTGTGAGTTTCATTTGCTTCCTTTTTAAATGCTTTTGCAATATATATTTTTGGGACTGAGAATACATGCGCTTTTATAAATGATTGACGAAATAGACACAAGTAATCAAAACTACATTCTATGGTTGAATTGTTATAGCGGATATCGCCCTTGTTGAACTTGGTAACCTAAGAAATGGTGTTTATTATAATTGCCACCAATTGACGAGAATCCTAAAGATAGATCTATGGGCTGTGACACGCCCCAGTCAGAGAATTCGAACAGCTTTATTACTTCGATGATTATATATGGGGATATTCTAGATGCATTTTATTAAGGTCGGTTACCAGGTGTTCAATACATACGAATGAATTTTAAACACTTACGAGTGTATGATTATTGAATAAATAAAATCTTGTGGTCTATTAAAATTATGGAAATAATTGATTATGATAAACTAATGAACTCACCAACCTTTTGGTTGACACTTGAAAGCATGTTTATTCTCAGGTATTAAAGAAATCTTTAGCTGTGCATTTGCTCATTTTAAAGATATTACAAGGAGTCTTTCATGGCATATTTCAAAAGACGTTGCATTCAAATTGTTGAGTTCGATAAAGATTATTGTTCAGTAAATGACAGATTAGGTCCTTTATAGTTTGGATATTATGAAATGGTATGCATGCCTGTCATCTTTCGATGTAATGAAAATTGTCTTTTAAAAACGAATGCAATGTTTGTAAAATGTATCATATAGAGGTCAAATACCTCGTAATGTATCCATATGTTATTGTATTCGTCCTTATGGATTGGGACGGGTCATCTCATGTGGTATCAGAGCGGTGGTCTTAGCAAACCAGGTCTGCATTAGTGTGTCTAACTGATAGTCGTTAGGATGCATTAGTGAGTCTGGACTTCGACCGTGTCTGCATGTCAAAAGTTTTGCTTATCATTTATGTCAGAAATTACCTGCTTATCATTCTTAGTCTAGACACATCTTACTGTAGTAATTGCATGAATAGTGTATAGACAAAAATTCATATCTTTGCATATCTGCTAAATCATATCTTAGCGTATCTGTTACTGTAAACTTTGCCCGACATATTCCTTAAATTCCTCCGTAATCTACGAAATGTTTTGCTCTATATATATAGATATTTTATGTAATTAGAATACCACACGATAGCCGGAAAATCGTTTCATATTGAAAAATTCTTTATTCAATCGTACGAAATGGAATTCGTCATTAGTTCAAGTCACTCGGATTCCGAAATGGAATCCCACTCAAGCTCCGAAAGCATTGTGACCGGAATGGATCAACTAATCAGCCATCATCTATTCTGGATGAATTGGGGATGGATTCGTAGCCTCCTCAATCATTAGAGATAAGAAGAAGGTGATCCCTTCCATCCACCACATTTCCCTCTTGGTGAAGAACCTGAAGCACTTACAGGCGAACCTGTTCGTAATACCATTTTCTCTCTCATTTTTAGAGTATCTCGTCACGATTATATACTATATCAAATTCTAGATTTTATTTATCCGCTCGTCCGAACCGACAATCACCCTGGTGTAATAGAAGAAGTCAACGAGCTTCGCGCTCGGGTAGTGGCTTTGGAGAATATGGTGCAAAGGTTACAAACACCAGCAACAGCACCAGCAGCATAAACAGTACCACCATCAGCAACACCAACAGTACCATCACCACCACCAACAACAACATCCGCATCCTACACCGCAACATCACAATCTGTCCTACGAGCACCAATGTCATACGCTCTATAGATACCAAGGAATACCAACAACAACAAACGATGAAGTGTTGATTCATAACTTCATTGGAGAAACATTCTGCGGCGAATATGTAATCTCTAAAGTCTTAGAGATTATCTACTCTAGCCTTAACCATAAATCAGATGAGTGGACCGAAATGATAAAAGAAACCCTGACCCGAATGGTGCACAATTTATAAGCTAGACTTGTTTTACCAACAGCATCAACAGTACCGTTAGCATCACCAGCACAGTCAGTACCGTCAGCATCATCAGTTGCAGCAGCACCTATAACATCACAAACTCCGTCAGTTCAAGAATCACTGTGGACATCATTACAAATCAATAATGCGTATATTGTATAAACGAGTTATGAAGTATTAACTCATTTCCCTCTGAAGAAATTATATGTATATTTTATATATATATATAAATTTTGAGATCAAAATAAATCTTTCCGTACTAATCTATTATGTATGAATCTTAACTATTCGGTTAATTCATATTACTAATATGCAATAATGTACGTCCTTTATCCGTAACTTAACCATCATTAACTATAACCACTATCTCAATTCAATAAATTCTAATTCATAATAAATCAAGAGTATTATTCAAATATATATTTGATTTTACACTTTCATCATCAATGTACTCAAAACTTTTACAATAACATCATTCGTACCTTGCGAAGTTCACAAGAATTCCATGAACACCAACATCATGCATGAACAAATAACGAAGTATTAATTCATAATTTCAATATCATTGAAGAAATACTTATGTAATTTCTAAAGTTTTAGGGATTACTCAATTCTAGTTTCAACCGTAAATCAAATGAGTTTAATTTAATATTAACTCATTAAATCTATGTTACATCTAAAGAAAATATACACATATATATTTTCATAAAGACTGTAATAAACATTCTGTTGTACAAAATATTAATTGTGAAAAAAAAATTAATGGGTAGGTGATACCCAAGAGATATATAAATTCACAATTAATATGTTACATTCCTCGAATCTGATTCAGCAATCACCAATTACACTCACTACTTTCACAACAATATACATTCTTGTATAGAAACTAAAACAACCATACTCATTCTGATTTAAAAATCGCAAAATTCAATTCGAGATATAACCGATATTATTACTTTTAGATTCCTACATCCTTAAAGCTATACTTTAACTTCAAAACTGTGCTAGAACATCATATGTATATTAACGATTACAATCTGTGTTCAAACCCTTCGAAATTCCTGAAGACACTTCAAATAATGAACAATCGAGATGATGATCCAACCACACATTACCCACAGTTAGGTACCTGAAAAACTCTTGAAACCAAAGTCATAATTTAACACGTAATTGTGTCATACCCTTTGGCATTTATTAGCTAAAATAACTTTTCAATCCCTTCTAAAAATAGACAATTTTGTCACAGCTCCAACAAGTCAACTTCGACTTTTCAGTCGAAACAGCCTTACTATAACTTCGATAGATACGTTGCCCTTTCACCAACGTTACCGGGGAACCATTTATGTTCCATCACATTAGCAATAAACTTACCAACAACTTCACTGATCTTTGAATTTCCGAAAAATCATTATAATTATCAAAACCCCATCATTTATTTATCTGCATCTTGTAACGAGAATTGCCATACGAATAATTGGGAATTAGCAATCAGTATTTTGAAATCTCGCAGTATGTCGACGCCAATAGTTATACATATAACATCTATCTCCTGGACTTACATATTGCGAATGTGAAGTTTCTGAAAAACACCCTAAACTGAGAACTAATTCTCGGAATTTTGAAAAATGCTGATGAAGCAGCAAAAACTGTAAACGACCTTATCAGTAAAAAGTATGATGATAAAGAATAGGGTGCTGGCAAAGCTCAGAAAAAGAGAAGGTTTGGAACTGAAAAAAGGATTGAGCAAACTATAAAAGAGGCTGTGGACAAATCACAAAGACTAAACCTGCCTTCAAAGAATCCAAATGATTCAGTATCTACTGAAGTCATTAACGAATACCTTGCTCCTGACCTTAAACCCTTGCGGAAAATATTCTTCATCATCCTCTTATCTTAAATATTCTAAGATATCATCGTACCTTCCATTATAAATATTCTCCATATTTCTGAAGATATTTTCATAACCATTCTTATCTGAAATCATTTATTTCCTCGCGTTATCTGTATCACATCATAAAGGAAACTGTTTTAGTTTCTAAATTCTGAAACCTTCGAGTTTAAAATAAGAATATTTTTGAAGTAGTGTTGGGAACTGAAGCATGAGTTAGTATAATATAATTACACTTGATCAACGTGATTATATTACAGTAAGTCATGTTGAGTTTCTAGATGGAACGTGATGATTCACAGATCATAACGTCATCATGTGCCATGTTACACGACTCTTGTATTCTATTCAACCTCTAAACATATCAAGAAAATATTTTTCTTGATGATTCGGTCTTTTTCGAGGTATTCTAGTAATTTGAAAAATCAAGATCGTGCCATTACGATTCCCTTCTTAGAACATTAACTATGTTCATTCCGAAATTCATATCTGCGAATTCTGGGCCATTACAAGCGGTGCTTAATCGCAAGAAGAGGAAACGAAAGAATGAAGCTCTGATATAGAAATGGGAGTATAAATCGCAGCAAATATAAGGGAGCATTAACTGTGGATGACAATGATTATAGAAGACAGAAGCAGGGACTTTGAAATATAAAGGAGGATATAAAGCCCAACAAAAACCCAGAAAATTATAAACCATATATATCTATGCATATAGCAATATAAAGACACGGGAGAACTAAAAACACTATAAAACCAAGGGTATAGTAAAAATAAATAGATTCTTCCGGCGGCAGATGAAAAAGAAGAACGACAGATATGAAAGTGAGGAGTATATCGAGAATCAGCACTTGATGGAACATATTGACGAATGCTTTAAAATATGAGTTGAGGGAGAAAGAATAGAAGGTGTGAGTTGTAAGGAAACGAAGGAGGTGGATTTATAGTGAAATATCCGACAGAGGAATCGAGATGGATTATCGCATTAAATCGAAGAGGATCATAATTTTCTTAATCGCCGAAGAATCAAATCTTATATAGATTACAAAGATTTTCTTTAATCCAGAGATCAACTGTGATGATGTCAAAAGATAAGGCAAATCTCTATTTTCTCATTTCACTCTTTTGTGATGACTTCACTCGTACTCTTCACAAAAATGAATTGTCTTATCCATATTACTCACTGATGATAAAACTCTAATTTCTAGCTTATATGCGTCATGAAAACATACTTATTGTCAGCCATGACCATCCCAATCAAATTTTGGGACAAAATTTCTTTAACGGGTAGGTACTGTGACAACCCGAAAATTTCCGACCAAATTTAAACTTAATCTTTATATGTTTCCGACACGATAAGCAAAGTCTGTAATGTTGAAAATTTTGAAACTATATTCATGTAAGCAATTACCCTTTGATCGTGCTCGATGATTCACGGACATTTATGTGCATATATATATGTATATATATATATATATATATATATATATATATATATATATATATATATATATATATATATATATATATATATATATATATATATATATATATATATATATATATATATATATATATATATATAGTTATATTAATTAAAAACGTTAACAAAGTATTAGACGTATGATACTTTAAATGAACGTATTTGTTTCAATATATGTTTAATATATTTATCGACGGAATTAAAAGATAATATCAAATGATAGAATTATTAGATACATTGTAATATGATTACGAATCTATGTTATGAGGTCTACTGTGATTTAAGAAATCTATTCTTTTTGACAACATTTGAAAAATGGTAAAGTGATTTATAAGTAAGAACAAATATGTCAATTAACGAGAACTAGACAAGGGTTAGTGGAGTTTCCTGTACAATTTCCTATATAGGTGTTAACTAGTTAACTTTCATATTATTTAGGGTGAAAGTGAAATTTGGGAATATAGATAACTTAGGAAATAGATATCGAAAAGTTAAGTAAATCGACATTTTACATTAAGATGGTTTCATACGCTTATATTAATCATTGGACTTTAAAACCACGTTTCACTAAAATCGGTAATTTAAAAAAAAACTTCAAACCTATTATGAGTATATTTAATTCTACTTTTCTAAAACGTTTTATGATATAACGATTTCCATTATTTTAACCTTTTAACAAAATGATTCTTAAAAATATTTAGTTTTGGAAAACAAAATTATCATATTTAATTGATTTAGTTTCAAACGTACAAAAACATTTTCAGTTTAAAAAGAACTTTATTACTAAAACGTATATAACTTTTATAAATATCTAGAACCACTTTTGACAACTCATTAATTAACCAGTATGATAAATATAACGATATTTATATTTTATTTTATTAAATATATATAACGATTTAAATTAATATTATATATATTTATACGCGTATTATACGTACATAGTTTTATACTTTTTAACTTTAAATTTACTTTACTTTAACTTTAATAATTCACTTTAATAATTCATACTTTAATAATTCACTTTAATAATTCGTACTTTAATAATTTACTTTAATAATTCACTTTAATAATTCATACTTTAATAATTTATACTTTAATAATTCACTTTAATAATTTAAAAATCTATTATAAATAGAATTCAATAGGTTTCATTATTTCATAGAAACTTGAAAATATATTTCTCTAAACTCTCTCAATCGATTTATATATATATATTTACTCCACATTATTATTAGTATTATACATAAAATATTACGACGAGGTCATGAGCGGGTTATTTCAAAACGGGGTTTTCAAGCGGGATGGAATTAAGAAAATTATGGGTTATAACTATAGAGGTGATGGGTATTATTCGGGGGTATACTCGTGAGGGCAATCTAGTGTTTATCATCTCTGTTGCGTCTACGTACCTTTCCTGCAATATTGAATCTCAATATTGATACGTGAGCACTCATAACTTAACTTTTATATATTATTAGTGTATCCCTGACTAGTGCTCGAGTATATAGGATCATGCATGCTTGTATGTTTATTATTGTCGTCAGAAAGGTTATGTTGAATCCTGAATTAGATACATATGCTACTGAGATAAGGTATATGATATGAATGTCGTTGGAAATCTAGCGAAAAATTAAGAACTTTTCCTTTAGAACTCGTGTGATTTCGATGAACGGATTAAAAGATATAGTCAACTGAATTATTATTAATTTTAGTATATTTATTGTTAAAATGATTATTATTACTATCGTCGTTATTATCGTCGTTATAATTATTATCTAATAATAATAATTATTATTATTATTATCAATATCATTATCGTTATAAGTATTATTATTAAAAATTGTCATTTTTATTAGTATTACTACCGTTATTATCATTAAAATTATTATTTAACATTATCATTACTATTATTACTATTATCATTATTATTATTATTATTATCATTATTATAAATGCGATATAAAAGAGGATTAATAACTATTAAATAAATCGATTAGGAAATAATGAGTATGAGTATCATGATGAAATTAAAATATGGTAAGATATTGATTTAGATAAAAATATCACTTTCAATATTTTTATCATTACTATTACTATTAAAAGTATTATTAATATTAAAACTATCATTTTTACTAAACCTATTATTGTTAATAGAAATATCATTGTTATCATAATATATCATTTTTATTATCATTTTAGTATTATTATTAATAAAAATTATCATTTTTAATAGAATTATTATTTTTATGAAATATCATTATTACAGTTAATATTAAAAAGTTTCATTATTATTAAGATTATCATGATTAGAATTATCATTTTATCATAATTAATATCGTCTTTAGTAAATATAAATATTGTTATTATTATTATTAGTAGAATAATAATAATTATTATTATTACGATATAATACAACTTTTAATTATTATTGTTATTATCAATAACAAATAAATATGTGATACAAAGATATTTTTACCACACGTAATATAATTTACATTAATATTACATACCACTATATTTTTATGATATTAAGTGAACTTTACAAATTATATTACTTAAGATATATACAAGTATATTTTTTAGCATATATAAATTTTAATATAAATTTCAATATAAATTTTTATTTATTAATAAATGACTTGTATTATTTTTACTTTAATAAAATCTGATAAATATATTTAAATATATAAAATGACTATTTAAGTTATATAATAAACATGAATAAAATTTTGTAAATCATCTTGAGTCAAATAGACTTTTGTTGACTTTTGCATATCGATCTCGAGCATTAGGATTGCGATACACTATGACCTGACCTAAATTATTAGACAGTTATTGACCAACATATAAATATATATATATACTTAATATAGGTTCGTGAATCCGAGGCCAACCGTGCACTTATTCAATGACGTCATATGTATTTTTACTACGAAATACAGTATTGTGAGTTTCATTTGCTCCCTTTTTAAATGCTTTTGCAATATATATTTTTGGGACTGAGAATACATGCTCTTTTATAAATGATTGAAGAAATAGACACAAGTAATCAAAACTACATTCTATGGTATTGTTATACCGGATATCGCCCTTGTTAAACTTGGTAACCTAAGAATTGGTGTTTATTATAATTGCCACCAATTGACGCGAATCCTAAAGATAGATCTATGGGCTGTGACACGCCCCAGTCAAAGAATTTGAACTACTTTAGTACTTCGATGATTATATATGGGGATATTCTAGATGCATTTTGTGAAGGTCGAATACCAGGTGTTCAATCCATACGAATGAATTTTTAACACTTACGAGTGTATGATTATTGAATAAATGAAATCTTGTGGTCTATTAAAATTATGGAAATGATTGATTATGATAAACTAATGAACTAACCAACCTTTTGGTTGACACTTGAAAGCATGTTTATTCTCAGGTATTAAAGAAATCTTTCGCTGTGCATTTGCTCATTTTAAAGATATTACTTGGAGTCTTTCATGGCATATTTCAAAAGACGTTGCATTCAAATTGTTGAGTTCGATAAAGATTATTGTTAAGTAAATGACAGATTAGGTCATTTATAGCTTGGATATTATGAAATGGTATGCATGCCTGTCATCTTTCGATGTAATGAAAATTGTCTTTTAAAAACGAATGCAATGTTTGTAAAATGTATCATATAAAGGTCAAATACCTCGCAATGTATCCATATGTTATTGTATTCGTCCTTATGGATTGGGACAGGTCGTCTCAAAACGGTGCGGCTTTAATACTTGCATGATAGTTGTTATTATAAGAAAATAAAGCTAGCGGTAAATATCTATCCCACCCATTACCAAAATCAATAACACATGTTCGCAACATGTCTTCTAACGTTTAAATGGTCCTTTCACTCTGACCATCCGACTTCGGATGATAAGCGGTGCTCATATCCAGCTTTATTCCCAAAGCTTCCTGTAAGGATTGCCAAAACCTCGATATAAATCGACTGTCTCAGTCTGAAATAATAGATACAGGAACACCATGTCTAGAGACAATCTCCTTCAAATATAAACGAGTAAGTTTCTCCGTCGAATCCGTTTCCCTAATAGGCAAGAAATGAGCTGACTTTGTGAGTCGGTCAACAATCACCCAAATGGTGTCATAACTACCCATAACCCTCGGTAACTTCGTAATAAAATCCATCGTAATAGCTTCCCACTTCCATTCGAGAATCTCAGGTTGCTCCAAAAGTCCTGACAGTTTCTGATGTTCAGCTTTAACCTTAGCACAGGTCAAACACTTAGCCACATATGTAGCTACATCAGCCTTCAAATTAGGCCACCAATACAGCTCCTTAAGATCATAATACATCTTTCCTGAACCAGGGTGAAGAGAGTACCTAGACTTATGAGCCTCCTCTAGAACAAGTTATCGCAGATTACTAAACTTCGGAACCCAAAGGCGTCCCGCAAAATACCGAGTACCATCGGTTCGTACCTCTATTTGTTTACTCAAGCCTCGGACCTTCCCGTTACAAAATTCTCATCCTTTAAGGCTTCTTATTGAGCTGCAAGAATCTGACCTGCGAGGTTTGTTCGAATTGTCATATTCAAGGCCCTAAACCTGCGAGGTTCAGCCCTTTCTTTACAACTTAACGCATCAGCCAACACATTGGCATTTCCCGAATGATATAAAAGTTCACAATCATAATCATTCAACGTCTCAATCCATCTTCGTTGCCTCATATTCAACTGTTTCTGATCAAGGATATGTTGAAGACTTTTGTAATCTATGTACACTGTACTTTTGACCCTATAAAGATAATGTATCCAAATCTTAAGCGCAAACACAATAGCCCCCAACTCTAAATCATAGGTTGTATAATTCTGTTCGTGAATCTTCAACTGACGTGACGCGTAAGCAATGACTTTATTTCGTTGCATCAAAACACAGCCAAATCCATGACGCGAAGCATCACAATAAACAACAAAATCATCATTACCCTCAGGTAGTGATAATATCGGAGCGGTAGTTAACTTCTTCTTCAGAGTTTGAAAAGCAGTCTCTTGTTCATCCTTCCACTCATACTTCTTCCCCTTATGTGTTAAAGCAGTCAGAGGTTTCGCGACTCGTGAAAAATCTTGAATGAACCTTCTATAATAGCCTGCCAAACCTAGGAACTGACAAATTTGAGTAGGAGTTTTCGGAATTTCCCACTCCTCAATCGCCTCGTTCTTAGCAGGATCAACTTGAATTCCCTTCTTACCAACAACGTGTCCAAGGAATTGAACTTCTTTCAACCAGAACGCACACTTAGAGAACTTAGCGTATAGCTCTTCCGTCCTCAACAAATCAAGGACCAACTTCAAATGTTCTTCGTGTTCTTGATCACTCTTAGAACAGATAAGAATATCACCGAAGAAAACGATAACGAACTTGTCCAGATAAGGTCTACACACACGATTCATGAGGTCCATGAACACAACAGGTGTGTTAGTCAATCCGGACGGCATAACAAGAAATTCGCAGTGACCATAACGGGTACGGAAAGTGGTTTTCAGAATATCAGTTTCTTTAGTCGGCAGTTGGTGATAACCGGAACGAAGATCAATCTTAAAATAAACGGGAGAACCTTAAAGTTGATCGAACAGATCATCAATTCTCAGAAGTGGGTAACGGTTCTTAACGGTAAGATTGTTCAACTCGCGATAATCAATACACCATCGAAATGAACCACCTTTCTTCTTAACGAACAAAACAGGAGCTCCCCAGGGGGATGAACTGGGATGAATGAAATATAGTTGCAACAATGAAGGAAGAAATATATGGAGTAGTCACATCGGTGGCATAGATATATATATATATATAAGGCAATTCTCTCAAAAGAGATAATGAGGATCATGGACTTCAAAGTAAATTTTCATTACATTTTCGAAAGGAAGACGTACGAAAGGTGTGATATTTCAACGAGAGTGAAATTCCTTGTACAATGAGCGAGAAAATCTAGGATTCATCCATATTCTTAAATTTATGTGCGGATAAAAAGAACGCGAATCATGGGTTATAAGGAATGGTCGACTCCAGGTGAGATGAATCTACAAAAATAATTTCGTGTACCTCAGAGTATTGAATCATAGGGTTAAAATTTACGAGGGTGTTGCGGTTAACCGCGAATATTGAGAGTAGGTAGTATACATCCATGATACCCACTATAACAACAGTTGGGGTAGAAACCCACCTAGCGCCTTTTCTACAATAGGGTGACCACCGAGTGTACCCCAGAAAATTGATTTATCGGTCCGAGTTTCGGCCATGTCCAACCATAAGAGGGAAAATTTTATGAGCGCAAAGACTTTCCAACAAATTTTATAAAACCGGCATCCAAAGTGGTGTAAGAGTTTCTATCAATGAACTTAATGGTAAGTTTCATCCTTAAATGGAGGATGAGAAGAACTGTGATCCAAACACTCTGTAGGGTAATGCGAAAATTTGATAAAATCAATCAAAGGAGTTTTGAAAAAAGCTTTAAACGTTTAATGTGACAACATAAACAGAACGAAGTTCTTAGTAAATTTAGAAGTATGTACAACGTATACCATTTTATATAAAACAAATTGACTTAGTCAAACAGCTCAATAAATTAGTGGTTTTAAAATAATTTTGAAGGCATGATTTAGTATATACTAGCCAAAATAGGTAAGGGTAAATTTATTCATTTAAATGCATACGTACATATATGATTTTATAAATTATATACATGGCAAAATATTTCATTACTTCTATTCTCCCATAAATCTCGTGAGAACCGCCCAATTAAACAAATGTGTAAAACTCACAATGATAACCAGAGTATCTGTATTTCAGAGGTTACAAGTTGAAGTAAGATTGTGGAAGATCGAGTAAAGGACTTGAATCGTCGTGCGATTTTTGACCAATAAATGTTACGAGGTCATGAAAACCAATGAGTTAAATATTGTTTTGACTAATATCAGGACATAAGTCCTTGGGCCAAAACTGTTCCCGAGCGAAGCTATTGCTAACAAGCGAGTTATGAAGGATAGAGCATGAGATAGATAATCTGGTTAAAACGAGCTTCTCGTATATCAACAAATAAGATAATGAATATTTTCCCTATCCATGTAATACATCGGAACTTCTGAATGAGTAGTTTAAAAATTTTCTTTGACTCGGATTCTATTCCTCATGTCACAATATTGGAACTTCTTTATGAATTAAAGTAATATAATCACGTTGGCCTGACGCCATTATATTTCACTAATTCATAGTTCCATTCCAATAGCACTACATGAGGTTAGGACACGCGATCAACCTCGAATTTCCACACAATTTCTCTAAACAATTTCTTAAACAATGTGCTAAGGATAGCACAAGAGACAAAACATCCAAAGTAATGAATAGCAGTAACGATGACATAGAAATGTCTTCGAAGTACCAAGAATCTCTAAAAGTCAAGAATGACGTTTTCTGGTTCAAAAACCAAAGCACATAAGCACAATGGCACAAAGGCACGTAATATAACAAGAATGTTATATACCTAAACATTATAGCTGACATTGAAATGCCGAGCATTTAGAAGTCAAGAATGACATCTCGCGTAATATAACTCAAACGTTATATACATAACCATAATAGGTGACATAGAAATGTCAAGAATTTCATAAGTCAAAAATGACATCCCTCAGTTTCACTACTCGAGGTGTTCTTATAAGGATAAGTTCGCATATGTGACGACCCGAGAATTTCCGACCAAATTTAAACTTAATCTTTATATGTTTCCGACACGATACGCAAAGCATGTAATGTTGAGTCTAGAAAATTTTGAAACGATGTTCATATATTCAATTGACCTTCGACTGCTCTCGACGATTCACAAACAATTAATTGTAAATTGATATGTGTGTATGTGTATATAAAAAATAATTCGAAATATAATTTGAAGTATTATATGTTGTTGATATTAAAATTTAATAAAATAAAAATAGGATATTATAATAATTATTATTTAAAATATATCTCTATATATAAATAAAGTATATTAAAAATTAATATTAAATGATTTTAATACTTGTTTGATGTTTCGATTAATATTAAGCAAGTTAAATTCAAACTTATGTAATTTTAAAAATAAACGGTGATACGAAAATAAGTTCTATAAATTTTTAGACTTATTAAAAATATATTTAGGAACTTTTTGTTGAATTTTAAAAGATTTTATATTTTACATGGGGTTGGGAGTGAACAATTAATGTAATTTTTATTTAATATTTAATGAACGAATTTTATACCATAATGACCAAAATAAATAAATATTATTAACTTAAAAATGTGGGATTTTTTTGAAGACTTTGTATCCGCCACTGATTAATAACAGATCACGAAACCCAGTCCGCAAGATAATGTCGGTAGAGTAAATCATTTGAGGCTACTAATTATTTGTTTATTATTATCTTACAATGCACATGTTTTAGTTATATTATATTATAATTATTATTATAATTGATTAATATTAGTTTTATATTATTAAAACTTATATATATGTATTATATATACACTTGTGACTTGTGTGTGTGGATTCAATCATCAAAAGATACTAGTAGATTACTCCCGTGAATTAAACAATGGAGCCACCTTTCACTGTGTTAGTTTGTTGGATTCCACCATCTCATTCAAAGTTTGATGTTGACGATTCTTTTACCTTTCACACTTAAACTTGCTTTCCCTTTATTTTCTTTATGCATAAGAAATTAGGTGAGTTATAGTCCCACTTTTAAAATCTAATATTTTGGGATGAGAATACATGCAGTTTTATAAATATTTTACGAAATAGACACAAGTAAATGAAACTACATTATATGGATGAATGATCGAAGCCGAATATGCCCCTTTTGCTTGGTAGCCTAAGAATTAGTAAACCGATCTACTAATTGACGCGAATCCTAAAGATAGATATATTGGGCCTAACAAACCCCATCCGTTGTAGCGGATGCTTTAGTACTTCGATGTTGTTTTTATCATGTCCGAAAGATTTCCCGGAATGATAGGGGATATTCTTATATGCATCTTGTTAATGTCGGTTACCAGGTGTTCAATCCATATGAATGATATTTTTGTCTCTATGCATGGGACGTATATTTATGAGAAATGAAAATCTTGTGGTCTATTAAAATGATGGAAATGATTATTTATGTTAAACTAATGAACTCACCAACCTTTTGGTTGACACTTTAAAGCATGTTTATTCTCAGGTATGAAAGAAATCTTCCGCTGTGCATTTGCTCATTTTAAAGATATTACTTGGAGTCATTCATGGCATATTTCAAAAGACGTTGCATTCGAGTCATTGAGTTCATCAAGATTATTATTAAGTCAATTATAGTTAGATATATTATGAAATGGTATGCATGCCGTCAACTTTCGATGTAATGCAAGATTGTCTTTTCAAAAACGAATGCAATGTTTGTAAAATGTATCATATAGAGGTCAAGTACCTCGCGATGTAACCAACTGTTGTGAATCGTTTATAATTGATATGGACTTCGTCCGGATAGATTAGGAAGGGTCTCTACAGTTGGCATCCGAGCTGGTATAACGCCATCCATGTATGGCGGGTTAGTCGTAAAGGAGGTTCTCACAGTGTTACCTGTGATGAAGCATTGGCTCTTACTCCTTGCGATCCCTTATGAGGGTTGGCAGTAGCCGAGAGGCATGTAGTGACCCGAACTTTTCCATGTTTATATATATTAATTGAGATTGATATTTACATGATTAAATGTTTCCAACATGTTAAGCAATCAAACTTGTTAAGACTTGATTAATTGAAATATGTTTCATATAGACAATTGACCACCCAAGTTGATCGGTGATTCACGAACGTTAAAACTTGTAAAAACTATATGATGACATATATATGGATATATATATATATAGTTAACATGATACTATGATAAGAAAACATATCATAAAGTATATTAACAATGAACTACATATGTAAAAACAAGACTACTAACTTAATGATTTTTAAACGAGACATATATGTAACGATTATCGTTGTAAAGACATTTAATGTATATATATCATATTAAGAGATATTCATACATGATAATATCATGATAATATAATAATTTAAAATCTCATTTGATATTATAAACATTGGGTTAACAACATTTAACAAGATCGTTAACCTAAAGGTTTCAAAACAACACTTACATGTAACGACTAACGATGACTTAACGACTCAGTTAAAATGTATATACATGTAGTGTTTTAATATGTATTTATACACTTTTGAAAGACTTCAATACACTTATCAAAATACTTCTACTTAACAAAAATGCTTACAATTACATCCTCGTTCAGTTTCATCAACAATTCTACTCGTATGCACCAGTATTCGTACTCGTACAATACACAGCTTTTAGATGTATGTACTATTGGTATATACACTCCAATGATCAGCTCTTAGCAGCCCATGTGAGTCACCTAACACATGTGGGAACCATCATTTGGCAACTAGCATGAAATATCTCATAAAATTACAAAAATATAAGTAATCATTCATGACTTATTTACATGAAAACAAAATTACATATCCTTTATATCTAATCCATATACCAACGACCAAAAACACCTACAAACACTTTCATTCTTCAATTTTCTTCATCTAATTGATCTCTCTCAAGTTCTATCTTCAAGTTCTAAGTGTTCTTCATAAATTCCAAAAGTTCTAGTTTCATAAAATCAAGAATACTTTCAAGTTTGCTAGCTCACTTCCAATCTTGTAAGGTGATCATCCAACCTCAAGAAATCTTTGTTTCTTACAGTAGGTTATCATTCTAATACAAGGTAATAATCATATTCAAACTTTGGTTCAATTTCTATAACTATAACAATCTTATTTCAAGTGATGATCTTACTTGAACTTGTTTTCGTGTCATGATTCTGCTTCAAGAACTTCGAGCCATCCAAGGATCCATTGAAGCTAGATCCATTTTTCTCTTTTCCAGTAGGTTTATCCAAGGAAATTAAGGTAGTAATGATGTTCATAACATCATTCGATTCATACATATAAAGCTATCTTATTCGAAGGTTTAAACTTGTAATCACTAGAACATAGTTTAGTTAATTCTAAACGTGTTCGCAAACAAAAGTTAATCCTTCTAACTTGACTTTTAAAATCAACTAAACACATGTTCTATATCTATATGATATGCTAACTTAATGATTTAAAACCTGGAAACACGAAAAACACCGTAAAACCGGATTTACGTCGTCGTAGTAACACCGCGGGCTGTTTTGGGTTAGTTAATTAAAAACTATGATAAACTTTGATTTAAAAGTTGTTATTCTGAGAAAATGATTTTTATTATGAACATGAAACTATATCCAAAAATTATGGTTAAACTCAAAGTGGAAGTATGTTTTCTAAAATGGTCATCTAGACGTCGTTCTTTCGACTGAAATGACTACCTTTACAAAAACGACTTGTAACTTATTTTTCCGACTATAAACCTATACTTTTTCTGTTTAGATTCATAAAATAGAGTTCAATATGAAACCATAGCAATTTGATTCACTCAAAACGGATTTAAAATGAAGAAGTTATGGGTAAAACAAGATTGGATAATTTTTCTCATTTTAGCTACGTGAAAATTGGTATCAAATCTATTCCAACCATAACTTAATCAACTTGTATTGTATATTATGTAATCTTGAGATACCATAGACACGTATACAATGTTTCGACCTATCATGTCGACACATCTATATATATTTCGGAACAACCATAGACACTCTATATGTGAATGTTGGAGTTAGCTATACAGGGTTGAGGTTGATTCCAAAATATATATAGTTTGAGTTGTGATCAATACTGAGATACGTATACACTGGGTCGTGGATTGATTCAAGATAATATTTATCGATTTATTTCTGTACATCTAACTGTGGACAACTAGTTATAGGTTACTAACGAGGACAGCTGACTTAATAAACTTAAAACATCAAAATATATTAAAAGTGTTGTAAATATATTTTGAACATACTTTAATATATATGTATATATTGTTATAGGTTCGTGAATCAACAGTGGCCAAGTCTTACTTCCCGACGAAGTAAAAATCTGTGAAAGTGAGTTATAGTCCCACTTTTAAAATCTAATATTTTTGGGATGAGAATACATGCAGGTTTTATAAATGATTTACAAAATAGACACAAGTACGTGAAACTACATTCTATGGTTGAATTATCGAAATCGAATATGCCCCTTTTTATTAAGTCTGGTAATCTAAGAATTAGGGAACAGACACCCTAATTGACGCGAATCCTAAAGATAGATCTATTGGGCCTAACAAACCCCATCCAAAGTACCGGATGCTTTAGTACTTCGAAATTTATATCATATCCGAAGGGTGTCCCGGAATGATGGGGATATTCTTATATATGCATCTTATTATTGTCGGTTACCAGGTGTTCACCATATGAATGATTTTTATCTCTATGTATGGGATGTGTATTGAAATATGAAATCTTGTGGTCTATTGTTACGATTTGATATATATAGGTTAAACCTATAACTCACCAACATTTTTGTTGACGTTTAAAGCATGTTTATTCTCAGGTGAATATTAAGAGCTTCCGCTGTTGCATACTAAAATAAGGACAAGATTTGGAGTCCATGTTTGTATGATATTGTGTAAAAACTGCATTCAAGAAACTGATTTCGATGTAACATATTTGTATTGTAAACCATTATGTAATGGTAGTGTGTAAACAGGATATTTTAGATTATCATTATTTGATAATCTACGTTAAGCTTTTTAAACCTTTATTTATGAAATAAAGGTTATGGTTTGTTTTAAAAATGAATGCAGTCTTTGAAAAACGTCTCTTATAGAGGTCAAAACCTCGCAACGAAATCAATTAATATGGAACGTTTTTAATCAATAAGAATGGGACATTTCAGTTGGTATCCGAGCGTTGGTCTTAGAGAACCAGAAAATTTGCATTAGTGTGTCTTATCGAGTTTGTTAGGATGCATTAGTGAGTCTGGACTTCGACCGTGTTTTCTTTAAAAATGATTGCTTAACATTTTTGTTGGAAACTATATATTTTTAACATATGAATATTATGTGATATATTAATCTCTTAACGTGTTTGATATTATGTGATAGATGTCTACCTCTAGAACAAGTCCCATTGACTCACCTAATAATAATGAAGAGTCAAATGTAAATTGGAATGATTTGTGGACTGATTCACAAGTTCCCGAAGAGGAACCGGAAGAAGAGTCGGAACCGGAAGAAGAATCGGAACCGGAAGAAGAATCGGAACCGGATGAAGAAATAGAACCGGTGGGGGAAATAATAAAACGGTTAAGTAAAAGAAAATCCTCAACCAACCGACCAAAGTTAATTATGGTCAATGGTGTTTCCGCCAAGGAAGCAAAATATTGGGAGGATTACCAATTCTCCGATGAATCGGATTCCGACGAGAATTCCGATGATGTTATAGAAATTACCCGAACTGAATTTAAAAAGGCAAAAGAAAATAATAAGGGAAAGGGCATAAAAATAGAGAAATCTAATTCCAACCCCGATGAACTTTATATGTATCGTCAACCCCCGAAGTCCTTAAGTTGTAACAATGACCCGGGAACCTCTAAACCACCAGGTTTTTCTAAACCAATGTGGACAACGACGGCTCGTATTAGGGGAACATCATATATCCCTAGAAACTTGGCAAAACGAACCAAAACCGAAGAAGAAGAAACGAGCGAGTCGGAATAAGATAGTTGTATTCGTGTGGTGTAATATATGTAATATAGTGTTCTTATGCTTTATGATATATGTAAAAATTGCTTGTATTAATAAGTATTTTTTTATGAATCTAACTCTTGTCTATTTTACAGTTTAAAAACACAAAATGGATAGACAACCCAATATTTTAAGAGACCTACCCGGAGACATGATTGATGAAATCTTGTCTAGAGTCGGCCAGAATTCTTCGGCACAACTATTTAAGGCGAGATCAGTTTGTAAGACATTCGAAGAACGTTCCAAGAATGTCTTGGTTTATAAGAGACTTTCGTTTGAAAGATGGGGGATATCACATTGGGAAACCCATAAGTTACGATGTGTTTACTTTGACGCATATATTGCGGGGAACCCAAATGCTATTTTACGCAACGGGTTAAGAAATTATTTTGACTCAATATATCCGAATATTGGACTTCGTGATTTAGAAAAAGCGGCTAACATGCAACATAAAGAAGCATGTTATGCTTACGGATTAGTAATGTTCGCTTCTCACCAAAGTGAGAACAAGAACATCGGGCTACAACTATTAAACAAAACGTTTCCACAAGTGACGGAGTCGGTAATTGGGGTAAGAAATGAGGTTTTTAGATTATTACGGGACTATTGGACATTACGTAACCCTCGTCCCTTTGATGACGTTACAACACGCTGTCTTATCAACGGCCATAATAGTTATGTTGCACAAGACCAAGGATGGGAAGTAGTCCTAGTAAAACCAGAATGCATGACTTGTTTCTGGACGTATGAATTACGTGTCTTTATTGCCTTTGCTGAACGACTTGTGTACTAGCTAGAATTGTCTTCACAACTATCTTGTATCAAAGTTATTGTGTGCTATATTTCATGCTTTATGTAAAATAAGCGGTATTGTAAGTTTGTAAAATATTGTATAAAAGTTTGAACGCGAAATATTATTATAATCAGTTTTTCATATAGAATTGTAGTAGTTGAATTGTATATTAGCTACTAAGTATGAACTTAACGGGTAGGTACTACCCGAATTTAAACTTATAAAACGCTAATATGAAGAAAAAGCTTTTATAAATGAGTTCATATTATGCTACGAAATACTATTAACTACTCTTAATATTCTGTATGATTAACTTGTTCCATTTAACTATTTTGAAGGAAATGGCACCGACTACTCGACACACCGTGAATATGAATGAAGAGGAATTCCGTACTTTTCTAGCTTCAAACATAGCCGCAGTACAGGCTGCGCTACATACCAACAATAACCTTGGATCTAGCAGTACAGGAAATCGTGTAGGATGCACCTACAAAGAATTCACTGCCTGCAAACCTTTAGAATTTGATGGAACCGAAGGACCGATCGGATTGAAACGGTGGACCGAGAAGGTTGAATCGGTGTTTGCCATAAGTAAGTGTACTGAAGAGGACAAAGTGAAGTACGCTACGCATACCTTCACAGGTTCTGCGTTAACATGGTGGAATACCTATCTAGAGCAAGTGGGACAAGATGATGCGTACGCACTACCGTGGTCAGCATTCAAGCACTTGATGAACGAGAAGTACCGTCCCAGAACCGAGGTCAATAAGCTCAAGACAGAACTTAGAGGGTTACGAACCCAAGGATTTGATATTACCACATACGAAAGACGATTCACAGAATTGTGCCTATTGTGTCCGGGAGCATTTCAAGATGAGGAAGAGAAGATCGACGCGTTTGTGAAAGGATTACTGGAAAGAATCCAAGAAGATATAAGTTCACACGAGCCCGCCTCCATACAACAGGCATGTAGAATGGCTCACAAACTAGTGAACCAGATTGAAGAAAGAATTAAAGAACAGACTGCTGAAGAGGCCAATGTGAAGCAAGTCAAAAGAAAGTGGGAGGAAAACGGTGATAAGAATCACCAATACAACAACAACAGCAATTACAACAATAATCGCAACAATTATCCCAACAATCGCAACATCAATCGCAACTACAACAAACGGCCCAACAACAACAACAACAACAACAGCAACTACAACAATCATCCCAACAACAATAATAACCGCAACAACAACAACAATCAGAAGCAGCTATGCCAAAGGTGTGAAAAGAATCACTCGGGGTTCTGCACCAAATTTTGCAACAAGTGTAAAAGAAATGGTCATAGCGCGGCGAAGTGTGAGGTCTACGGACCAGGGGTTAATAGAACGAAAGGAATAAATGGTGTCGGAACGAGTAATGGCGGAGCAAGTAGTGTCGGAGCAAGTTATGCCAATGTAGTTTGTTATAAATGTGGAAAACCAGGCCACATTATTAGAAATTGCCCGAACCAGGAGAACACGAATGGACAAGGACGTGGAAGAGTTTTCAATATTAATGCGGTAGAGGCACAGGAAGACCCGGAGCTTGTTACGGGTACGTTTCTTATTGACAATAAATCTGCTTACGTTTTATTTGATTCGGGTGCGGATAGAAGCTATATGAGTAGAGATTTTTGTGCTAAATTAAGTTGTCCATTGACACCTTTGGATAGTAAATTTTTACTCGAATTAGCAAATGGTAAATTAATTTCAGCAGATAATATATGTCGGAATCGAGAAATTAAACTGGTTAGCGAAACATTTAAGATTGATTTGATACCAGTAGAGTTAGGGAGTTTTGATGTGATAATCGGTATGGACTGGTTGAAAGAAGTGAAAGCGGAGATCGTTTGTTACAAAAATGCAATTCGCATTATACGAGAAAAAGGAAAACCCTTAATGGTGTACGGAGAAAAGGGCAACACGAAGCTACATCTTATTAGTAATTTGAAGGCACAAAAACTAATAAGAAAAGGTTGCTATGCTGTTCTAGCACACGTCGAGAAAGTACAAACTGAAGAAAAGAGCATCAATGATGTTCCCTTTGCAAAAGAATTTCCCGATGTATTTCCAAAAGAATTACCGGGATTACCCCCACATCGATCCGTTGAATTTCAAATAGATCTTGTACCAGGAGCTGCACCAATAGCTCGTGCTCCTTACAGACTCGCACCCAGCGAGATGAAAGAACTGCAAAGCCAATTACAAGAACTTTTAGAGCGTGGTTTCATTCGACCAAGCACATCACCGTGGGGAGCTCCTGTTTTGTTTGTCAAGAAGAAAGATGGTACATTCAGGTTGTGTATCGACTACCGAGAGTTGAACAAACTTACCATCAAGAACCGCTACCCACTACTGAGAATCGACGACTTATTTGATCAACTACAAGGCTCGTCTGTTTATTCAAAGATTGACTTACGTTCCGGGTATCATCAAATGCGGGTGAAAGAAGATGATATTCCAAAGACTGCTTTCAGAACACGTTACGGTCATTACGAGTTTATGGTCATGCCGTTTGGTTTAACTAATGCACCAGCTGTGTTCATGGACCTTATGAACCGAGTGTGTGGACCATACCTTGACAAGTTTGTCATTGTTTTCATTGATGACATACTTATTTACTCAAAGAATAACCAAGAACACGGTGAACATTTGAGAAAGGTGTTAGAAGTATTGAGGAAGGAAGAATTGTACGCTAAGTTTTCAAAGTGTGCATTTTGGTTGGAAGAAGTTCAATTCCTCGGTCACATAGTGAACAAAGAAGGTATTAAGGTGGATCCGGCAAAGATAGAAACTGTTGAAAAGTGGGAAACCCCAAAAACTCCGAAACACATACGCCAGTTTTTAGGACTAGCTGGTTACTACAGAAGGTTCATCCAAGACTTTTCCAGAATAGCAAAACCCTTGACTGCATTAACGCATAAAGGGAAGAAATTTGAATGGAATGATGAACAAGAGAAAGCGTTTCAGTTATTGAAGAAAAAGCTAACTACGGCACCTATATTGTCATTGCCTGAAGGGAATGATGATTTTGTGATTTATTGTGATGCATCAAAGCAAGGTCTCGGTTGTGTATTAATGCAACGAACGAAGGTGATTGCTTATGCGTCTAGACAATTGAAGATTCACGAACAAAATTATACGACGCATGATTTGGAATTAGGCGCGGTTGTTTTTGCATTAAAGACTTGGAGGCACTACTTATATGGGGTTAAAAGTATTATATATACCGACCACAAAAGTCTTCAACACATATTTAATCAGAAACAACTGAATATGAGGCAGCGTAGGTGGATTGAATTATTGAATGATTACGACTTTGAGATTCGTTACCACCTGGGGAAGGCAAATGTGGTAGCCGATGCCTTGAGCAGGAAGGACAGAGAACCCATTCGAGTAAAATCTATGAATATAATGATTCATAATAACATTACTACTCAAATAAAGGATGAACAACAAGGAGTTTTAAAAGAGGGAAATTTAAAGGATGAAATACCCAAAGGATCGGAGAAGCATCTTAATATTCGGGAAGACGGAACCCGGTATAGGGCTGAAAGGATTTGGGTACCAAAATTTGGAGATATGAGAGAAATGGTACTTAGAGAAGCTCATAAAACCAGATACTCAATACATCCTGGAATGGGGAAGATGTACAAGGATCTCAAGAAACATTTTTGGTGGCCGGGTATGAAAGCCGATGTTGCTAAATACGTAGGAGAATGTTTGACGTGTTCTAAGGTCAAAGCTGAGCATCAGAAACCATCAGGTCTACTTCAACAACCCGAAATCCCGGAATGGAAATGGGAAAACATTACCATGGATTTCATCACTAAATTGCCAAGGACTGCAAGTGGTTTTGATACTATTTGGGTAATAGTTGATCGTCTCACCAAATCAGCACACTTCCTACCAATAAGAGAAGATGACAAGATGGAGAAGTTAGCACGACTGTATTTGAAGGAAGTCGTCTCCAGACATGGAATACCAATCTCTATTATCTCTGATAGGGATGGCAGATTTATTTCAAGATTCTGGCAGACATTACAGCAAGCATTTGGAACTCGTCTAGACATGAGTACTGCCTATCATCCACAAACTGATGGGCAGAGCGAAAGGACGATACAAACGCTTGAAGACATGCTACGAGCATGTGTTATTGATTTCGGAAACAGTTGGGATCGACATCTACCGTTAGCAGAATTTTCCTACAACAACAGCTACCATTCAAGCATTGAGATGGCACCGTTTGAAGCACTTTATGGTAGAAAGTGCAGGTCTCCGATTTGTTGGAGTGAAGTGGGGTATAGACAGATTACGGGTCCGGAGATTATACAAGAAACTACCAAGAAGATCATCCAAATTCAACAACGGTTGAAAACCGCCCAAAGTCGACAAAAGAGCTACGCTGACATTAAAAGAAAAGATATAGAATTTGAAATTGGAGAGATGGTCATGCTTAAAGTTGCACCTTGGAAAGGCGTTGTTCGATTTGGTAAACGAGGGAAATTAAATCCAAGGTATATTGGACCATTCAAGATTATTGATCGTGTCGGACCAGTAGCTTACCGACTAGAGTTACCTCAACAACTCGCGGCTGTACATAACACTTTCCACGTCTCGAATTTAAAGAAATGTTTTGCTAAAGAAGATCTCACTATTCCGTTAGATGAAATCCAAATCAACGAAAAACTTCAATTCATCGAAGAACCCGTCGAAATAATGGATCGTGAGGTTAAAAGACTTAAGCAAAACAAGATACCAATTGTTAAGGTTCGATGGAATGCTCGTAGAGGACCCGAGTTCACCTGGGAGCGTGAAGATTAGATGAAGAAGAAATACCCGCATCTATTTCCAGAAGATTCGTCAACACCTTCAACAGCTTAAAATTTCGGGACGAAATTTATTTAACGGGTAGGTACTGTAGTGACCCGAACTTTTCCATGTTTATATATATTAATTGAGATTGATATTTACATGATTAAATGTTTCCAACATGTTAAGCAATCAAACTTGTTAAGACTTGATTAATTGAAATATGTTTCATATAGACAATTGACCACCCAAGTTGATCGGTGATTCACGAACGTTAAAACTTGTAAAAACTATATGATGACATATATATGGATATATATATATAGTTAACATGATACTATGATAAGAAAACATATCATAAAGTATATTAACAATGAACTACATATGTAAAAACAAGACTACTAACTTAATGATTTTTAAACGAGACATATATGTAACGATTATCGTTGTAAAGACATTTAATGTATATATATCATATTAAGAGATATTCATACATGATAATATCATGATAATATAATAATTTAAAATCTCATTTGATATTATAAACATTGGGTTAACAACATTTAACAAGATCGTTAACCTAAAGGTTTCAAAACAACACTTACATGTAACGACTAACGATGACTTAACGACTCAGTTAAAATGTATATACATGTAGTGTTTTAATATGTATTTATACACTTTTGAAAGACTTCAATACACTTATCAAAATACTTCTACTTAACAAAAATGCTTACAATTACATCCTCGTTCAGTTTCATCAACAATTCTACTCGTATGCACCCGTATTCGTCCTCGTACAATACACAGCTTTTAGATGTATGTACTATTGTTATATACACTCCAATGATCAGCTCTTAGCAGCCCATGTGAGTCACCTAACACATGTGGGAACCATCATTTGGCAACTAGCATGAAATATCTCATAAAATTACAAAAATATGAGTAATCATTCATGACTTATTTACATGAAAACAAAATTACATATCCTTTATATCTAATCCATACACCAACGACCAAAAACACCTACAAACACTTTCATTCTTCAATTTTCTTCATCTAATTGATCTCTCTCAAGTTCTATCTTCAAGTTCTAAGTGTTCTTCATAAATTCCAAAAGTTCTAGTTTCATAAAATCAAGAATACTTTCAAGTTTGCTAGCTCACTTCCAATCTTGTAAGGTGATCATCCAACCTCAAGAAATCTTTGTTTCTTACAGTAGGTTATCATTCTAATACAAGGTAATAATCATATTCAAACTTTGGTTCAATTTCTATAACTATAACAATCTTATTTCAAGTGATGATCTTACTTGAACTTGTTTTCGTGTCATGATTCTGCTTCAAGAACTTCGAGCCATCCAAGGATCCATTGAAGCTAGATCCATTTTTCTCTTTTCCAGTAGGTTTATCCAAGGAAATTAAGGTAGTAATGATGTTCATAACATCATTCGATTCATACATATAAAGCTATCTTATTCGAAGGTTTAAACTTGTAATCACTAGAACATAGTTTAGTTAATTCTAAACGTGTTCGCAAACAAAAGTTAATCCTTCTAACTTGACTTTTAAAATCAACTAAACACATGTTCTATATCTATATGATATGCTAACTTAATGATTTAAAACCTGGAAACACGAAAAACACCGTAAAACCGGATTTACGCCGTCGTAGTAACACCGCGGGCTGTTTTGGGTTAGTTAATTAAAAACTATGATAAACTTTGATTTAAAAGTTATTATTCTGAGAAAACGATTTTTATTATGAACATGAAACTATATCCAAAAATTATGGTTAAACTCAAAGTGGAAGAAGGCGATCCCTTTCACCCACTGGTTCGTAGTCAACTTAACCGATGGAGACGAGAAGAAGGCGATCCCTTTCACCCACCAACCTGCACTATTGGCGAAGAACCTGAAGCATTCACCGGCGAACCAATCTGAAACACTATTTTTGCCCTCATTACCCGAATATCTCGCCATGATTATATACTATCTCAAATTCAAAACCTTATTCATCCGCTCGTTCCGACCGACAATCATCCCAGAATAATATAAAAAGTCAACGAACTTCGCGCCCGAGTTGTAGCCTTGGAAAATATGGTGCAAAACATACCAGCTTCAGCAATATCACCGGCACCAACAGTACCACCAACAACCCAAGTTTCAACATCACATGCCTCAACATCACAATCTATACCTCGAGCATAATCATCGTTCTACATGACGATCTACATCATTTATCTTCGTTCGACATGGCAATTAAGTAATCTCTAAAGTTTTAGAGATTATATATTCTTGTTCTAACGGTAAATCAGATGAGTTATTATCATATTAACTCATTAAATCCATGATTACATCTGAGGAAAATATATATGTAAGTATATTTTCATAAAGATTGTAATTAAAAATTCTTTTGTACAAACTGTTAATGGTGAAAATATTTTAACGGGTAGGTAATACCCGAGGAATATTTAGATTTCACATTAATAAGATACACTGTACATTCTTTGAATCTGATTCAACAGTCATTTACTATCCTACTTACATCCACAGATATACGAATCCATTAGCCACAGAATAACCATTTTCATTCAATTTCATATTTGGATTTTAACTTATCAGAATCAAACAAGTGGCATAATGAAGAAAACATTGGACAAAAATAAAATTTGTTAGAAACAAACAAATTAACTATGAGAAATTTTGTTAAGAATCCGCGCTAACAAAATCCTAGCTAACTGTTCCTAGCTAACTGTTAATTCCGTATTACATTCATTTATCGCAATTTATTTATCGCAATTTAATTATTGCAATTTTAATTCTCGCAATTTTATTTATCGTCATTTAATTTCTGTAATTATTTTACGCACTTTAAATATCGGGACATGTATAAAAGGTTTTGACATATCATATCGACACATCTATATATATATTATTTGGAATCACCATAGACACTTTATATGCAGTAATGATCGAGTTCTCTATATAGGGTTGAGGTTGATTCTCAAATAATATATATAGTTTGAGTTGTGATCGAGTCCGAGACATGTACACGGGTCACGACACGTATTAATTAATTCGAATATTATATATTGCTAACTGTGGACTATCAACTGAGGACTACCAACATTGGACAATTAAAATGAATTAAAATATTGATTATAACATATGAAACCAGACAATTCTTCAAGTTTGCCACTTGATTTTATCCTAAACTTCATTTATATCTTGACGATTTCGATCTGCGTTCAAACCTTTCATGATACTTGAAAACACCTCAATCGAGAGGATGAACCAACCGCACTTCATCTAAGGAAGAAAAGATCGATGCATATAGTTATGCACCTGAAAACATTTGGAACTTGAGTAAACATTTAACACGTGTCTGTGCTAGCTCCTTTGGCGTTGTTATTACCGAAAATAACTTTGCAACTCTTTTTCACAATAGTCAGTTTTGTCACAGCTCTAGCAAGTCAACTTCGACTTTTCGTTCGAAACAACCTTATTATAACCTTGATATATACGTTATCTTTTTGCCTTCGTTACCGGGGAACTGTTTATATCCCACCACATTAACAGTAAACGCACCAGCAACTTCACTACTCTTTGGCAAAAGTCACTTCGATAAATCACTATATTTATTCATTAATACCCTATCATATACTCATCCGCGTTTTATAACGATAATTGCCATACCAATTACCGAGAATCAGCAATCAGTATTTCGAATCTCACAACGTTTCTACATCAACAGTTATATGTATACATATAACCTTTATCTCTTAGAATTATGATCTTTCATTCTGAAATTCTGAAAAGCACCCAGTCTACGAACCAATACTCTAAAGTTTGAAAAAGAGGAATGAAGCAGAAGAAACGGTAGACAACCATAAACGACCTTAACCGTCAGAAGTTGATGATAAAGAATTGTATGTTGGCAAAGCTCAGAAAAAGTTTGAAACTGAAAAACTGATTGAGCAAACTACGAAGGAATCTCTGAACAAAACACAAGGACTAAACTTGTACATTAAGAATCCTGATGATTCTGTTTCTGATAAAATCTTTAGCGAATACCTTGCTTTTGACTCCAAACTCTTGCGGACAAATTTTCTTCACCATCCTTCGATATTAGAAATTCCAAGATATCATCGTATCTTTCATTATAAATATCCTTTATAATTCTGAAGATATTTTCATAAATATTCTTATCTGAAATCATTAATCTCTTCGTGCTATCAGTGTTACATGATATAGAAACTGTTAGTTTCTATATTCTGTAAACTTTCGAGCTTAAAATATGAATGTTATTGAAGTAATGTTGGGAACTGATGCATGAGTTAGCATAATATAATGACACTTGATCAACATGATTATATTACAGCAAGTCATGCTGAGTTTCTAAATGGAACATGATGATTCACAGATTATAACGTCATCATGTGTCATGTTACATGATGTGGTAGCGTGGGGGTACGTGATAGTACTATATTTTTACTACGAAATACGTTACAAATTACACAAGTTTTAATTATTTATTTACAAATGGGATATACCTAAACCTTGCTACAACACTATAGGCAGTGTACCTAATCGTAGAGTAGTATAGTTTTTAGTAAGTCCGGTTCGTTCCACAGGGAGCGGGCTTATTGCACACTATATTTTTAAACAACTATATTTGTACAAAATATATATAATTATATATAATAATATATAAAAGGGGGTTTACCGTTTAATGACCGGTTTGTCGATTTATATTTTAAGCGAAGCGTATAGTAAATGATGATATTTAAATAACAATATAAAATAAATAACAATAATTAAAATGACAATAAATAAAAGTACGAGGAAAAATGAAATAAAATATATTATGCTTATTTAAACTTCCGTAACCATGATGTTTGATGTTTTGATTTTAATCTATTGTCCTGGGTTAATTGTCCTTTTTCCTGGATGTATTTGAAACCTATCTGGTTTTTGTCCATAATAGTTCATCGGTCATAATTATAAACTGCTCAGCAAATTTAACCTTATACCCGAAGTCAAATATTCCAAATAACTGGGGATTCGAACTGTAACAAGGTCTTAACACTTTGCTTAATGAATACACCAGGTTATCGACTGTGTGTAAACCAAAGTTTTAAAACTTTGTTAACAATTACACCAATTACCCTTGAATGTAATCCACCCCTGTTTTAATGAGTCCATTGACTATTAATCCATCCCCGTGTCCGGTCAAATGAACAATAATTCGTACTTATAAATATCCCGCCCATCGTGTCCGATTAAGCGTATGTGGTTATATATAGATACGTCAATCATAACCTTTATATTAAATTAATGAGGTATCGTTAATTTAATATAAAGCCCATTAATAGCCCATAGTCTAATTTCCACAAGTGTCGTTCTTTTGTCCAAACCCCAATTATGGTACAAAACCCAATTACCCCGTCTTTAATATTTAGCTCAACATCATGATTACTTCGGCTCAAATAAGCATAATAATAACTTAAGTACGAGACATTAATTTAAAAAGGAGAACATAGCTTACATTGATTATTTATCGCGTAGTAGTACACGGACAGAATTTCGACTTCAAAAACCCGTAAAATAACCTTTACATAACCCGAACTAATCTAATATAAAACTACCCTATACTATATATATTATATATATATATATATATATATATATATATATATATATATATATATATATATATATATATATATATATTATTATAGAGTATTATTATTATTATATTTTTTAAACTCGGCAGAATTCGCGACCTTGTATAGGCATTCTGAAATTTCTGTGCTCCGCGAGTCGCGGCACTTTGTGCCTGAGAACTCCGCGAGTCGCGGGGAAATGGGATACAGCTCACACCCTTTTGGATCTTCTTTGCCGACGTTTTATATATATAAATATAAAATATAAATAATTAATATAATTATTTATATATTATATTATATTATATTTTTGTGCATAGTAAACTTGTAATTTTTAGTCCGTTGCGTCGGGCATTGATAGTTGACTCATGTCCCGGTTCCGGATTTTCGAACGTCCTTGCGTACAATTTAATATCTTGTACTTTGCGTTTTGTAACTTGTACTCTTGTCATTTTTAGACGTTTCTTATCAATAAATTGAACCACTTGGATTGTATCTTGTACAGTTGAGCTTTTTGGACATTTGCGTCTTCAATTTGTCGTTTTCGCCTTTTGTCTTCGCACTTATTTAATATAAACGATTACAACTTAAAATAGGACAATTACAACTAAATAATTTACATATTGGGAGGATATTGCTACTAAATAGATGTTCATTTGGAGCACTATCAAATATCCCCACACTTGAGCGTTGCTTGTCCTCAAGCAATACATAACTTGAAATAATATAATACATCACACGAATCACTTCTTTATTCTTCACACTTTGTACATCAGTGATTTTGAGATGGCGGTATGAACAATGGTAGTAACGATGTGGTTTACAGTCCCACATGACTATAAAAATTTAGATCCTTTAGGAAATTGGATCTTTATGAAAACATTTGATCTTTTGAAAATTCATTCTAGCTTTTATCCTAGATAAGTTTTCCGGAATAACCCTTCACCGGTGTTTGCAAATTATTTTTGTGGGTTTTGTGGGTTTCAGATTTGAAAATTTTAGCTCAACATTTGCGGTTTTGTGTTACCCACTTGCTAACCTTGTATTAGGAAAGCAACACGTCCAGTTTACTTGTCCTGTATATTACCTTTCGGTAAACTACCGTCCGGTTGTAAAGGAAAGCGATGAACAAGAAACTGTTAAGGCAATGTGCCCTGACATGCTTTTAATTATGGTCTATAACGTGTCGGACGCAATTACTATCCTTTGTAGGAGCAATAGTAAAGCTCACCCTTATAATTTTCTGGTCTGGCACAAGGTCCTGTCTTTGACCATGCTATGCAACCACCGTTCTTACGGTTGACACCCGATTTGGTTCAGGTGACCTAATGAATTCCAGGTGAATTCCTAGGATTTTACGTTGAAAGGTAATGAACGCATTGAAAATGGGTTTTCAGAAAACAAATCGGTTTTATTTTTGATCAAAATATTTTCTCGTTCAAGCTCGAGTTTAGATATCATTGAATTCCATGAGTTTGTAATTCTCAATTTTTAAGGTCAATCTCAAGGATTGAGTAATATTAGGCTTAAAAGCTGATTTTTGATCTTTAAGGAGATTATCCTTTCTGGGGATCTGATTCATTAGTCTTATCAAGCTAATTTGCACGGTGCCCCCCCATTGTACGAGATAAATCCTTCTCATGGTTAGGATAAATCTGACCACTTGGCGACCCTGTTTGATGCTGATGTCCGTGGATTTCCTGCTGATTTTAGAGATGACTTTTCTAGATTTTTCGTCAACCTACAGCTGGTTTGGACGACAACTTCATGACCTAAATCAAGAAGCGCGTGTCTTTTTCGGAAGACTTTACTTCCTTTTAATGATGGAATTGATTCATCGTGTAGATCCATCTTTTCTTTCAAATATATTACAGTAAATCGGGTAAAACAGTTAATTTAGTCCAAAACAAAAGCACCTGCAACAACTTTACATAAACATTTGATATATAGTTTTTAATTGAATAACTTGGTACATTCTCCCCACACTTAGTTTCTTTCTTTGCCTTTTTATTCTCCTTTATTCCATTTTAAATGAATTCAATCGTTTTAGGGTGTTTCTCAATTTATGTCCTTTCCGAGGTAACGATAATTTCGGTATTAACACCTAGTTTTCACCGTTCATAAATATATATAAACATGATTTTAAATTCATTTAGTTGAAATTTTTTTTAAAATTTTCACAAAATTTGGCAAATAAAACCAAGTGTAAACCCGAGAGAATTTATAACTCTTCCCCACACTTAAGATCATGCAATGCCCTCATTTGCATGAAATCAGACTATAATTATAAATTCATGAGGGTGATTAGTGTAGAAAGTAGTTAAAGATACCATAAAATTGCAGGATGATAGATGGTGCACCTCATCGTTCATTCCTTCTTGTTTTATCACACATGTTTTTCTTCAAAAACGGTTGCTTTTCTGAACTGTTTGATAATTTTTGAAAATGCGTCTTTTACCCTAATCGTGCATTTTTATTAACGAGTTATGCACTAACCCGAACCCCTAATTTAACGTTAAGTGGGGTTAAACTTCCCCACTCTTAGCTGACGACATGTGAAGTCGGTAGAATAAGTTTCACGAATTAGAGTAGTGAGCCAGTTATTTACATCTCGGGTGGTGTATAATATATCAATGGGTTTAAAGTTTAGACTCGCCCGATTGTCACTACTTAATTCTTTTTTAAGTGTAGCTTTTAGTAAATGGATATGTCTCTTTTCTGGTTCTTGGTCAAATGGATTGATATACACCGACATACATACTATAGGGTGGACAATTCCTAACATTTCCTTCCGTTTATTCTCGGGATCAAAGTTTTCACCTCTATTACCCATTTGGGTGAAATCCGAGGTGTCATTATTTATTAAAGCTAGTAGTTCATCTTCGGTAGATGACTCATCTATTGAGAATATTGGGTTGGAAGGTTGTTGAATAGTGAATTTCGGGATCGAAGCAAATTCTTCTTCATTAATCGGTCCTACCATTTTGGTCTCGGGGGTAAAATTTTCAACGTTATCGTTTTTCCATGAGTACCAATTTGTCACCCTTACTTCTTCTTCATCCATTGATGGATCGTTGATTTCGTCGGTAGAGGCTAATGTGTCGATATGTTGTGAATTTGGTAAAGCTGAATAAAAAGTATCATCGGGATAGTTGGTGATTTCGGAGCTCTCGAATTCATCAAAATTTGATGATATGAGATTTCTTTGCACAATACTCCTCAGATCAACAGGTGTGTAGTCTGATAGAGTTTCAGCTTGCCGGTTTACAAACTCTCTCATTTGTTCATTTTGAGCATTGTGTTCTTCGAGTTTGATTTTCATATTGTCTAATAAATTTTCAGACACGTAATTTTCCTCGTCTACTGGTTGTTGAGTTTGGAAATATTCTTGGGAATAATCCCAATTTGAATTGTATTCTTCATAATCATTCCATTCAGGTTTCGTGGGTGCGTAATTTTTCATAGGAACGTAATAATAACATTCCCATGTTGAGTGATAATCTCCACAGATTTCACAACCAGTTATTGTTTCGTCATTCGTGATCCAAGTCTATGACTGGCACACTAAGTGTTGAGCTTAGAGCAGGCCATAAAGTATGCCTCTCTAGAATAGCAGTCCAGTAATTGCAAGGGATGTTAGTTTCGGAATTGATGAAGTGATTGTTCACCATTTAGCTGTATAAATAGGAAATGGAAGACCACAAGATGTTATCATAAAGCACATATCTCTATTCTTATTTCCTTTGAAAACCTTCGTATTTTTCAGATTTTATAATTTTTATGGTTTTTCTAAGTTATAAAAATAATTTATTCCATTTATGTACAAACGTTTGATAAACATGATATTCATACGATATTCATCATATTACGCCCTATGATGCATAATCAAATATATACCATAAGGAATCAGAACAACATTTAGTCAATTATTCAACACAGTCCAAGCAGATTCGGTATTCATGAAAACTTTAGATTCGGTAACCAAATAAGCTTAAGTTTTCAATTCAAAGACTTAGAATAAAACATGTTAAGTGTTTCAAGTCAAAAAACAAATTATTTCAAAGTACCAAATACCAGACTCGGTAACAAGTCAAAATTCAGATTCGGTAATTTCAAAATTCACAGATAGTCATTCAAACATGCATATTGAATCTCGTATATGTAACATCCCTTTTCCTCATACATGTCCTAAGGTACGTAATTGATCTTAAGAACATTTATACTTGGTCTTGTGTGTGATTAAAATGCTTTACGGTTTGAGTTTAGGGACCCTACTGGTAATCTGTCGCGTATTAAGTAAGAGTATCGCGTTTGGATCAATCGCGTATCGCGATGTAATGTGTTGAAACGCGACGACTTGGGAAACCTGCCTCCTAACCAGTATATCGCAATTAAGTGGGTTTTATCTCGACCTGGTTTTCCTTGTTGCGAAACGCGACACCCTTGTCGCGAAACGCGATGTATATCGCTGAAATTGACTATTTTACCCCTTTTAAATGGCATCTTTTGGGGGTGTCTTGGTCTTTTCACTTATGGGCGGTTTTAGATTTTAAAAACTGGTGCAAGGGTTATCCTAACTCATTAAACACTCTTCCAACTACACCACATTCAATTTTAGAGAGAGAGTTAAGGTTTTAGTGAGAGAGAGCTCACTTTGAGGAAGATGGAGACCAAATCTCACCCGAGCCCAAGTTTTAAAGTTGTTCCCTACATCTCTAGCTACGTTATGATATTATTGGTAAGTCTTAACTCCGAGCTTTGAGTTTAATTTGATTTATGGCTAGGGTTTGTTCATTTAAGGCTTGTAAGACCCATTTGGGGGTTAAATGGTTGAATTTGGGTTAAATTGATGTAAGGAAATCCTAAGGTTTTGAAATCTAGAGTTTGGTCTTGTAATTTGGTGTTTGCAAGTGTTAATTGTGTTGTGAATCACTAATACACTTGTGAGTTAGTGAAAGGTGGTTAATGGGTTCAATTTTGACCAAATTGTGAGTCTAAATGTTAAAATGGATCAAATGGGTAATTGTTGACCTAGTTGGGTAAGATGGTTATGAAATACCCTAAGTTTGTGTTATTTGGTGTTATGAGACTTTAATCACTAGCCTTTAGTGATTTATGATAAGTCTTGATCTAATTGGGCGGTTTCAGTGTAAATGGGTCATTTATTGTAAATGGGTCATTAAATGCACATGAGTTAATTGTTGATGTTTAGTCCAACGAGTTGGTGTATTGAATGTATGAAATACCCTAAGTTTGTGTTAGTTGGTGTTATGAGACTTTAATCACTAGCCTTTAGTGATTTATGATAAGTCTTGATCTAATTAGGCGGTTTCGGTGTAAATGGGTTATTTATTGAAAATGGGTCATTAATTGCACATGAGTTAATTGTTGATGTTTAGTCCAACGAGTTGGTGTATTGAATGTGTACTTAATGTATTAGGTACTTCACCTTGAAGCTTGCGGATTTGCATAATCATCACCTAGGCGTTAAGGTGAGTGGGATATTTATGCATATATGTATATACTATATTTATTTGTATGCTATGGCATGATCCACGGAGCTGGAAGTGCCATAGTGTGTGCGAGGGTGCTATGATGTGAACCACGGAGCCAGTGACATCATGGTACATGCGTTGTGATGTTAACCACGGAGCCAGTAACAGCAAAGTGTGAACCATGGAGCCGGTAGCACTATAAAAGAGTATGACTCAAATGCGTAGTGACGTGAACCAAGGAGCCGGTAGCATTATAGCATTACGTATGGTGTGAACCACGGAGCCAGTAGCACCATGACGCGTGTATGGTTAACCATATAGTTTGTGTATGTATTGTAGTGTATCATATTATATTTTGGAGTATACGCTATTGTTTATGCTAGTTACGGTAATGGAGGTTATTAGCTTTATACTTGGAGTCCGTATGCTAATATTATATTGCTAGCATGTTTGTGGGATGTGAGTAGGTGGTTGCAAGTAGGTATATTATATATGCATGTGTAGACTTATTGCACTCACTAAGCATTAGCTTACCCCTCTCGTTGTTTAATTTTTTTTTAGGTACAAGTATGGAGAAGGGTAAAGGGGTTGCCGGGAATTAGATGTTCCCATGTTGGTTGGTAGATGAAGCTTTTGGAAGTCGACCTAGTGTTTTGGGTAGTTTAGCCCCAAACCATGCCCGAGTGTTGTTTGGTTTAAAACTATCATTTAATGGTTCAAACTTGTAAACATTTGATTAGAGGCCTTTGTGCCTCTTTATGGAAACGTTAAACTTGTTGTATGTTTAAACGGATGGTATGAAACGGTTTACATCAAGTAACCATTTAAATGGCACGTTAATGGTTTATTATATTTTTTTTTAAAATTGTCTGGTTGTATACGGGTTGGGTTGTTTCAGTATCATGCAAAATCAAAAACATATTCAGTTAACACCTCAATCAATACAGGAAAACATGTTAGTCGATTGAACTGACTCGGTACTGTAGCAAGAACACATTCGGTATGTACAGAATCCATCAAACAATCAATTAAACATGTAATCAGACTCAGTCAATTGATAGATCAATCAATTCAACTCAGATTAGACAAGATTTCATGTTAATTATCCTAATCAATTGAGTTTAATCTTAGATTAAAGACATTCGACTCAGATTCGGTATAATCAACACTTTTTCAAAAATTAAGTGTCATAATCCTGTTGTTTATGATCTTTTCTGGTTTATAAACATTCAATTATCTCAGATCTATAAGATATTCATCTTAAACTTTGATTAAAATGAAGAAATACCAAAGATTTGAAGATAGAGAAGGACGGACTCGGTAGATTAGGCAGATTCGGTATGTTTAATCAGACTCGGTATGTAATTTAGAACAGTGAGAGAGAAAGTTTGAATTTGACCCTCCTTTTATAGATACCGAAGATGTTCAATTAATGGGCTTTACCGAATGGGCATATTATACCGAATGCAGTCCATTTTCAAATTTAATCAATTTGTCTTCAAATTTTTACAAATCTTTAACAAGATTTTTCAAGTTTATCATATGTTTAATAAAAAACATTTCTGAGACACTTTTGAAAGTTTTAGAACTTACCGAATCTGCACTGTTGGTTGTCAGATTCGGTATAATGCTAAAAAAAGCATTTATTCAGTAAAATTCAAATCTTTTTGGATTTTAACTTTTCCAATTTTTATAAGTTTTCTCAAAACAAGATTTGTACTTAGAAAAACTTTGAATTATGTACAAAGTACAAATCTTTAATAATACCAATTGTTAAAACGGGTTGCATACTGAGATGTATACAAGCCTTAGTGAATATTTTCAAATTAAAACATGATTTTTTATGAATTCACATTTAAAAATCAATTTTCTTTTTAATTTTCTCCCTTTCTGCCCCATCAAAATGTGATATACAGTAAAGTTTATCACCATTTTGACCTTCCACAAGAAAATTTAATAACTCCCCCTTGAAATATGATATCAATCAGTTACCCCCCCCCCCCCCCCCCCCCGGGTTCGTAATCATTGAAAAGTAAACCCAGAAAGTTAACAGAAATCTAAAGGCTCCCCCTTGAAAGATAATATCTAAAGCAGAAGAAATCAGTTGCTCCCCCTAGAAAAATATTACTCCCCCTAAACACACAATCCCAGGTATAAGTCCCAATATAGCTAAGAAAAGTTAAGCACTATACTCTACCATGCCAATCTCTTTGATCAAGAACTTTAGCCTAAGTTCATCTAAGGGTTTAGTGAACATGTCAGCTAATTTCACTTTGGTAGGCACAAAGTATAACTCTACATCTCCTTTTTCAACATGGTCCTTAATGAAATGATAACGAATATCTATGTGTTTAGTCTTAGAATACTGAACCGGGTTGCTAGTTATGGCAATTGCACTCTGTGAATCACAGTATATCGGGGTCTTAGTTATCTTAAAGCCATAACCTAGGAGTTGAGTTTGCATCCACAAAACTTGTGAACAACAATGAGCTGCAGCAATATACTCAGACTCAGCTGTTGACAATGAAACACAGTTTTGTTTCTTGGATGATCAATAGACTAGTTATTTCCTAACATCTGAATTGATCCTGACGTGCTTTTTCTATCGACATGGCAACCGTCATGATCCGCATCATTATAAGCAGTGAGATTGAAATTAGATCCATGTGGATACCAGATTCCAAGATTAGGAGTACCTTTTAGGTATTGAAAAATCCTAACCACCACTTTGGAGTGAGATTTCTTAGGGTTCGACTAAAAGTAGGCACAAACAGTTACAGCAAGTTTAATGTCTGGTCTACTTGCAGTCAGATACCTTAAGGAGCCAACCATGCTTCGATAAAGTGTAATGTCAAAGTGTTCCCCATTAGCATCAGCATCCAGTAATGTCCTCATTGGGGTTCTCATTGGTTTTAAAGCAGTCATTTTAAAACGTTTAAGCATATCATTGATATACTTTGTTTGACTGATAAAAATCCCGTTTGGTAATTGTTTTACTTGTAACCCCAAGAAGAAATTAAGCTGGTCAAGCATGCTCATTTCAAATTTGTTGGCCATAAGGTCACCAAATTCTTTACATAAGGCCGGGGACGTGGAACCAAAAATAATATCATCAACGTAAATTTGAACCAAGAGAATGTAACTGTAGTTTTACGGATGAAGAGCGTTGTATCAATTGTTCCATGAGAAAAGCCATTTTCCAGCAAGTACTTTGTTAAGTTCTCGTACTATGCACGCGGTGCTTGCTTTAGACCATACAAAGCTTTCTCCAAGTAGTAGACGTGGTTTGGATGAATGGGATCGACAAAGCCTTCTGGTTGATCAACATAAACTTCCTCATGAAGATGACCATTCAGAAAAGCAGTTTTGACATCTATTTGAAACACCGTAAACTTCATATGAGAAGCAAATGCAAGGAAAAGACGAATAGCCTCAATCTTAGCAACCGGAGCAAACGTTTCGTCATAATCAATACCCTCTTGTTGTCGATATCCCTTGGCCACAAGACGTGCCTTGTTTCTAACCACAATTCCATCAGAATCCTTCTTGTTCTTGAAAATCCACTTAACCTCTATTGGTCGTTGACCCGTTGGTCTTGGAACTAATCGCCATACTTTTAAATGATCAAATTGATTAATCTCCTCTTGCATTGCTACCACCCATTTCGGATCTAGTAAAGCTTGAGCAACCATTGTTGGTTCAATCTTACTAAGAAAGGCAGTATATAGACACATATTCCGAGTAGCCCTTCGAGTTAAAACTGGAGCAGATGCATCACCAATGATAAGATCAATTGGATGACTTTTAGTCCATCGGTTGTGATGTGGAAGAGATTGTACATAAGTGGTATCCATTGAAACATCAACTGTTGTTGACGTTGAGCATTGATCAGCTTGTGCTGATGTAACACTTTCTAATGGATTCATTTGAGTATCTAGAGAAACAACTAGAGTTGTATCAACGGAAGAATCTTGAATAGGTTCAAGATTATCAGTAGTAGGTGGGATGGAGGATGAAGAAGCAACAGGTGAATCCGTTGGTGTTGTATCTTCATCATAGAGGCTCGGTTGAGTCTCCACAATAGTTGACTGTGATGGCGTAACCGGTACGGCTTGAACATTTGAATTCCGTTGAGGAGCATAAAGACTATTAAACAAGTTATCCAGTTCCTCTGTTGTAACCGTCGGACTTCTTCAAGAAAATTGAATTGTGCGCGGAAGAAGTAGTAGCCAGGTCAGGATCGCGTTTTGAACCGAGTTGTTCAAAAACTATTCCCGAAAATTAATCGAACTTGACATTGATGCTTTCCTTGATCGTCTTTGTCCTTTTGTGATAGACACTAAGCAACTTTGTTCGAAGAATAACCGAGAAATATGGCCTGATCTCCATGAGGATTAAACTTTTCAAGGCTGTTAAAATCGTTAAGCACATAGCATATACAACCAAAGACACAGAAATATTTGACATTCGGGCATCTACCATATAATAATTCATAAGGAGATTTGTCAAAACGTTTATTAATGATACAACGATTTTGGGTATAACATGCAGTTGAAATGGCCTCCCCCCACATTTTTGGAGGTAGTTTGGAGTAGGCAAGCATCGTTCAAGCTGCCTCACACAACGTACGATTACGTCGTTTGACTACTCTATTCTGTTGAGGGTTCGTGTAGCAGAGAATTGATGTTCAATGCCTTGGTCTTTCAAATAACTATCAAGCAGGTCATTCTTAAATTTCGTCGCATTATAAGTTTGGATGCTCTTAACATGCTTGTTAAAAGAGCGTTGAGTCTTTTTGATGAACTCAATTTTAATGACGGGGGTTTCAGATTTGGTCCTCAAAAGAAAAATCCATGTAAATCGTGTATAGTCATCTACAATTACAAGCACATGTTTCCGGCCACCGAGGCAAGAAACCCTCATGGGTCCACATAAGTCCATACACAATAATTGCAAAGACGATGAAGTACTGGGGTTTTGCTTAAGGGGATGATTTGTCCGTTTCAGTTTACCCATCGCACATGATGGACACACATGATGCTTATCATACTGAAAGCAAGGAATACCAACAACTAGGGCTTTAGAGACTAGTTGATTGATACCCTTGTAATTCAGGTGTGACATCCGGTGATGCCATAACCATGAATTTTCTTTTGTTGAACGGGTAGCCAAACACATGTTTCCATGTGATGGTGCATCATTGAGGTCAATAGTATATAGTGAAGCACAAATTTTACCAACAAGGAGATCATTTCAATGGTGGATTGCACCGAGCATTGATGACGTTCAAACATAACTTTGAGATCTCCGTCACAAAATTGGCTGACACTAAACAAACTGCACCCCAATCCCTCAACATATGAGACCCGTTTGATCGTTATGCCATTTTCACATAATCTCCATATCCCATTATCACTGCAATCTCCTCATTTCCGAATGTAACCGTTCCTTGGAATTTGTCAACGAAATTGACAAGCAAGGATTTATCGCCCATCATGTGTCGAGAGCAATCGAAATCGATATACCAAACACAGACGTCAAAACCCTGTAAACGTTAATTTCCTAGAGTTTAGGTACCAAAATTTTCTTGGGTCCTCTACGGTTAGTACCATCAACAAACTTTAGATCAACAATGAGATAATCACGTACAGCATTATGCAATTTAGACAATAAAGCATCATTTAAAACCACATTACATGAAGCATCATACGCAATATCAAGTTTTACATCATTATCAGAAGTCTTAACACACAGCTTATTCCATGTAGATGTTTTATTCACAAAAGAAACTTGAAATACATGTGAGGACTTCCTAGGTCGACTAGCAGATTTCTTTGGTTTGTTTGCTACTTTCTTAGTCGTTGACTTAGGAACCTATACAGACTTGTAAGTCAAGTTTGAATTATGACCTATGACACAGAAAACACCTCTGTTAGTTAGATGTCCTAACTTTTCAGTTGACACATGAGATGATTGATTTTGTAAAATTTCTAATTTGATTTTACGTTAATTTGCATCATACTCTCTCAAATCAGGTTTAGGAGTTGTGTCTTGTTTAGACTTGACTGATTTCTTTAAAAGACTCTCCTTTGATTTATTTTTCATTGGAATCATAGGAATCTTTTTAGTTGACACAGCACCATCGTCAGAATGAACCGTTTTGACAACAAATTGTGTTGAAGGAACAACTTTTGAAACACGGTTACCAAATTGAGAACGTAGAGGATTTTTAAGAATAGTAATGGGTTTAGCATCCTTAGATGTTGTTGACCCTTTCCCCTTCTTAGTAATCCCACCAACACATTCAGACACATTGGTTTCAACAGTAGATGGTTGCTTAAGTGTGTTAGCCTGTTTTAGTTGAATTATCTTCTGTTTTAAACTTTTAATCTCAAGACATAATTCCTCAGCAAAAACTATCACTTCTCCTTCCTTAAAAGCATAAGTACATTCTTTCTTAGCAAGTGGAAGCAATTTATCACACAAAGCAAGCATTTGTTCTAATGATTTACACTTAAGTTGCAATTAAACATTCTCCTTTTCAAGTATATCTACCATACGACTCAAATTACGTACAGCAGGTATGTTTGCATAAAATTCATTCAAAGGATCAATTGTTGCATTAAAATCTATCAAAGGTTAAACTGTTGCATTAAAGTCTATCAAAGGTTCAACAGTTAATTCATCTCGAGGTTCTATCTTTACATCTAAAGAATTTTGACATAGGGATTCTGTCTCAAAGAAGACAGTTAGTTCATGTGCTAGGTCTTCACAGAAAACATCATCAGAAACAGATAATGCAGGTAAGGCCGGTAGAATTGGTTTCACATCAAAAGTTGGTTCATCAAACACTTCATCTATGGTAGTAATGCTAGAACTAGGTTTGTTAAACACTTCATTCTCAAGCATTAAAATGTATTTCTCTAGAATGAGTGTAGGAATATAAACCAGTCTATGCTTAGGCACATAACTATCATGTTGCATATTCTTTTCATTTTCAACAAGTTCCTTCAAGAAATCAGGATTTGATTTACCCATTTTAGCATTGACTTTTTCATACATTAAGCTAATTTAATGGTATTTTTTAGATTTAAGATTAACAATAATATCATCAAAATCAGCATCATAGGCATGCACAAAGTGAGAAGGTAAACCAGCTTGAAAGTAATCAGAATGATATAATCTTGGAATCTTTTTAGAAGCATCATCTAAAATCTTAGGATCTTCATAACCCAACCCCCACTTTTCACCATGAATCGTTTTTGGTCTATTCATGAAAATTGTTTGTTTTGAAAGTTCCATATCAATGATAGCTTTAGATTGCTCTGTTCGATAGAGTTTTTCTTCGTAACGAGCAAGTTGAGCTTACATTTGAAGAGACACTTTTGACAATGAAGAAATTTCAGTGTTCTTCTCAATTATGGTGTCTTCCAATTGAATAATTTTCTTGTTTAGCTTTGAAAGTGTAGGTTCATGTTGGTTTTTTAAATCAGAAAGATCTTTTTCTAAGAATTGAAATTTTTTCGCAAGTCGTTCTAATTTTAGACGATAATCTGTCCTTTCGACTTTAATCGGATGTATTGTCTTTTTAAGATCTTCCATCTCAGTTTTCGTAGAGCTGAGTTGGACATTCAATCTTTGCAACTCCAATTGTAATTTAGATGGAGATGGTCTGGTCTCATTAAGTTTGATTTTATCTTTCAAAACCTTGTTTTCAGATTTTAAACCTTTAACTTCTTTTGACATTGAGACCAAGTTCTTCATCATGTCATTTTGCATTTTAATAAAATCAGTCGAGATTTCAGTTGATTGTACCTCATCATCATCAGATGCTGAGTCAGAATTCTCCATTGCTTCCTTTGCTTTGATGAGCTTAGTCACCTTGTAAACAATTGTATGTTCCACCTCTGAATCTGAATCATTCCAGTTACACCAAGTATCATCGACCAGTTTCAGCTCTCCTCCAGTTTCCACAATCTTTGCCATCAACATTTTCTTCTTGTAGTAAGCTGCATCCTTTTTCTTAGGCATCTTGCACTCACGAGAGTAATGACCAGCTTTGCCACAATTGGAACAGAATGAATCATCCTTCTTAGAATCATCTGCACGCTGTTGTTTTGATTGATCAGGTTTCTTGTAGTAGTAGGATGAAGATAAGTTCTTGCATTGATTGCTTGATTTGCCTTTGAACTTGTGTTTGTTTAAGGCTTTGGTGAACATGCCGGCCATCTTGACTAATTCAAGGTGAGAATCATCAACATCAGAAAGATTCAACTCTTCAGAATCATTTGATTCTTCAATAAGCACTTTCTTGGATACGCTTTTGGAAGTTGTAAATGATTTAGCCACGAACTCTAAAAATCAACTTGATTCTTCAACTAAAACCACAAACCTTTACTAGAATTAGAATCAAGCTGGAATTGATCAATACCGAGAGTTTTAGCCACGAACTCTAAAAATCAAATTGATTCTTCACAATTGTTGTTAAAAAGCTGTAATGATGATCGAAACTCTTTCTAATCAACCTAATACACCTTCGCTGAACTTATCAAAAGAATCTGAACGTCGGATAATTAAATTCGATGATACCGAGTCTGATTCAATCTAACCGAGAACGTACAGATTCGGTAATATTCAATCTCTGGATCGATATAGTGATGTAGAATCACTCCCTGGAAGCTCTGATACCAAATGATATGTCAAATCATGATGAGATTAGAAGATGTGATGAGTTAGAGTGAGACTCGATAAGTGAAGAACAGATTCAGTATTAGAGAGAATCGGTAAAATTTACATTCCACAGCTTCTAGAACTCAGTTACAATACAATGGCTATCTAATTAGGACTACATAGGTTCCTTATATAGCCCTATTCTAAGGAACCTTCATTTAAGCATGTTTCACATTAACACTATACAACTTCGGGGTCCTAACAAAAAATATATAAAAGGCCACACATAGCCAAACACGACCCCTACTCCCAAAAGGTGAGTACTCTTGGACCCAAAGTATCTTTATGACCCATCAAATCTACAGTACTTTGTCAATTCATTTGATGAGCGTGCCGGTGTGCAGTTTAGGTTGGAACTTGGTTTTGACATACGTTTTGAGGCCAATGGTTAGTAAGCGCCATACGTGGTGTAGCTGCGATCCCCCTTCCAAAATCATTCTGAATAGAGAAGACAAAAGCCATCTGTTTCCATTTCCACTCCATGCGTTTAAAAAACCAACCAACTCACACAAAGAGTTGATGAATCAGAAAATACTCACCTCAAATTCACTCTCAAAATACACTACCCATTCACCTTCATTCCTTTTCCACTTTTCCAGAGATCAATGAAGAGATAGATCGATCAAATTCGTTTCAAAAGCACTTGTTAAGAGATTCTAAACCCCCATTTTTTATAGGTCAAAGACCTATTTTTGGTGAATTATCACTTCCTCTCTGGGCATCGATATCGGCTAAAAAGTCACATTTTTACCCCTGATATTAACCCTAAAACTAATAAAGATTCAAACTTTATCATCTAAATAAGCATTTATTTGCTTTATTTGATAGAATATGTCAGTACAAAGGTTATGTTTCAAGAATCACTAAAACGGATGAAAAACGAGGAAAAACGAGCAAAACCGGCAAAGACGAATAACTCGCGTTTAAATTAATTATTTTATATTTTTTGGAAAATATTATTAGGTTGATCGTATGTTGTAGGATTCTTAATTATGAACCCGTGGGAGCAAGAATCGCTTAAAGCGGACAAGAAACGAAGAAGTTAGAGCGAAAACGGTGAAACCCTAGAAACCTTCTAGAAGAACGGCTTGCCAGTCCAAAAAAAAAAAATAGCCTGCCGAAGTATGGAAAATGGATGACCTGATTGAAAATGGGTGACCAAGAAAATGGGTCGATTAAATGGCCCGCCAGGAAATTAAACGACCTGCCAGAACGGCCTACCAGAAAAACGGGCCTATTAAACGGCCTATCGCAATAAAAAAAAATGGCCTGCCAGAGCAAAAAAAAATGGGTGACCATAGCTGATTAAAAATGGGCTGCCGAAGGGACAAAAAACAGGCTGCCGAATGTATGTAAACTGGTCGTCTAATTGCAAACTTGCTGCCGGTCAGCTTATTTATGAAAATGCCATCAGCTTTGCTGTCGGTCAGCTTTGCTGCCGGTCAGCTTTGCTGCCGGTCAGCTTTGCTCATTTCAACACACCATTTCTTTCACTTATCTCTCAATCATCTCTCTATAATCGCTCTATAGTTTTTTATAGGAGATTAGTTCTCTCTCTACTTTCTCTCTCTAGATTCTAGAGAGAGAAAAGTACAGGGATTAAGAATGTAGTCATCTCTCTACTGTCGCTCTCTAGTGTTCAGTAGGAGATTAGTATGTAGTTAGTTGTAGAAGTTATCAAGCATTGTAACGCTTTAGATATTATGAAGAAATACAAATGTTACTCTGTCCGCATTATTATTCGGCATTATTATCCGGTACTATCTATCCTTTCTTTTATTAATTCGACATAATGTTCTTGTTTGATGTTTGAGATTTATTAATGATTGAAATGCTTATTGCCATGATGTGTGAGTAATTATTAAATTGTTTGCCATGATTTAATAATGTTAGTAGGGATGATTATCGTTTCGTAGTTACTTTCTGTCTATAATATTAAACCTCGTTATTATCGTCCTTCCACCAATAAACGTGATTAAATCATTTTATAAAGTCGACATTATAAGGGTAATTAATTATCTGTGTTCATACATTGGTCAAGGTATGAACTCATCGGAAATACTATAAAATACATGGGGAATTACCGTAGGACTAAATCAAGACATTGGTCAAGAGTATATAAAACTTGAGGAAATACTGTCCGACAGTAGAGTACAGTGTTGATCTACTACGGGACCACTTGAGCATGGTCAAGGTTAGAAGCCATGGAACCACCATAGGTGTAAGTACATTATGAAACCTCTATATGAGAAGTACATTCTACGAAACACCGAGAGTGGAGTCCATTGTGGATAACTAAGGGATTTATTGGGTAGATCGTAAGGGCTGGTTTGTCATAAATGAGAATTTATGCACTACAACACAAACTAAGTTTATAAATCTCTAAGGATGACTGAGAACTAGAACAGGTTCTAAGTTGTCTATACACCTTAGATTTTACCAAACCATTGACAGAAACTAATTCGAAACACAATCATAACCACTCATTTGGGTGATACACTAAGGTGTTTAAAAAAGGTTGGATAGTATATATGACTATGCTACTTTATTCGGTCTCCTGGGTATGCATTGCATCCCAGATGGGCCATTTCTATCCTTTATTGGATAGGCGTCGGGAAGTTGAGCATAGTCCATCCGATTAGAATCTTCAAAGCCTAGTTCCTCGTGACATGCTAATTGGGAAACCGCTTAGTAGGGAATCTAGTGTTCACACCAAGGTATATATATTCAAGGAGTGTCTCATAATCATCCCGACACTTCATTATCTTAAATCATTGTGAACCACGTCTTCTTTGTTCTTAGCTGTTGCATGCTAGCTAGCTTATTTTAGTTACCTTATTTTAATTATATTGCTTTGATATTTTAATTACAATTATAAAACTATATCAACCCAACTATCGCCTTTACACACTTTCATATTCCGGATAAGGTGATGTCTAGAATAAACCGGTTGGACTTGATTGTTGAATTTTCCGAACAGTCGCCAAATTATTGGGACCAAAAGGATCCTGCCTCTCCACATAAGGTGTACCTAGCCACTTGTCTTGGATACTGAATTGTATATAAGCCCCATCTTAATCACTAAATTATCTTAATAAGCTCTGTCTCAAATTCGACCGCTCGAGGAACGACCCTAGGTCATAATTGTGATGGCCCCGTCAATACACTTAACGGCTTCGTCACTTGGTCCCACAGATTGATCGAACTTAAATGAATTTAATAAACGACATTGCATTCTTTTATTTCAAAAGTTTCCCAAAAAGGAAACATACCAAAATAGGTAGTTTAAACAACCCAACATATTAATAACCAAAGTTGACATTAAAACTTTGTCAACAAAACCCACAAGTTTAAATTATTCAAAAATATAATGCAAGTTCAAAGTTTCATAATTGTTTTACAAAATCTGCCCAAATTCATGCAGACTCTTCTAACACAGTAGAAGCATCAAACAAACTCAAGTACCTGTGAAAACATGAGAGTAAACTGTCAACTAAAATGTTGAGTGAATTATAGGTTTAAATAAAGTATAAGCTTTAGACCACAAGATTTAAAATGTTAGAAAAGAAAAAACATTATTCCATTATCAATGAGCCACCTGGTAACCACTTAACCCTTTATTTACCCTTGCCAAACACAATAAATAATATACACTGAACAAGTGTATCTACAACTAAATACAAAGTACTAAACATTCTGATTATAAATTGCTAGCGCGACTAGCTCGAAATGGGGTTGTCAAACCCGATAGATCTATCCGTAGGATTCGCGTTCACCAGTAGAAACCAGTGATTATAGTTACCAGACTAGGAAATATTTTTGTTCAACTCATAATGAATAATTTAATTTAATTGCCACTTGTGTCTAAATGTAAAATAAAATGCATGTAATCACATCCCAAAAAAAAGTATGTAAAAACGAGACTATAATTCACCTTAAAGCAAAAGTAGTAACCACACAAAAATGCGAACAGCGAATGAAGTAAGTGATCAGGAGTGATCACAACGCCGACCTGTAAGTAAAGCAGGTCGATATAAATAACTAACTTAGGTCAAGTCTTAATATGATAGCAATTTTACTTGTTGCAAATAGACATGGAACAACACTCAATATGCTTCGGTTTGATCAGAACAGCGTAAGGACACGTACTTTCCATTTTTAGAAAGTTTCTATTTTTAGCAGGTTTCCATTTTTGGAAAGTTTCTATTTTAGGAAAGTTTCTATTTTAGGAAAGTTTCCATTTTTAGAAAGTTTCCATATTTAGAAAGTTTCCATATTTAGAAAGTTGCTATTTTTGGAAAGTTTATAAGTTAGAAAAGTTTCCTTAATTAGAAAGTCAACAAAAGTCAACTGAAAGTCAAAGTCAATCGAAAGTCAACTCAAAAGTCAACCTTGGTCAAACATAGTCAACATTGAATTTTTAGAGTATAAATTATATTAATAATATAAGTTATAATGTTATTTAAAGTCATATATGTATAATTATGTCATAACATAAGTTTAATTAAATTAAAATGAAATATTAAAGTTATCATAAGTTTAAGTGATATAATTAATATAACATAAGTATTTAATTAATTAATTAAATATTAGTCATGATATAAGTATTATTAATTAATAATAAATTTTAATCACATCATAAGTATTATTAATTAATAATGAATTATTAATCATATCATAAGTTCTAATTATAATTATTAAATCATAAGTGTTTAATAATTAAATTATAATTAAATAATAACTAAGCCTTATAATAATTAAATAATTAATTAATCTTTATTATAAGTCTAATATAATAATTTCATAATATATGTTTAATACTTACCATAAGTATTTTTCATTAATAATAAAAATTTCATTAATCATAAGTTTGATTAAATGTTTAATTAAATCATAATGTAATTAATAAATGTTATAACAAAATATGTATATCATAGTCTTAAATTGAAATAATTACTTTTTATATCATAAGTAACTTATTAATAATGAAAGTCATTATTTATATCATAAGTCATAATTAATAACCATAAGTTTTAGTTAAAAGGTCATCGGGTCATAACTTGAGCCCCGGGAATCAGTTTTCGGCGAGTCTTATATATATCTTCGTCTAACCAACTCACCCGACACATTAGTGTGCTCAAGAACATCCCAAGAACAGCCACCAAGTCGTGACCTACAGCCATTATTCAACTTGGAGCTTTAATCCGTTCAAAAATATGTTTTAGTCATAACGGGTGATCCGTGGCTCGGATTTCGATGACCCGAACCTGAAAGTTCATCCCATCATCAATCCTAACACACTAGTATACCCTAAAGACTCCAAAAGTGGAAAGTTGGACCATACCGGTACCAATTCGTTCTTACATTTTAATTTCAATTAAACACCATTTTAATCACATCTAGAGCTCCGGGAATCCAAATAACATGAATCCAGAGTCTAAAATTAATGTATTGATGAGAGGAACTAGTCTAAACACTTTTATATCAGTTATATATACAGAAAAGATCAAACAAACCGCTGTCCCAAAACAATCAAACCGAAAACATGAATTAACGAGCATTTCTACGCATACTATCAAGAATACAATAACATATAATCATCATACTATCATAATAACATATAAAACCAGTAAAATATATGAAAAATTAAAAATCTAGGGTTAGGGTTTATACCCTAATCGAGAATCAAGAGTGTCAACGAGTAGAGAAGAACGGGAGGAATGCGTTTATGCAATTGATTTGATGATCCAAGCTCTTGATTGAATGAAGATGATGATGATGTTGGGTGTGGTAGGCGATGGCCAAGGGAAGGAGAAAAAGGGAGAGAGCAAAATGTGGAGCTAGGTTTAGAAGTGTAAAAATTAAAATGAATTGTAAAATGCCAAAAATTGAAAAGCAAATGGGAGTATACTCCCTCCCAAGGATTCGGCCAAATGCGGTGAGTGGGGTTGGTCTCACTTGGCCCAATTTGTTAAATGCTAAATTCCTTGTGGCCCGAATGCCCGATCGAAGCCCGAAACGCGAAAACACGACTACACGATTGAAAATTCGGAGAGATAACAAATACGCGACGAAAAATATATATAAACACTATATATAAACATATGACATTAAAATATCATATTTAAAATAATTAGGACATAAAAATCCCAAACGCTCGACCGTTGGTTTGAAAACCAAAAAGATTCGCCGGATAGAAATCCACGACATGTAGAAACGTACGATCTAAAATATGAATACAAATATTCATTTAACACATAATAATTAATATATTATTACATAAATAATAATATAGGTCATAGAAATGACATGGCACGAATAACAATTAACGGTCATTAAATAATTAACGGTAAAAGATAACGGAAAAAGTAGGGTCGTTACAGTACCTTCCCGTTACGAAAATTTGTCCCGAAATTTAAGTTGGTGCAGGGGTTGACCTGGCATCTGGGAACAAAAGCGGGTATTCCTGCTTCATCTGATCTTCACGCTCCCAAGTGAACTCGAGACCGCGTATGGCGTTCCATCTAACTCGGACAATAGGAATTCTACTCTGCTTAAGAGTCTTAACCTCTCGATCCATAATTTTAACAGGTTCCTCAATAAAATGAAGTTGCTTATCAACGTGAAGTTCCTTCAGAGGAATAGTTTCATCTGCCTCAGCCAAATACTTCTTTAAATTCGAAACATGAAAAACGTCATGAACAGCACTGAGTTCTTGTGGTAATTTCAAATGATAAGCCACGGGTCCAACTCTCTCAGTAATCTCAAATGGTCCAACAAAACGAGGATTCAACTTTCCCCTTTTACCAAAACATATCACGCCCTTCCAAGGTGATACCTTCAACATAACACGGTCACCGACCTGAAATTCAATATCGTTCATTCTCTTATTGGCATAGCTCTTTTGTCGGCTTCTAGCGGTTCTCAATCTTTCCTTAATCTGTACTATCTTTTCGGTAGTCTCATGAATAATCTCTGGACCCGTGAGTTGAGCATCCCCAACCTCATTCCAACAGATAGGAGACCTACACTTTCTACCTTACAGAGCTTCAAATAGTGCAGCTTTAATATTTGCATGATAGCTATTATTATAAGAAAATTCAGCTAGTGGCAAATATCTATCCCGCCCATTACCAAAATCAATAACACACGCTCGTAACATGTCTTCTAACGTTTGAATGGTTCTTTCACTCGGACCATCCGTCTGAGGGTGATAAGCGGTGCTCATATCTAACTTAGTTCCCACAGCTTTTCGTAAGGATTGCCAAAACCTCGATATAAATCGACTGTCTCGGTCTGAAATAATATATACAGGAACACCATGTCTTGAAACAATTTCCTTCAAATACAAACGAGTAAGCTTCTCCATCGAATCTGTTTCTTTAATCGGCAGGAAATGATCTGACTTTGTGAGTCGGTCAACAATCACCCAAATGGTATCATAACCACCCACAACTCTCGGTAACTTCGTAATGAAATTCATGGTAATACCTTCCTACTTCCACTCGGGAATCTCAGGTTGCACCAAAAGACCAGACGGTTTCTGAAGTTCAGCTTTAACCTTAGCACAGGTCAAACACTTAACCACATACGTAGCCACATCAGCTTTCAAATTAGGCCACCAATAAAGCTCCTTAAGATCATGATACATCTTTCTTGAACTAGGATGAATAGAGTACCTAGACTTATGAGCCTCATCTAAAATAAGTTGTCACAGATCACCAAACTTCGGAACCCAAAGACGTCCCACAAAGTACCGAGTACCATTGGTTCGTACCTCAAACTTCTTAGCCATGCCTCTGACTTTCTCGTTCACAAAATTCTCCTCCTTCAAGGCTTCTTGTTGTGCCTCAAGAATCTGCCTAGTGAGGTTTGTTCGAATTGTCATATTCGAGGCCCTAAACCTACAAGGTTCAGCCCTCTCTTTACGACTTAACGCATCGGCCACAACATTGGCCTTCCCCGGGTGGTATAAAAGTTCACAATCATAATCATTCAACGTCTCAACCCACCTACGCTGCCTCATATTCAATTGTTTCTGATCAAGGATATGTTGAAGACTTTTGTGATTAGTGTACATTGTACTTTTGACCCCATACAAATAATGTCTCCAAATCTTAAGTGCATACACAACAGCTCCCAATTCTAAATCATGGGTTGTATAATTCTCTTCATGGATCTTCAACAGACGTGACGCGTACGCAATGACTTTCTTTCGCTGCATCAAAACACAACTAAAGCCCTGGCGCGATGCATCAGAATAAACAACAAAATCATCATTACCCTCAAGTACTAAACATTCCGATTATAAATTGCTAGCGCGACTAGCTCGAAATGGGGTTGTCAAACCCGATAGATTTATCCGTAGGATTCGCGTTCACAAGTAGAAACCGGTGATTACAGTTACCAGACTAGGGAGTATTTTTGTTCAACTCATAATGAATAATTTAATTTAATTGCCACTTGTGTCTAAACATAAAATAAAATGCATGTAATCACATCTCAAAATATACTTTGAAAAGTATGTAAAAATGGGACTATAACATACCTTAAATTAAAAGTAGTAACCACACAAAAATGCGAACAGCGAACGAAGTAAGTGATCAGGAATGATCACAACACCGACCTATAAATAAAGCAGGTCGATATAAATAACTAACTTAGGTCAAGTCTTAATATGATAGCTATTGTACTTGTTGCAAGTAGACATAGAACAACACTCAACATGCTTCGGTTTGATCAGAACAGCGTAAGGACACGTACTTTCCATTTTTAGAAGGTTTCTATTTTTAGCAGGTTTCCATTTTTGGAAAGTTTCTATTTTAGGAAAGTTTCCATTTTAGGAAAGTTTATATTTTAGGAAAGTTTCCATATTTAGAAAGTTTCCATATTTAGAAAGTTGTTATTTTTAGAAAGTTTATAATTTAGGAAAGTTTCCTTAATTAGAAAGTCAACAAAAGACAACTGAAAGTCAAAGTCAACCAAAAGTCAACTCAAAAGTCAACCTTGGTTAAACATAGTCAACATTGAATTTTTAAAGTAAAAATTATATTAATAATATAAGTTATAATGATATTTAAAGTCATATATGTATAATTATGTCATAACATAAGTTTAATTAAATTAAAATGAATTATTAAAGTTATCATAAGTTTAAGTGATATAATTAATATAACATAAGTATTTAATTAATTAATTAAATATTAGTCATAATATAAGTATTATTAATTAATAATAAATTTTAATCACATCATAAGTATTATTAATTAATAATGAATTATTAATCATATCATAAATTCTAATTATAATTATTAAATCATAAGTGTTTAATAATTAAATTATAATTAAATAATAACTAAGCCTTATAATAATTAAATAATTAATTAATATTTATTATAAGTCTTATTATAATAATTTCATAATATAATTTTAATACTTACCATAAGTATTTTTCATTAATAATAAAAGTTTCATTAATCATAAATTTGATTAAATGTTTAATTAAATCATAATGTAATTAATAAATGATATAATAAATATGTATATCATAGTTTTAAACTGAAATAATTAATTTTTATATAATAAGTAATTTATTAATAATGAAAGTCATTATTTATATCATAAGTCATAAATAATAACCATAAATTTTAATTAAAAGTTCATCGGGTCATAACTTGAGCCCCGGGATTCAGTTTTCGGCGAGTCTTATATATATCTTCGCCGAACCAACCTACCCGAAACATTAGTGTGCTCAAAAACATCCCAAGAACATCTACCAAGTCGTGACCTACAGCCATTATTCAACTTGGAGCTTTAAACCGTTCAAAAACATGTTTTAGTCATAACGGGTGATCCGTGGCACGGATTTCGATGTCCCGAACATGAAAGTTCATCACATCATCAATCCTAACATACTAGTAAACCCTAAAGACTCCAAAAGTGGTCACAAAGTCGGACCATACTTGTACCAATTCGTTCTTACATTTTAATTTCAATTAAACACCATTTTAATCATATCTAGAGCTCCGGGGATCGAAATAACATGAATGCGGAGTCTAAAATTAATGTTTTGATGAGAGGAACTCATCTTAACACTCTAGTTTCACTTTTATATCAGTTATATTTACATAAAAGATCAAACAAACCGCTGTCCCAAAACAATCAAACCGAAAACATGAATTAACGAGCATTTCTACACATTCTATCAACAATACAGTAACATATAATCATCATACTATCATAATAACATATAAAATCAGTAAAATATATGAAAAAATAAAAAACTAGGGTTAGGGTTTATACCCTAATCGAGAATCAAGAGATATCAACGAGTAGAGAAGAACGAGAGAAACGCGTTTATGCAATTGATTTGATGATCCAAGCTCTTGATTGAATGAAGATGATGATGATGTTGGGTGTGGTAGGCGACGGCCAAAGGAAGGAGAAAAAGGGAGAGAGCAAAATGTGGGGCTAGGTTTAGAAGTGTAAAAATTAAAATGAATTGTAAAATGACAAAAATTGAAAAGCAAATGGGAGTGTACTCCCTCCCATGGATTCGACCGAATGCGGTGAGTGGGGTTGGTCCCACTTGGCCCAATTTGTTAAATGCTAAATTCCTTGTGGCCCGAATGCCCGATCGAAGCCCGAAACGCGAAAACACGACTACGCGATTGAAAATTCGGAGAGATAACAAATACGCGACGAAAAATATATATAAACACTATATATAAACATATGACATTAAAATATCAAATTTAAAATAATTAGGACATAAAAATCCCAAAAGCTCGACCGTTGGTTTGAAAACCGAAAACATTCGCCAGATAGAAATCCACGACACGTAGAAACGTACGATCTAGAATATGAATACAAATATTCATTTAACACATAATAATTAATATATTATTACATAAATAATAATATAGGTCAAAAAAATAACGTGGCACGAATAACAATTAACGGTCGTTAAATAATTAACGGTAAAATATAACGGAAAAAGTAGGGTCGTTACAATAATTGCCCTTGCTAACCCATAGGAAGAAACAATAGATTTAGGCCCATCACATATAAATTAAACATTCAGGCCCTACTGATATCCTGAATTGACGTTTAGCGACCTAACGACATCGCACTAAAATAAACCGTCCGTTTTGGCTATATCATGCACCAGGAACAAAGGAAAAAATTTATGAAGAAAAGGGTATACCAAAAAAAAATAAAAATAAAGAGCAAAGTCTCTAGAATAAAGGCAAAGAAAAACCCGAAAAGTTGCCCAAAGAAGGATTGACGGAAGAGCCAAGAAAAGACAAAAGTCTTAGCAAAATTCGCATCTTCCGAAGAAACTTATCACGGAATTCAAGCCGTTCTCTATCCAAAATGGATACTCTGAAGAATCAAAATCTATCAATTCTCTTTAAAAATCAAAAGATCAGAATACCTTTCACCTTTCCACAAACATCTCAACCAACCCTACAATCTGTCTTCTTCTTGAAAGAATGCCTAGGAAGAAGATCAGTGTTGTCCTTAATTAACCTGTGGAGATATCGATGCTTTACCAAGCCTATGATGAGAACCGTTACACGAATGTCTTCTGAGCGACAATACAACAAGATTAGGGCACCCTAAACACTTGAGTGATATGAGTGATCCACTAGTGAGAAGCCTGGTCATGTATACTCTACATCTGAGAGTTGGAAAGTACGCCTTTTTCACTATGGACGCGTGTGAAATCTAGCGACTAAAACCATCGAAGTTCGAAACTTTTTCTACTACTTTCGAAATATGTGACGACTTCTGATAAAGGCATAATAAAAGAATCTAAGGGTGGACGAGAGAGAATCTACTAGAAAGAACCTTATATTCCCGCTTTTTGCTTGAGGACAAGCAAAGCTAAGTGTGTGGTATTTGATATCGGCCAAAAAGTCACGTTTTTACCCTCGATATTGAACCCTAAATCCATAAAGTTCCAAACTTTGTAGCCAAAATAATCGCTTTTTCGATTAGTTTTGTAGATTAAGTAATTACAAAGGCGATGCAAAAAGAATCAAAGTAAAACAGAGCTAAAACGAAGAATCTAGAGCGAATACGGTGAAAGACAAGTTACGACAAAGGAAATCAAGTTACAATCCACGAAACAAGCTGGCCAGGGCAGGCCATACGGCTTGCCATACAGCCTGCCAGTGTGAAAAACGACCTGCCATACGGCCTGCACAAATGGCCTTGAAAACGGTTGGCCAAAGCAAACGGCCTATAAAAACGGCCGGCCATACGGTTTGCCAGCCATATGGCAGCTGAATCTTTGCCTATTTAAGGGGCCTCTTCGCATTCATTTTTACACACACTTAATTTGTACTTCAATTTATAATTTCAAGCTTTTTAGTTAGTTTTTAGTAGTAGCTAGCTTAGCTTTTATTTTCCGGAAGATATCCAGGCGAGTCCCTGCGAACTCGGGCAGACTTCTTCTGCCTTTTCAGGTTTCTATCCGAAACGTTTGTCTTTTTGATTAAACATGTATTGTTACCATTTATGTTTGATAATGCATTCCGATATTACCATGTTAGCTTAATTAATCTGTATGTTTCCATGATAGAAGTTTGGGTTAGCGTAGTTATGTTAAATTAGTACTGTTATGATTGTTATGCTGAACTTGTGAATCTGATCGATTTATATGCTAGTATCTTAAGGATTGACCAACCTAGGTTGTGATCAAGACTTGTCCACCTATATGACCTTAGCTACTGTGACGACCCGGAAATTTTTGACCAAATTTAAACTAATCTTAATATGAATTCGACATGATAAGCAAAGTCTGTAATATTGAGTCTCAAAATTTTTGGAACTGTTTTATTAAATTAATTGACCTTTGACTATCCCGGACGATTCACGAATCGCTGATTGTAAATAGATGCATATGTATGTATACAATATCTAAAGGTAATTATTATAATATATAAGTATATATATATATATATATATATATATAAATAGTATAAATATTATATGTCAAAATTTATAATTATGAAATAGCATAATATTTTAAATAAAGATATAACATATATAAAATATTAATAAAATTATTATTATCATTTTTATTAAAATTATTATTATTATTATTTCCGTGTTATTAAAAATTATTAATTGTATTCCCACTTGAAATATATAACCTATCATATTTAGTAATGATAATATTATTATTATTTTATTATTATTTATATTAACAATCTTATAAATAATATTACTATCATTAATATATTGATAATTATTAATATTAACTAGATTTAAATTATATAAAACTATATATATAAATACATATATATATATATATATATGTAATTAGATTTATGTAATATAGATATAATCAGATTCATATATAACTAAATATAAATTTATATAAATAAATATATATACAAAATTGTATATATAGGAAATTAAAGAATATGTATTTTGTGTGTATCACTTTCAAGTTGTAGTAATTTGATCTCCTTGTATTCCATTCGATTTCCAGTAGGATTGAGTGCCAAACATAAAAAGACAAAATCAGTTATATATTATTATCTGCTTTATATATTTTTTTAATTCTTGATTACCAAATCGTACTTCATGTCTGTAATCAAATTTCTGTCGATATCAATTTTTTGAAAACAAACAAAATCTGTTAGATAATTGTACTCCACTTGTTTATTATTATTATTATTATTATTATTATTATTATTATTATTATTATTATTATTATTATTATTATTATTATTATTATTATTATTATTTTTTACGATTCTCCTGTCAATGAATTTTGCTATTAAGCACAATCGATTCCTGTTGTTTAATGAAACAAAATGATTTACATTACCAACCATACCACTCATCTTTGAACATTATTTCCGTTCGATCGAAAACCATAAACATAAAACCCGCTTGTTTTAGTTCCTGTACAACGAAACCCACTTCTTGCTATGGGTTCGGTCACCCATTTAAACATCACCACAATCACCACCCATTACCACCTTTTACCACCATGGATCCATCATCACCTTTACTCATATACAACCATCGTAAATAAGAACACACACACAAGCATCGATCACCATCCATCACCTTTGTAGACCACACTACCTTCGATACTATCATTGGTCAAACCCTCATCACCACCTTTACAATACACATAATTGATCATCAACTTGTAACCCACTACTTTTGATTGAAGTCATATTTTTATCATTATGAAGGTTAGACAACTGCTACTTCCATTCTTTTATGCTATTCGACAAACTTGCAACCAAATTCCTTGTCTATTACGAATACAAAACCAAAACCAAACCAGACTCCTTCTCTTTTTTTCTGCTGGCCCATATTATTGTGTTTTGGAACTACAATTGATTTTAGCCATACACCTTTACTTTATTTCTTTTTTTGCCGATAAATCACAAACCCAAATATTCCCATTTGATTTAATAAGAGTATTATATGTAGTTAAAGTTGAGTGGATGATGACATCCTCTCCTTTTCTTTTGCTGTTTGAACGAACCACGGAGAATTGATGATGATTATGGTGGTAATATAATAGTGATGTTAGATGATAATCATAATGATAATGGAAATTTGACGTGGGATTATGATGGAGATGTGCATGGGATTCCATATTCAACAAAGTTGGCTTTAAAGGGTTCTTTACTTTATTTTAGGTTCGATCCATTGAATAGACCGAGGGGCCAAATTACACCTTGGCATAGGTCGGTTTCTATTTTATTCGAACACCATCAACCCCAAAAACTCTCTATTTTTTTTCCTTCCACGTCAACTAGCAATCGCGTTTTTTTTAATAGCTTTAGAAATTGAAATCAGTATTATACTATTGGGGCTGTGTAAAGTTGTTTCATTAGGCTAGGATTTATTTGATATGGGTCGTGTATTGGTTATAAGAATGGGTCGTAAGACAGTTTTTATTTTTGGGTCGAGATGTTGGATGATGATGATAAATAATTATGATGATGAAGATCGAAGTGATGATGACAATAATGATGATAGGATGATGATGATTAAGAGGTACGATATTAGCAATGAATCCATTGATGATGGTTATGATGATGTCAATTGAGTTTTAGATGAAGAAACAAATTGACAGATAGATATATAAGTTATACAGTCTTAATCAGGGTTTAAGACAGGAATCAAATCACAGATTGATGGTTAGGTGTTGTATTGATAAACTATAGGTCTTGAGTTCGAATCCCAGCCCGTACAGTTATTTATCCTTTTTCAGCGAATAAATGTATTAGGCTAAGTGTTGGGCCGTATATGTGCTGTTGGGCTAAATGTGATTTCATTAATCGGGCTTGAAAAATAAAAGGGTTATAAGTAACTAAATTGAGTTTAAATCAGAAAAACAAGATAGATCAGAGGGTTAAGGGGTAGTTGTGTGGAACGAGAGGTTGCAGGTTCGAGCCCGAACTGTGTCAGTTTGTTTTCTTTTTGGAAGCTCTCCCTTTTAAGGTAGCTTTATTATTATTATTATTATTATTATTATTATTATTATTATTATTATTATTATTATTATTATTATTATTATTATCATCATCATTTGTATTAAAAACTATCGTTCTTATTAAAAGTATCATTATTATTATTATTATTATTAGAAAAATTATCATTTTCATTAAAATCATTATTTTTACTATCATTATTATTATTTTAACATTAATATCACTAATTATACATTATTATTATTATTATTATTATTATTATTATTATTATTATTATTATTAATACTAGTATCAATATTAATTTATCAAATAACTATTAGATATATAAAACTATATTTACTACATATAACATAATTTTATTAATACTTTTATAATAAATATAACTAATTAGATTATTTATGAAACACCTAATTAAAATAACAAATTAAATCACTAATAAAAATATATATAATTGTTCGATTACGATTATACGTTTTAATATATATACAAATGATATAGGTTCGTGAATCTGAGGCCAACCCTATACTTGTTCAATGTCGTTCTATGTATTTTTACTACAAAATACATTAGGTGAGTTTCATTTACTCCCTTTTTCTCTTTACGTTTTTGGGCTGAGAATACATGCAAATGCTTTATTAACTGTTTTACAATAATTATATGCGTGAGTTTCATTTGATTCCCTTTTACTCTTTACATTTTGGGCTGAGAATACATGCAAATGTTTTAATAACTGTTTTACAATATTTATATGTGTTAGTTTCATTTGCTCCCTTTTTTAATGCTTTTACAATATATATTTTTGGGACTGAGAATACATGCGCTGTTTTTATAACTGTTTTACGAAATAGACACAAGTAACTGAAACTACATTATATGGTTGAATGATCGAAATCGAATATGTCCCTTTTTATTAAGTCTGGTAATCTAAGAATTAGGGAACAGACACCCTAATTGACGCGGACTCTAAAGATAGATCTATCGGGCCCAACAAGCCCCATCCAAAGTACCGGATGCTTTAGTACTTCGAAATTTATATCATGTCCGAAGGAGGATCCCGGAATGATGGGGATATTCTTATATGTATATTGTGAATGTCGGTTACCAGGTGTTCAATCCATATGAATGATATTTTTGTCTATATGCATGGGACGTATGTTTATGAGAACTGGAAATATGAAATCTTGTGGTCTATTAAAATTATGAAATGATTATTTATGTTAAACTAATGAACTCACCAACCTTTTGGTTGACACTTGAAAGCATGTTTATTCTCAGGTATGCAGTAAATCTTCCGCTGTGCATTTGCTCATTTTAAGGACATTACTTGGAGTCATTCATGGCATATTTCAAAAGACGTTGCATTCGAGTCATCGAGTTCATCAAGATTATTATTAAGTCAATTATAGTTGGATATATTATAAAATGGTATGCATGTCGTCAACTTTCATTGTAAAGAAAGATTGTCTTTTAAAATCGAATGCAATGTTTGTAAGATGTATCATATAGAGGTCAAGTACCTCGCGATGTAACCAACTGTTGTGAATCGTTTATAATTGATATGGACTTCGTCCGGATGGATTAGTACGGGTCTTCACAGTTGGTATCAGAGCGGTGGTCTTAGCGAGCCAGGTCTTGCATTAGTGTGTCTAACTAATAGTCGTTAGGATGCATTAGAGAGTCTGGACTTCGACCGTGTCTGCATGTCAAAAGTTTTTCTAATCATTTTTGTCGGAATACATCTGCTTATCATCCTTAGGAAATTACCTGCTCATTATTCTTAGTCTAGACACGTTTTACTGCATTGACTGCATAAATAGTGTATTGACAAAATTCATATATTAGCGTATCTATCACTGTAGACTTTATCTGACACGTTTCCTTAATTATCTCCGTAATTCACGGGATCTTTGGAAGTATGTATAGATATTCTATATATAATTAGAATATCATTCGATATTCGAAAATCATTTCATATCAAAACCCTTTAACTGGTTGTGAGAGATGAATCTTACACCTAGATTGGATTCCATTAGTTTCGGAAGCGATTTCGAGATGTATATTGAAGCACACTCCAAAGTCAATGAACCAGAAGTGCCTCAACCATTTAGTTATTTTTCTTTCTGGAGGAGATGGGGGTGGGTCCGAGACTTACTCACTCGATGGAGAAATGAAGAAGGCGAGCCCTACCGCAAACCAAACTTACCTCCTAACATCGGAGAAAACGATGTACTTACCGGTGAACCTATGCGCAACACTGTATTTACCCTTCTTGCTAAAGTTTTCCACCTCGAAGGTCGCATTACTGCAATCTCAGAAAATATTCAACGTCTACTTCCGAATACCAATCGAAGGGGAATATTAGAAGAAGTTAGGGAACTTCGAATTGATAATCAAGATCTATCGAATCAGATGAGTGGATGGATAGAAATGGTAGAGGGTAGGATAGAAACCCTGACAAGAATGGTGCGTGATTTACAAGCTATACTTACTACACCAACATCATCACCAACCTCAGCACCAACAACACTTGTAGCACCGACAGCAACAGTACCACCATCAGCAGCACCAACAGCATAACTAGTACCAATAATAACATCGTCACACGTCTCAACCTCGCAATATATACCACAAGCATAATCATCATTCTACGAATCGTTCTACATAAACTATCTTCATCCTTCATGGAGATTATGTAATCTCTAATGTTTTAGAGATTATGTACTCTAGTTGTAGCCGTAAATCTGATGAGTTTAATATCACATTGAATCATTAAATCCATGATTACGTCTGAAGAAAATATATATGTATATATGTTTTCATAAAGATTGTAATTAAAAATTCTTTCGTACAAAGTGTTAATCGTGAAAATATTTTAACGGGTAGGTAATACCCGAGGAATATTCAGATTTCACATTAATAAATTACACTGTACATTCTTCAAAGCTGATTCAACAGTCGTTTACTATCCTACTTACATCCACCAATATGTGTATCCGTTCACCACAGAATAACCATTTTTATTCAAATTCATATTTGGATTTTGATTTATCATAATCCAACAAGTGGCATAATGAAGAACACATTGGACAAAATAAAATTTGTTAGAAACAAACAAATTAACTATGAGAAATTTTGTTAAGAATCCACGCTAACTGTTTCCAGCTAACTGTTCCTAGCTAACTGATTACATTTTAATTATCGCAATTTAATTATCGCAATTTTAATTCTCGCAATTTTATTTATCGTCATTTAATTTCTGTTATTTACTTTACGCACTTTATTTGTCGTTATTTAATTTCTGTTATTTATTTTTACGCACTTTAAATATCGGGACATGTATACAAGGTTTTGACATATCATATCGACGCATTTATATATATTATTTGGAATAACCATAGACACTCTATATGCAGTAATGATCGAGTTCTCTATACAGGGTTGAGGTTGATTCTACAATAATATATATAATTTGAGTTGTGATTGAGTCTGAGACATGTACACGGGTCACGATATGTATTAATTAATTCGAATATTATATATTAAACTATGTATGAATTATTGGACTGTCAACTGTGGACTATCGCCTGAGGACTAATAACATTGGACAATTAAAATGAATTAAAATATTGATTATAACATATGAAACTAAATATTTCTTCAAGTTTGCCACTTGATTTCATCTTAAACCTCATTTGTATCTTGATGATTACAATCTGCGTTCAAATCTTTCATGATTCTTAAATACACATCAATCAAGAGGATGAACCAACCGCACTTCATCTACGGAAGGAAAGATTTATGCATATAGTATACACCTGAAAAATTCTCGGAAACTGAGTAAACGTTTAACGCGTAGCTGTGCTAATTCCTTTAGCGTTATTATTATCGAAAATAACTTTTCAATCTCTTTCCAAATTAGTTAATTTTGTCACAGCTCCAGCAAATCAACTTCGATTTTCGTTCGGAACAACCTTATTATAAACTTAATATATATGCGTGCTCTTTTATTATTACCGGGAAACCTTTTATATTCCATTATATTACCTGCACACGTACCAGTAACCTCGTTGCTTCTTAGTTTAAATCCCTTCGACAAATCACTATATTTATCTATTGAAGTCTCGTCATGTACTCATCCGCATCTTGTAACGAAAACTGCCATAACAATTACAGGAATCAGCAATCAGTACTTTGAAAACTCACAGCATATCTACATCAACAGTTATATGTAAGACATTTATCTCTTAGAATTATGATCTCTCATTCTGAAATTCTGAAAAGCACTCAGTCACAAATCAATACCTGAAAAGCACTGAGTCACAAAACTGAATGAAGCAACAGAAACCATAGACAACCGTAAATGACCTTAATCATCGAAAGTTTGATGATAAAGAATAGTATATTGGAAAAGCTCAGAAAAGTTGGAACTGAAAAACGGATTGAGCTAACCACGAAGGAGACCAAGGACAAATACAAGTACCATACCATATATTCAAAGAATCCAGGTAATTCTGGATCCGATGAAACCTTCAACAAATATCTTGCTCCGTACTCCTGTTAAAATCTTAAGGAAAATCTTCCTCATCAACCATCGAACTTAGAAATTCTAAAATATCATCATAAATATCTTCGATATTTCTGAGGATATTTTCATAAATATTCTCGTCCGAAATTATATACCTCTTCGTGCTTCCTGTGTATCATTATATTGGAAACATTCAATAGAAAATTTAGTACCGAAAAGTAGATTATGCGAAACTATGAAGAAAGCAGCGGACAAATCACAAAGAATAAGTTTGACTTCAAAGAATCCAAATAATTAAATGCCTGCTGAAGTCTTTAGCGAATATCTTTCTCCTTACTCCAAACTCTTGCGGATAAATTTTCTTCACCATCCTTCGAAATTAGAAATTCTAAGATATCATAGTATCTTTCATTATAAATATCCTCCATATTTCTGAACATATTTTCATAACTATTCTCATCTGAAATCATTAATCTCTTCGTGCTATCAGTGTTACATCATATAGAAACTGTTAGTTTCTATATTCTGTAAACTTTCGAGCTTAAAATATGAAAGTTATTGAAGTAATGTTGGGAACTGATGCATGAGTTAGTATAATATAATGACACTTGATCAACATGATTATATTACAGTAAGTCATGCTGAGTTTCTAAATGGGACATGATGATTCACAGATTATAACGTCATCATGTGCCATGTGACACGACTCTTACATTTTATCTGATATATAAACATATGAAGAACATATTTTCTTGATAGTTCTATCTTTCCCGGATTCTGGTAATTTGACAAATCAAATCGTGCCATTATGATTTCCTTCTTAGAACATTAACAATATTCATTCTGAAGTTTATATCTGCGAATTCTGAACCATTACAAGCGGTGTTTAATCGCAAGAAGAAGAAACGAAGGGACAAAGCTCCAAAATATAAGAGAAAATATAAAGCCCAATAACAACACGGAGGTTACAAACCGTGGATATTAATACGAATAGCAATATAAAGACACGGTATGATTAAGAATAGTATTACCCCAAGGTAATAGTAGGAGTAAACAGATTCTTCTGGTGGAAGATTGAAAAGAAGAATGACAGAAATGATAATTAGGAAATAACAAGGATTAGAACTGGATTAGGAATATTCACAATCTTTTGGATGTACGAACTAAGAAAGAAAGTATTGGAATGGTGAAAATAATGGAATGGAAGAAGTTCATTTATAGTGGAAATACCAGACAGAGAAATCGAGACAGATCACTGTATTTAATTATAGAGATCTTAATTTCCTTACTCGCCGAAGAATCAAATCTTTTAGATTTCGAAGGTTTTCTTTAAATCCCTTGAATTCTGGAGTTCAATCGCAACTACGTCAAAAGTTATGGAAAAATCTCCACTTCTTCATCTCGATCTTTTGTGATAGCTTCATTCATACGCTTCGATTAATCGAATCATCTTAGCCATATTACTCAATGATGATAAAACTCTATTTATCAACTCATATTCATCATGAAAACATTTTTATTGTTAACCATGACCACCTCACTCAAATTTCGGGACGAAATTTCTTTAACGGGTAGGTACTGAGACGACCCGGGAATTTTTGACCAAATTTAAACTAATCTTAATATGAATTCGACATTATAAGCAAAGTCTGTAATATTGAGTCTCAAAATTTTTGGAACTATTTTATTAAATTAATTGACCTTTAACTATCCCTGACGATTCACGAATCGTTGTTTGTAAATAGATGCATATGTATGTATACAATATCTAAAGGTAATTATTATAATATATAAGTATATATATATATAAATAGTATAAATATTATATGTCAAAATTTATAATTATGAAATAGCATAATATTTTAAATAAAGATATAACATATATAAAATATTAATAAAATTATTATTATCATTTTTATTAAAATTATTATTATTATTATTTCCGTGTTATTGAAAATTATTAATTGTATTCCCACTTGAAATATATAACCTATCATATTTAGTAATGATAATATTATTATTATTTTATTATTATTTATATTAACAATCTTATAAATAATATTACTATCATTAATATATTGATAATTATTAATATTAACTAGATTTAAATTATATATAACTATATATATAAATACATATACATATGTAATTAGATATATGTAATATAGATATAATCAGATTCATATATAACTAAATATAAATTTATATAAATAAATATATATACAAAATTGCATATATAGGAAATTAAAGAATATGTATTTTGTGTATATCACTTTCAAGTTGTAGTAATTTGATCTCCTTGTATTCCATTCGATTTCCAGTAGGATTGAGTGCCAAACATAAAAAGAAAAAATTAGTTACTACCTTCGTCCCACCAGAAGTGTCCACTTTGACTTTTGACAGTCTTTATTTGTCAACTTTGACTATAAATATTTATGTTCGTGTTATATAATATTTGATGAAAATTATATGAATGGATTGAGTTTTAGTTGTGTTTTCATTGATATAACTTTCATCAAATATTATATAATGCCAACAAAGATATCTAAAGTCAAAGTTGAACAAAGAAGACTGAAAAAAGTTAAAGTGGACACTTCTGGTGGGACAAAGGGAGTATATATTATTATCTGCTTTATATATATTTTTAATTCTTTTCTATTTTCTTGATTACCAAATCGTACTTCATGTCTGTAATCAGATTTCTGTCGATATCAATTTTTTTGAAAACAAACAAAATCTGTTAGATAATTGTACTCCACTTGTTTTTATTATTATTATTATTATTATTATTATTATTATTATTATTATTATTATTATTATTATTATTATTATTATTATTATTATTATTATTATTATTATTATTATTATTATTTTGTACGATTCTCCTATCAATGAATTTTGCTATTAAGCACAATCGATTCCTGTTGTTTAATGAAACAAAATGATTTACATTACCAACCATACCACTCATCTTTAAACATTATTTTCGTTCGATCGAAAACCATAAACATAAAACCCGCTTGTTTTAGTTCCTGTACAACGAAACCCACTTCTTGCTATGGGTTCGGTCACCCATTTAAACATCACCACAATCACCACCCATTACCACCTTTTACCACCATGGATCCATCATCACCTTTACTCATATACAACCATCGTAAATAAGAACACACACACAAGCATCGATCACCATCCATCACCTTTGTAGACCACACCACCTTCGCTACTATCATTAGTCAAACCCTCATCACCACCTTTACAACACACATAATTGATCATTAACTTGTAACCCACTACTTTTGATTGAAGTCATATTATTATCATTATGAAGGTTAGACAACTGCTACTTCCATTCTTTTATGCTATTCGACAAACTTACAACCAAATTCCTTGTCTATTATGAATACAAAACCAAAACCAAACCAGACTACTTCTCTTTTTTTCTATTGGCCCGTATTATTGTGTTTTGGAACTACAATTGATTTTAGCCATACACCTTTACTTTATTTCTTTTTTTGCCGACAAATCACAAACCCAAATATTCCCATTTGATTTAATAAGAGTATTATATGTAGTTAAAGTTGAGTGGATGATGACATCCTCTCCTTTTCTTTTGCTGTTTGAACGAACCACAGAGAATTGATGATGATTATGGTGGTAATATAATAGTGATGTTAGATGATAATCATAATGATAATGGAAATGTGACGTGGGATTATGATGGAGATGTGCATGGGATTCCAAATTCAACAAAGTTGGCTTTAAAGGGATCTTTACTTTATTTTAGGTTCGATCCATTGAATAGACCGAGGGGCCAAATTACACCTTGGCATAGGTCGGTTTCTATTTTATTCGAACACCATCAACCCCAAAAACTCTCTATTTTTTTTCCTTCCACGTCAACTAGCAATCGCATTTTTTTAATAGCTTTAGAAACCGAAATCAGTATTATACTGTTGGGGCTGTGTAAAGTTGTTTCATTAGGCCAGGATTTATTTGATATGGGTCGTGTATTGGTTATAAGAATGGGCCGTAAGACAGTTTTTATTTTTAGGTCGAGATGTTGGATGATGATGATAAATAATTATGATGATGAAGATCGAAGTGATGATGACAATAATGATGATAGGATGATGATGATTAAGAGGTACGATATTAGCAATGAATCCATTGATGATGGTTATGATGATGTCGATTGAGTTTTAGATGAAGAAACAAATTGACAGATAGATATATAAGTTATACAGTCTTAATCAGGGTTTAAGACAGGTATCAAATCACAGATTGATGGTTAGGTGTTGTATTGATAAACTATAGGTCTTGAGTTCAAATCCCAGCCCCTACAGTTATTTATCCTTTTTCCGCGAATAAATGTATTAGGCTAAGTGTTGGGCCGTATATGTGCTGTTGGGCTAAATGTGATTTCATTAATCGGGCGTGAAAAATAAAAGGGTTATAAGTAACTAAATTGAGTTTAAATCAGAAAAACAAGATAGATCAGAGGGTTAAGGGGTAGTTGTGTGGAACGAGAGGTTGCAGGTTCGAGCCCGAACTTTGTCAGTTTGTTTTCTTTTTGGAAGCTCTCCCTTTTAAGGTAGCTTTATTATTATTATTATTATTATTATTATTATTATTATTATTATTATTATTATTATTATTATTATTATTATTATTATTATTATTATTATTATTATTATTATTATTATTATTATTATTACTATTATTATTATCAATTGTATTAAAAACTATCGTTCTTATTAAAAGTATCATTTTTATTATTATTATTATTATTATTAGAAAAATTATCATTTTCATTAAAATCATTATTTTTACTATCATTATTATTATTTTAACATTAATATCACTAATTATACATTATTATTATTATTATTATTAATACTAGTATCAATATTAATTTATCAAATAACTATTAGATATATAAAACTATATTTACTACATATAACATAATTTTATTAATACTTTTATAATAAATATTAATATTAATGAATATAACTAATTAGGTTATTTATAAAACACCTAATTAAAATAACAAATTAAATCACTAATAAAAAATATATATAATTGTTCGATTACGATTATACGTTTTAATATATATACAAATGATATAGGTTCGTGAATCCGAGGCCAACCCTATACTTGTTCAATGTCGTTCTATGTATTTTTACTACAAAATACATTAGGTGAGTTTCATTTACTCCCTTTTTCTCTTTACGTTTTTGGGCTGAGAATACATGCAAATGCTTTATTAACTGTTTTACAATAATTAAATGCTTGAGTTTCATTTGATTCCCTTTTACTCTTTACATTTTGGGCTGAGAATACATGCAAATGTTTTAATAACTTTTTTACAATATTTATATGTGTTAGTTTCATTTGCTCCCTTTTTAAATGTTTTTACAATATATATTTTTGGGACTGAGAATACATGCGCTGTTTTTATAACTGTTTTACGAAATAGACACAAGTAATTGAAACTACATTATATGGTTGAATGATCGAAATAGAATATGCCCCTTTTTATTAAGTCTGGTAATCTAAGAATTAGGGAACAGATACCCTAATTGACGCGAACTCTAAAGATAGATCTATCGGGCCCAACAAGCCCCATCTAAAGTACCGGATGCTTTAGTACTTCGAAATTTATATCATGTCCGAAGGAGGATCCCGGAATGATGGGGATATTCGTATATGTATATTGTGAATGTCGGTTACCAGGTGTTCAATCCATATGAATGATATTTTTGTCTCTATGCATGGGACGTATGTTTATGAGAAATGGAAATATGAAATCTTGTGGTCTATTAAAATTATGAAATGATTATTTATGTTTAAGTAATGAACTCACCAACCTTTTGGTTGACACTTGAAAGCATGTTTATTCTCAGGTATGCAATAAATCTTCCGCTGTGCATTTGCTCATTTTAAGGACATTACTTGGAGTCATTCATGGCATATTTCAAAAGACGTTGCATTCGAGTCGTCGAGTTCATCAAGATTATTATTAAGTCAATTATAGTTGGATATATTATGAAATGGTATGCATGTCGTCAACTTTCATTGTAAAGAAAGATTGTCTTTTAAAATCGAATGCAATGTTTGTAAGATGTATCATATAGAGGTCAAGTACCTCGCGATGTAACCAACTGTTGTGAATCGTTTATAATTGATATGGACTTCGTCCAGATGGATTAGTACGGGTCTTCACAGCTACTTCATAGGATTAACACCCCTGGTTATACTGTATCTGAAGGTTCTATGAACTCGGTATGGCCGGAGTTCCTGAGAGGCATCTAATGTAGTTTTAGGACACGGAACTTAGGAATTGAGACATGAATAACCTAGTAAGCATATTGACTGTTCCGAAGAGACCTCTTAGGGACTATTAAGATCTAGGTAGTACCTTAACTATATGACCCAACCCTATTACATGTTCTTGTTTGATTGTTGCCCTAGGATTAAGTCATATTAACTGTTTAGGTATCTATTAGGTTTCTATCTGCTTTACTTTCAGTATATCAACTGTAATGCTGTAATGCTGTATAATGTTTGGATTGGTATGATCTCATTAGTATGATGAAATGGTTGTTAGTTTTCATTTAAGGTTTTGTCAACTTAACCCGACGAACTCCTTCCGTTTGTGATCAGTTTTCAATCAACACGGCATGTTGTTATTCAGTTATCTAAACTGATAATGAGGGTTATGATTAGAACTCAACTTACTAATAAACCTAGTGCTTTAATGAGGATAACCTCCGAGGTATAGTTACCTTTCATATATACAACCAAGTGACATATTTTTCGCTACTCAACGAGATCTTCGAGAGTCTAGAGATAAGTAGGTCTGTGTAATTGGCTCATCCAACCAGGTCTACACCATTCTAATCTTAGCTTTAATATAAACATAATTACCTTTCCCTAGCCCAAACTGATATCTTGGTCAACATTTCCCTTATCTGTATACCCCGGATATCCTTCCTCTTTCTTTACTTTTCTGCAATTAGGACTATTAGCTTAAAACCAACTACTATCCTTTATCTAGATAATTTAACCAAAGACAATTATCCACTTGATCTTCAATTCGTTAAACCATTCAAAAGTATGACCCTAGGTTAACTTACACCTTTTACCTTAGAAAGTTAAAAGTAAATTTAGGCCCTGCAAAATATAAATAATAAACCATTGGTCTCCCTCTTGATTAAGCTGATCCTGATGCCTTGCGGCCCAACGACACCGCACGAATAAAACCATCCATTTTGGTCATATCATCAACTCATCGTGCAGCCTCGTCTAATCGGCCTGTGTCCGGAACTCCTCGAATAATTCTTTCTTAAAATTGTCCTACGGTAACTCCATAAACGGTTTCTCACCAATGATATCGATCTTACCATCCAACCAATTCTTCCCATTACCCCATAACAAACTAGTAGTGACTCTCGTTTTCTTGTCAGGAGGGCATTCACTCATGTGAAAACAACCTTCGACATCTGAGATCTAACCAGTGCATATCAAATGATCGGGATCCCCGAAATACATAGGAGGTTTAGTCATCATAAAGTTTTTGTAAATAAACTCCCTTCTGACCACATTGCCTTGAACCCCATGATCAAGAGGAACATCCTCTACACCGCCTTTCACTTGAAGTTTAGGAAACCTTTTCTTAAACTCTGCTTGAACAATCGTACCCATTTGCTCCTTAATAAGATCAGTTATCTTTCCTTCAACCACCACTTGAAAGACTTCTTTAACCTTTCCGCTAAAAACCGCGGAATAACTCTCCAAAGCAGCCTCAATCTTAGCCGTCAATTCATCATCATCACCTCGCTTCCCACTTGAAGCCCCTCTTCTCGTCTTCATTCTAAAGAATGAAAAACGATTAAACAACAAAATGCAAATAAACGACATGCACAACATCGCCCCCATCTTGCTCAACACTCGTCGTACTTCACTTGTTAGACATGATTTGCACTCGTAACAATGGTAGCTAGTCATTATTACGCGCGCACGCCGCCTCAACTCATTAGTACAATGACTATTTGCTCGATGATATACACAAACACAAACTCGATATAAGAACACACACGAACACAATCACGATACTACCACAACATAGTTAGTTCACCTACACACTAAGGCACTAACCAATTCCATGTTCCGACCCGTACTCCTACAAGTCCCACAACAAATAAGCTCATACAAAAGTCTAAGTCTAGCCACCTATCTCAAGTCGCCAAAATCTCTTAGACCATGCTCTGATACCACCTGTAATGACCGAACTCGTCATTAATCCGACCCGAAATTTTTTTTATACAATGATCCAGTTAATACACAATGACACTACAATTATGTTTTCAAAACACTTCTGATACCCAACAAGTTTAAACAACTTTAATATATTCAATACATAAGTTCAAGTGTCAAAGTGGGCATAACAACCCATGGTTTTCCAATACCCGTTTAACATAACCAAAAGACACTTTCGACCCCACTAGTTTAATTTCCAAACAAAAGACCGAGCTTGGTGATTGGGATTGCACTACCTAGCCTAAGTCAAATCCAAGAGCAAAGTCTTCTAAAGCAACATGCACTAATCCACTAGTCCCCGTGCTTACCCTTGCCGCCTCCACCTTGCAAATCTATAAACATGTAAATTACGAGAGGGTAAGCTATAAAGGTTAGTGCATTTAAACATACTATATCCATACATATGCATAAAATTAATTCGTATCACCAACAACAACTAATAAACACATACCATGCCCATGTATAACTAAGCAAGCTATACGCTACATACCACCATGCCAAATCCGCAAGATTAGCTACAAACACAACAATATATATACGCATATACACAAGTACCTCAAGGATAACCCCTTAACTTTAAACATATGAAGGTTGGCCGAAAACTCACGCGCCCTAGTGAATTCAACAACTTACGCGATTCACTACCTCCATCGCAACAACATTGGGGTTAGCCAAAACTCACGCGCCCTAGTGAATCCAAAAACTCTTGCGATTCACTACCTCAATCGATAACAACCACGGGGATAACCAAAAAATCACGCGATTCACGCATCATAGTGAATCTGAAAACTCACGTAATTCACTTCCCCTAACCGTCTCTACAACAATGGGAATGACCGAAAACTTACGTGTCATTGTGCATACACACTCACGCTATTTTCCTGCCAAATCACAACAATAACATCAACGGGGTTGGCCAAAACACATGCCAAAGTGAATTCGAAAACTCACGCGATTCACTACCCCAAGGGTGGTAACCCAAAATAAACACATGTGCAAAGTAGACCCAAAACACACGGGGTCCATTCTCTCATACACATGTAAAGTGAACCAGAACGCACAAGGCTCACTCTACCCCACCCGCACCCATCCTACGCATATATATGCATATAATATATTTACACTCACCTTGTCGCCTTGATGATAGCAATACTAAATTAGCAATCCATAATGGAATGTACCTATTCCATTTATCACATAAACAAACAACACAATTAGGGTGGATTACAAAACCAACCCAAATTAACACTTAGTGCAATTATGACCTAATTGCACTTCCAAGAACAAATCGTGCCCAAACTAACCAGTAATCACTAACACTAGTAAAATGATCCTATAACGCCAACTAGATCAAATCACAAATTCTAAACGGTTGTCTTCCCCAAAATCAATTTACGAACCCTAATTTTGACCCATTTCAAAATCAAGCTTCCAACAACACTCCCACTTGGGTTCCAACACCAACATAATCACTAATCCTAGTGATTATACCCAAATTACAAGTCCTAACATGGCCAAAACCTTTTACAACCTAAAACCCACCAATAAGGGTCAACAACACCCATAACTAGCTTTAAACACCCATTTGTAAGCTAGATGGGTTTTTCTCAAAAACATGCAAGTTCAAACCCTAACATCAAATTATATGAAATTCGGAGTTAGGACTTACCACCAATACCAAAATGTAGCTAGGAACAAGATAAACAACTTTAATGCTTGGACTTTGTTGAGAATCAAGCTCCTTCTTTAAGCTTTTAAGCTTTTTCTCTCAAGAACTCTTTCTCTCTCTCTAAGTGGTAAGGTGTAAAGATGGGAAAAATGAGAATGAGGATGAGGTTGAACCAGTTTTGTGGCCTCAAACCCGAAACCCATGTGAAAAGACCAAAATACACCTCATTTAAACCCCAAAAATGTGTTCAAAAGCTGATCTGGCAACAGGAACATCATTCCAGGATTAGGAACGTCGTTCCTCTTAACGTCATTCAGGAACGTCGTTCCACATAAATGGACGTCGTTGCCCTAAACTGCTTCAAGATGTTCTGTTCAACTTTTTACACTTTTCTTTGTTACACAATGATGTTCTTTGATTTTGAAACGTCATTCCATCTTTTGGAACGGCATCCCTTCTCTGCAGAAAATTTGGGTTGTTACAACTAGAGTTCACACAATAACCCTATAGTCCCGTAACCCGACTAGTCATGCATAACTACACAAATTCAACCTAAGTCTAGGCACCCATCCCAAGGTAACCTAGATCCCTTAAGTCATGCTCTGGTACCACATGAAACGTCCCAAACTCGATACCGAAAATCGACGCCATTTTTGTTGGACAGTCACTAGGTGCAGGCTATTGGAGCGGAGCTCCAGGTTTTGGAGTGGCACTCCACTTCGCTGTGCCAGATGCCTAGTTTCCAGTTTCTTGTTGGGATTAAAAACCCATTATGTGGAGCGGCGCTACAACTTTTAGAGCGGCGCTTCACTTCACTAGTACTGGAGTTGCCATTTTGTGGTTAAAATCCAAACACAAATTCATTACCAACTGAGTCTTAAATCTCATTGACATGTTTAAAAGTGGATTACAACCCAAACCACATCAATGTTTACATGTCCACAACATCGGGTACTCAAGACACATAATTTAACAAAGTGTACATTACGACCCATTACACCAAAATGACCAAAAGTTGAGCATGACCATCCGGGCCATTACCAAAAGAGTTCTTCCCACAATCACCAACATGAAAGCTAAGCCAATCCCTTACCTTATCCTTCGAGGTGCCACAATCTATAAAAAGAGTAAAAACAATGAGGGTAAGCAAAGATTAGTGACAAGAATAAGTATACAAATATGCATACAACTTACTAACTTGATTTACCACACACATCAATACATAAGCATACACACATATCACCACAACCATTTAGCACAAGTAATCCACAATAGCATTCTAGACACAATTAAATTAAAGTCCAACACATCATGGTTAACCATTAGCACAAGGGAGTGGTTCGTTAGAAGAACCACTGATCGTTCATAACAACCGTTAGTGACACGACACACGTTTGCACTAACCCCGTGGTGATACGATACACGTTTCACCATAAGACTCATGTGGTGTCGACACATGATCTTAAGTGCACCCCGACACACGTGGTAGCACTCTAGTAAACCCCGACACATGTGATAACACTAAACCACATCAAACTCAAGCAAGTAAATTATACACATGAATGCATAAATATTCCACTCACCTTTAACAACTTTGCAAGGAGATGCCGCCAATATTACTAACGAGTTATTCAGCTTTGTTTTGAGTAATTCTGAGAGGGATAAATGGATATGGTTCCTTGACCCGAATGAAGTTTTCACATTTAAACAACTTTCATCACTAATTGAACTAGCTTTAATGCATATTGTAGCAGCTCTCCTGGCTACATTAACCATTCAAATGGTGTCATTTAAAATTTAACTATCTGTGTGGCAATCTAGGAGGAAAAGCATTCTGACTCGTGTGGAACTAGATAAACGTGGATTAGATTTGAGTACCATTAAATTCCCAATCGTGGTGACGATTTTGATGATTTTAATCACACAATTTCCAAATGTAAAATATCTGCTGACATATGGAAATGTGTATTTGAATGGTGGAAATTGGTGGCTCCGGTTGATCTAAATATGGATACTTCGTTGGTGGGTAATTGATATTACTTCTCAACTCATATCGGTAAAAGATTGTTACAAGCCGTATAATGGATAACTGTTGAGTCCCCAAAGTAATTAAGGATTTAATTATGACAAAACAGAAATTTATTTGCACTAAAATGTAATGTGCAGCTAGCACAAGTTTGTTTATGTATAGACAGCAGATATTGCTATGTCGAGTATCTAGTATGATGCTTAGTCTACCAGCACAAGGTAGACAGTATTCTTCGATCAGCATAGGATGTGTACCCAGCAATTCAAGAATATCAAGTGACTCAGCATAGAAGAACCAGCATGGCTGGAAAGCAGCATACAACACAAGACAGCTATGCTCCATTACAAGCATAGTAGTTTCCTGAGTGGTCTACATCAATTGTACTATTCAACAGAAGTCAATGACAAAGTTGAACAGAAAATGACACGCGTCGACGGCTGACAAGTGACCTTACAAGACCACGTGGGAATACAGAAGTTTAACGCATGTGCAGACATGTGTTATCCTTTGTCAACACCTAGGGAACACAACATTCTATTTGTTTAATCAAATAGTGGTGCCAAACCAAATTGGGGTGTTCCTGCAAATAGCTACCAAAGAGGAAAGAAGGGAGCACTGAAATGACCCGTCAAAGTACACTTGATGACCATCGTTATCTTGGTCCCACAGCTTGATCATAACTCTATATGAATTTGATAAATAACCTTGCATTCTTTATTTAAAAATGATTTCCTATAAAGGAAACCTACTGTGACAACCCGGAAATTTCCAACCAAATTTAAACTTTAATCTTTATATGTTTCCGACACGATAAGCAATATTTGTTAAGTTAAATTGCAAGAATTTTAAACTATGTTCATACATTCATTCAACCTCGACCATGTTCCAACGATTCACGAACCATTAAACGAATATGATTATATATGTATATGTGTTTATATATTATAACTTGAAACGTAAACAAAATATTAGATTAAATACTTTATATGATTGTATCTGTTTCAAAATATTTATCAATGGAATTAGAAGATAAGATCAAATGATTGAATTATCAGATATATTGAATTATGATTACAAGTCTCTGTTGAAAGGCCCACGTTGATTTGAGAAATATTTTCGTTTTAACAATATTCAGAAAATGGTAAAGTGATTTATAAATAAGAACAAATTGTCAATCATTGAGAACTAGACAAAGGATAGTGGAAGATTGAATCTCATAAAGACTCGATTGATCTATTTAGTTTCAAACGTACAAAAACGTTTTCAGTTTAAAAAGAACTTTATTATTAAAACGTATATAACTTTTATAAATATCTAGAACCACTTTTGACAACTCATTACTTAACTAGTATGATAAAGATAACGATATTTATATTTTATTTTATTAAATATATATAACGATTTAAATTAATATTATATATATTTATACGCGTATTATACGTACATAGTTTTATACTTTTACTATACTTAAACTTTACCTTTACTTTATTTTTACTTTACTTTAACTTTAATAATTCACTTTAATAATTCATACTTTAATAATTCACTTTAATAATTCATACTTTAATAATTCACTTTAATAATTCATACTTTAATAATTCACTTTAATAATTCATACTTTAATAATTCACTTTAATAATTCAAAAATCTATTATAAATAGAATTCAATAGGTTTCATTATTTCATAGAAACTTGGAAAATATTTTTCTCTAAACTCTCTCAATCGATTTACATATATATATATTTACTCCGTATTATTTCAAGATATTATTAGTATACATAAAATATTACGACGGAGTGCTGTCCGAGTGATTTCGAAATTGTTTTTCGAGTAGGATAGGATTAAGGAAATTATGGGTTATAGCTATGGAGGTGATTGAGTATGGTTCATGGGTATGCTCGTGAGGTCAATATAGTGTTTATCATTTCCGTTGCGTCTACGTACCTTTCCTGCAATATTGAATCTCAATATTGATACGTGAGTACTCATAATTTAACTTTTACATACTAATAGTGTATCCCTGACTAGTGCTCGAGTATTTAGGATTATGCATGCTTGTACTTTTGATATTGCCCTTAGACAGGTTAGGTTGAATATTGAATTAGTTACACTTGCGGTTGAGATAAGGTATAAGATATGCATGTCCTTGGAAAGCTAGCGAAAAATTAAGGACTTTTCCTTTAGATATCGAATGGTTTCGATGAACGGATTAGAAGTTATAATCAATTGAATTTTCTATATTTTTATTAAAAATGATTATTATTATCGTCGTTCTAGTTTTATCTTATTATTATCATTATTATTATCTTTATCAATAAAATGGATTTATCATTAAAAATTGTTATTTTTTTATTATTACTATCGTTATTATTGTTAAAGTTATAATTAGTATTATTATTATTATCCAATTATTATTATTATTATTATTATTAGTATTATTATTATTATTATCATTATTAATATATATATCATTATTTAAAAATGGATATTGTCATTGTTATTATTATTATTACTATATTATCATTAAGATAATTATTAGTATTATCGTTAAAAATGTTATAGTAACTATCATTATTAATATTAGTGTAATTAAAACAAATATTTTTAACACCTAATTATTTTGATTACTATTATTATCATTATTATGAACACAATATAAAAGACGATTAAAAGCTATTAAACGAAACGATTAGGAAATAATGAGTAAGAGTATCATGATGAAATTAAAATATTATAAGATATTGATTTAGATAAAATTATCGTTCTTATTATTTTTATCATTACTATTATTATTAAAAATATCGTTAGTATTAAAACTTTCATTTTAACAAAAATTATCATTTTAATAGAAATGTCATTCTTACTATAAAATATCATTATTATTATTATTTTAAATAGAATTATTATTTTAAAGATAATATTAAAAATTATCGTAAATATTAAAGTTATCATAATTAGAATTATAGTTTTATCATAATGTCATCTTAGTAATTATAAATATTGATATTTTTATAATAATTATTATTATTACAAAATAATACAACTTTTACTTACTATCATTATAGATATTATTTTATCAAATAAATATGTGATACAAACATATTTTACTACGTGTAATAACTTACTTTAATAATACCTATCATATTATCTTTATGATATTAAATGAACCCTATAAATTTTATTACTTAATATATATAAAAGTATATTATATTATATAAATTTAATATAAAATTTTATTTATTAATAAATAAATTATATTATTTACTCTAATAAATCTTTTAAAAATATTTAAAAATATAAAACGACGATATTTAAACTATATATTAATCATGTATAGATTTTTGGAAATTATTTTGAGTCAAATTTACTTTTGTTGACTTTTGCATATTAGTCTCGAGCATTAGGATTGTGGTACACTATGACTTGGCCTAATTTGTTAGACAAATATTGACCAACACATAATTATATATAATTAATTTAGGTTCGTGAATCCGAGGCCAACCTTGCACTTGTTCAATGACGTTATATGTATTTTTACTATCTTTAGCTTTTGCAATATATTTTTTGGGACTGAGAATACATGCGCTATTTTTATAAATGTTTTACGATATAGACACGAGTAATCGAAACTACATTCTATGGTTGAATTATCGAAATCGAATATGCCCCTTTTTATTAAGTCTGGTAATCTAAGAATTAGGGAACAGACACCCTAATTGACGCGAACTCTAAAGATAGATCTATCGGGCCCAACAAGCCCCATCCAAAATACCGGATGTTTTAGTACTTCGAAATTTATATCATGTCCGAAGGAGGATCCCGGAATGATGGGGATATTCTTATATGTATCTAGTTAATGTCGGTTACCAGGTGTTCACCATATGAATGATTATTTTTGTCTCTATGCATGGGACGTATATTTATGAGAACTGGAAATAAAATTCTTGTGGTCTATTAAAATGATGGAAATAAATGATTATGATAAACTAATGAACTCACCAACCTTTTGGTTGACACTTTAAAGCATGTTTATTCTCAGGTGTTAAAGAAATCTTCCGCTGTGCATTTGCTCATTTTAAAGATATTACTTGGAGTCTTTCATAGCATATTTCGAAGAACGTTGCATTCGAGTCATTGAGTTCATCAAAGATTATTATTAAATCAATTTATAGTTGGATAGTGGATATTATGAAATGGTATGCATGCCTGTCAATTTTCGATGTAAAGAAATTTTGTCTTTTAAAAACGAATGCAATGTTTGTAAAATGTATCATATAGAGGTCAAATACCTCGCAATGTAATCAACTATTGTGAATCGTTTTTAATGTATATGAACGGGTCATTTCAGTTGGTATCAGAGCGGTGGTCTTAACGAACCAGGTCTGCATTAGTGTGTCTAACTGATAGTCGTTAGGATGCATTAGTGAGCCTGGACTTCGACCGTGTCTGCATTTCAAAAGTTTTGCTCATCATTCTTGTCGGAAATTACCTGCTTATCATTCTTAGTCTAGACACATCTTATTGCATTGATTGCATGAATAGTGTATAGACAAAATTCATATCTTAGCGTATCTGCTAATTCATATCTTAGCGTATCTGTTACTGTAAACTTTGCCTGACATATTCCGTAAATTCCTCCGTAATCTACGAAACCTTTTGCTCTATATAATTAGAATACCACCCGATAGCCGGAAAATCATTTCATATCGAAAAATTCTTTATTCAATCGTACGAAATGGAATTCGTCATTAGTTCAAGTCCCTCGGATTCCGAAATGGAATCCCACTCAAGTTCCGAAAGCAGTGTGACCGGAATGGATCAACCAATTAGTCATCATCTATTCTGGATGAATTGGGGATGGGTTCGTAGCCTCCTTAATCATTGGAGACAAGAAGAAGGTGATCCCTTCCATCCACCACATTGCCCTCTTGGCGAAGAACCTGAAGCACTTACCGACGAACCTATCCGAAACACCATTTTCTCTCTTATTTCTAGAGTATCTCGTCACGATTACATACTACACCAAATTCTAGATTTTATTTATCCGCTCGTCCGAACCGACAATCACCCCGGTGTAATAGAAGAAGTCAACGAGCTTCGCGCTCGGGTAGTGGCTTTGGAGAATATGGTGTAAAGGTTACAAACACCAGCAGCAGCACCAACAGCATAAACAGTACCACCATCAACAACACCAACAGTACCATCACCACCACCAACAACAACATCCACATCCCACACCGCAACATCACAATATGTATCTCAAACATCAACGTCATACGCCCTGTAAATATCCAGGAATATCAACAACAACAAATGATAAAGTATTAATTCATAAACTTCATTGAAGAGATATCTCTGCGGCAGTTATGTAATCTCCAAAATCTTAGAGATTATTTAATTCTGACCGTAAATTGGATGAGTGAACGGAGATGGTAGAGTAGAAACTTGATCAAAAATGGTGTACGATTTACAAGCTAGAATTGTTTTACCAACAGTATCAACAGGACCGTAGCATCATCAACACAGTCAGTGCCGTCAGTATCGTCAGAATCAACAGCACCTGTAACATCACAAACTCTGTTAGTTCAAGAATCATTGTGGACATCATTACGAATCAACAACAAATATATTGGTATCAACGAGTTATGAAGTATTAACTCATTTCCAATCGAAAGATTTATATGTATAAATTTTTAAACCATAATAAATCTTCCCGTACTAAGCTATTATGTGTGAATCTTAACTACTCAGTTAATTCATATTACAAATATGCAATGATGTACGTCCTTCGTCCGCAACTTAACCATCGTTAATTACAATCTCTGTCTCAATTCAATAAAAAAAATTCAATTTATAATAAATCAAGTGTATTATTCGAATATATGTTTGATTTTACGCTTTCATCATCGATGTACTCGAAACTTTTCAAATAACATCATTCGTACCTTGCGAAGTTCACAAGAATTTCACGAAAACCAACAAATAACAAAGTAATGATTCATAATTTCAATATTATTGAAGAAATACTTATGCAATTTATAAAGTTTTAGGGATTATTCAATTATAGTTCCAACCATAAAACAAATGAGTTTAATTTAATATTAACTCATTAAATCTATATTACATCTAAAGAAAATATACACATATATTTTCATAAAGACTGTAATAAACTTCTTTTCTACAAAATATTAATTGTGAAATTTTTTTTAACGGGTAGTTAATACCCGAGAGATATATAAATTCACAATTAATATATTACATTTTTCGAAACTGATTCAGCAATCATCAACTATACTCCCTACTTTCACAACAATATCCATTCTTTCATATAAATCAAAACAACCATACTCATTCAAAATTTAATTACATATTCTGATTTTGAAATCTCAAAATTCAACTTGAGATATGACCAAAATCATCACTCTTAGATCCTTACAACTTTCACAAGCTATATTTTGACTTCAAAACTGTGTTAGAACATCAAATGTATGTTAACGATTACAATCTGTGTTCAAACCCTTCGAAATTCCTGAAGACACTTCAACTAAGGAACAATCGAGATGATGATCCAACCACATGTTACCCACAGTTATACACCTGAAAAACTCTCAAAACCCAAGTCATAGTTCGACACGTATCCGTGTTAGACCCTTTGGCATTTACTAGCTAAAATAACTTTTCAATTCTGTTTCAAAATAGACAGTTTTGTCACAGCTCCAGCAAGTCATCTTCGACTTCTCAATCAAAACAGTCTTATTATAACCTCGATAGATACGTTGCCCTTTCGCCAATGTTACCGGGGAATCGTTTATATTCACCACATTAGCAATAAACTTACCAACAACTTCATTGATCTTTGACTTTCCAAAAAAAAAAATCATTATAATTATCGAAACCCTATCATATACTCATTCGTACCTTATAACAAGAATTGCCATACCAATTATTGAGAATCAGCAATCAATATTTTGAAACCTCGCAGCATGTCTACATCAACAATTACATATACACACAACGTCTACCTCCAAGACTTACATTCTTTGAATGAGAAATTTCTGAAAAACACCCTAAACTGCGAACCAGTTCTCGAAATTTTGAAAAATGCTGATGAAGCAGCAAAAACTGTAAACGACCTTAACAGTAAAAAGTTGGATGATAAAGGATAGTATATTGGCAAAGCTCAGAAAAAGAGAAGCTTTGGAACTGGAAAACGGATTGAGCAAAGTATGAATGAGGCTGTGGACAAATCACAAAGGCTGAACCTGCCTTCAAAGAATCCAAATGATTCAGTACTTGCTGAAGTCATTAACGAATACCTTGCTCCTGACTCTAAACCCTTGCGGACAATATCCTTCATCATCCTCTGATATTAGACATTCTAAGATATCATCGTATCTTTCATTATAAATATCATCCATACTTCTGAAGATATTTTTATAATTATTCTTATCTGAAATCATTTACCTCTTCGCGCTATCTGTATTATATCATAAAAGAAACTATTTTAGTTTCTAAATTCTGAAACATTCGAGTTTAAAATAGGAATATTCTTGAAGAAGTGTTGGGAGCTGAAGCATGAGTTAGTATAATATAATGACACTTGATCAACGTGATTATATTACAGTAATTCATGCTGAGTTTCTAAATGAAACATGATGATTCACAGATCATAACGTCATCATGTGCTATGTTACACGACTCTTGTATTCTCTTTGATCTCTAAATATCAAGAAAATATTTCTTGATGATTCGGCCTTTTCCGAGGTATTCTGGTAATTTGACAAGTCAAGATCGTGTCATTACAATTTCCTTCCTAGAACATTAACAATGTTCATTCCGAAATTTATATCTGCGAATTCTGGACCATTACAAGCGGTGCTTAATCGCAAGAAGAAGAAACGGAAGGACAAAGCTCCAAACTAGAAATGGGAGTATAAATCATCGCAAATAGAAGAGAGCATTAACTGTGGATGACAATGATTATAGAAGAAGCAAGGACTTTGAAATATAAGAGAAGATATAAAACCCAACAACAACCCAGAAATCACAAACCGTATATATCAATGCATATAGCAATATAAAGACACGGGAGAACTAAAAACACTATAAAACCAAGAGTATAGTAGAAGTAAATAGATTCTTCCGGCGGTAGATGAAAAAGAAGAATGACCGATATGAAAGTTAGAAGTATATCGAGAATCAGAACTGGATGGAGCATATTGATGAATACTTTAAAATATGAGTTGAGGGGGAAAGAATAGAAGGTGATGAAACATGACTAGGAACTTAGAAATCATCAGATTTAACTCACACAATGGCGGAATAAGTGAATCAAACCCTCTAGTGAATAGGTTAAGTTTTTTTTTTGATTAATTTAGTCAAACCACAACTAAATCGAGTGTGATTAGATCAACACCTAGAGCTATTATTCACCACCTGGGTGATTTGGACTGAGAGAGAATCGAAGGAGCTCACTAGATCTGAGTGTGTGTAACAAATGAGAGGCTTAACCTAAAATGAAGAACATAAGACTTTATATACCCCTGCTATTGACTCACCTATACGATTCATTCATCACACGTACGAGTTGGCTTCATCAGTCGTACGGGTGATCACTCACTCGTGTCTTCTCATTTAGGTTATAATTGTGACTTAGCTCAGCATCAACCGTGCGTATGAGCCTGTCAGCTGTACTAGTGAGGTTTCGCTCGTACGTCTAACTAAGTCTAACATAGTTAAACATCTAAATCTCGTTCCTGCAGTTCCTGTAACCACATACAAACACGGATAGGATAATAACGAGCAATCATGGTGGCCTGTAAACTGTTGTACCTGCAATGGACGCGGGTAGATGTCTAGGAACTGCATAAAATGCATCAACAGAAGGTGTAAGTTGTAAGGAAACGAAGGAGGTGAATTTATAAGCAAATCTCCTACAGAACAATTAAAATGGACGATCGCATTTAAAGCGGATCCTAATTCCCTTGATTACCGGAGAGTCAAATCTTATTAAGAAGATTTTCTTCAAATCCCTTGAAATCTGGGAATCAATCATATCTACGTCAAATGATAAGATGAATCTACACTTACTCATTTCACTCTTCTATGTTAGCTTCATTCGTACTCTTCATATAAATGGATTGTTTATCCAAATTATTCGCTGATGATAAAACTCTAATTTTCAGCCCGTATGCATCATGAAAACATACTTATTATCATTCACGACCTTTCCACTCAAATTTCGGGACGAAATTTCTTTAACGGGTAGGTACTGTGACAACCCGGAAATTTCCAACCAAATTTAAACTTTAATCTTTATATGTTTCCGACACGATAAGCAATATTTGTTAAGTTAAATTGCAAGAATTTTAAACTATGTTCATACATTCATTCAACCTCGACCATGTTCCAACGATTCACGAACCATTAAACGAATATGATTATATATGTATATGTGTATATATATTATAACTTGAAACGTAAACAAAATATTAAATTAAATACTTTATATGATTGTATCTGTTTCAAAATATTTATCAATGGAATTAGAAGATAAGATCAAATGATTGAATTATCAGATATATTGAATTATGATTACAAGTCTCTGTTGAAAGGCCCACGTTGATTTGAGAAATCTTTTCGTTTTAACAATATTCGAAAAATGGTAAAGTGATTTATAAATAAGAACAAATTGTCAATCATTGAGAACTAGATAAAGGATAGTGGAAGATTGAATCTCATAAAGACTCGATTGATCTATTTAGTTTCAAACGTACAAAAATGTTTTCAGTTTAAAAAGAACTTTATTATTAAAACGTATATAACTTTTATAAATATCTAGAACCACTTTTGACAACTCATTACTTAACTAGTATGATAAAGATAACGATATTTATATTTTATTTTATTAAATATATATAACGATTTAAATTAATATTATATATATTTATACGCGTATTATACGTACATAGTTTTATACTTTTACTATACTTAAACTTTACCTTTACTTTATTTTTACTTAACTTTAACTTTAATAATTCACTTTAATAATTCATACTTTAATAATTCACTTTAATAATTCATACTTTAATAATTCACTTTAATAATTCATACTTTAATAATTCACTTTAATAATTCATACTTTAATAATTCACTTTAATAATTCAAAAATCTATTATAAATAGAATTCAATAGGTTTCATTATTTCATAGAAACTTGAAAAATATTTTTCTCTAAACTCTCTCAATCGATTTACATATATATATATATTTACTCCGTATTATTTCAAGATATTATTAGTATACATAAAATATTACGACGGAGTGCTGTCCGAGTGATTTCGAAATTGTTTTTCGAGTAGGATAGGATTAAGGAAATTATGGGTTATAGCTATGGAGGTGATTGAGTATGGTTCATGGGTATGCTCGTGAGGTCAATATAGTGTTTATCATTTCCGTTGTGTCTACGTACCTTTCCTGCAATATTGAATCTCAATATTGATACGTGAGTACTCATAATTTAACTTTTACATACTAATAGTGTATCCATGACTAGTGCTCGAGTATTTAGGATTATGCATGCTTGTACTTTTGATATTGCCCTTAGACAGGTTAGGTTGAATATTGAATTAGTTACACTTGCGGTTGAGATAAGGTATAAGATATGCATGTCCTTGGAAAGCTAGCGAAAAATTAAGGACTTTTCCTTTAGATATCGAATGGTTTCGATGAACGGATTAGAAGTTATAATCAATTGAATTTTCTATATTTTTATTAAAAATGATTATTATTATCGTCGTTCTAGTTTTATCTTATTATTATCATTATTATTATCTTTATCAATAAAATGGATTTATCATTAAAAATTGTTATTTTTTTTATTATTACTATCGTTATTATTGTTAAAGTTATAATTAGTATTATTATTATTATCCAATTATTATTATTATTATTATTATTATTATTATTATTATTATTATTAGTATTATTATTATTATTATTATTATTATCATTATTAATATATATATCATTATTTAAAAATGGATATTGTCATTGTTATTATTATTATTACTATATTATCATTAAGATAATTATTAGTATTATCGTTAAAAATGTTATAGTAACTATCATTATTAATATTAGTGTAATTAAAACAAATATTTGTAACACCCAATTATTTTGATTACTATTATTATCATTATTATGAACACAATATAAAAGACGATTAAAAGCTATTAAATGAAACGATTAGGAAATAATGAGTAAGAGTATCATGATGAAATTAAAATATTATAAGATATTGATTTAGATAAAATTATCGTTCTTATTATTTTTATCATTACTATTATTATTAAAAATATCGTTAGTATTAAAACTTTCATTTTAACAAAAATTATCATTTTAATAGAAATGTCATTGTTACTATAAAATATCATTATAATTATTATTTTAAATAGAATTATTATTTTAAAGATAATATTAAAAATTATCGTAAATATTAAAGTTATCATAATTAGAATTATCGTTTTATCATAATGTCATCTTAGTAATTATAAATATTGATATTTTTATAATAATTATTATTATTACAAAATAATACAACTTTTACTTACTATCATTATAGATATTATTTTATCAAATAAATATGTGATACAAACATATTTTACTACGTGTAATAACTTACTTTAATAATACCTATCATATTATCTTTATGATATTAAATGAACCCTATAAATTTTATTACTTAATATATATAAATGTATATTATATTATATAAATTTAATATAAAATTTTATTTATTAATAAATAAATTATATTATTTACTCTAATAAATCTTTTAAAAATATTTAAAAATATAAAACGACGATATTTAAACTATATATTAATCATGTATAGATTTTTGGAAATTATTTTGAGTCAAATTTACTTTTGTTGACTTTTGCATATTAGTCTCGAGCATTAGGATTGTGGTACACTATGACTTAGCCTAATTTGTTAGACAAATATTGACCAACACATAATTATATATAATTAATTTAGGTTCGTGAATCCGAGGCCAACCTTGCACTTGTTCAATGACGTTATATGTATTTTTACTACGAAATACAGTATGGTGAGTTTCATTTTCCCTTTTTACTTATTACATTTTTGGGCTGAGAATACATGCAATGTTTTAATAACTGTTTTGCAATATTTATATGTGTGAGTTTCATTTGCTCCCTTTTTAAAAGCTTTTGCAATATATTTTTTGGGACTGAGAATACATGCGCTATTTTTATAAATGTTTTACGATATAGACACGAGTAATCGAAACTACATTCTATGGTTGAATTATCGAAATCGAATATGCCCCTTTTTATTAAGTCTGGTAATCTAAGAATTAGGGAACAGACACCCTAATTGACGCGAACTCTAAAGATAGATCTATCGGGCCCAACAAGCCCCATCCAAAGTACCGGATGTTTTAGTACTTCGAAATTTATATCATGTCCGAAGGAGGATCCCGGAATGATGGGGATATTCTTATATGTATCTAGTTAATGTCGGTTACCAGGTGTTCACCATATGAATGATTATTTTTGTCTCTATGCATGGGACGTATATTTATGAGAACTGGAAATAAAATTCTTGTGGTCTATTAAAATGATGGAAATAAATGATTATGATAAACTAATGAACTCACCAACCTTTTGGTTGACACTTTAAAGCATGTTTATTCTCAGGTGTTAAAGAAATCTTCCGCTGTGCATTTGCTCATTTTAAAGATATTACTTGGAGTCTTTCATAGCATATTTCGAAGAACGTTGCATTCGAGTCATTGAGTTCATCAAAGATTATTATTAAATCAATTTATAGTTGGATAGTGGATATTATGAAATGGTATGCATGCCTGTCAATTTTCGATGTAAAGAAATTTTGTCTTTTAAAAACGAATGCAATGTTTGTAAAATGTATCATATAGAGGTCAAATACCTCGCAATGTAATCAACTATTGTGAATCGTTTATAATGTATATGAACGGGTCATTTCACCTACCAAAATGTGTAAGTTTAGAAAAACCATACATTATTACTTAACCAAAAGTTGACCAAAACAAGTCAACAACATCCACTATTAAATGTATCGAAATAGAATACAAGTTAATGTTTAATAAAATCTGTCATCATAAATATGCAGACTCTCTAAGCACAGCGGAAGCAATCAATCATGAACCTGAGAATAAAACATGCGAGTAACTGTCAAAAAAAATGTTGAGTGAATTATAGGTTTAATATTGCAAACAACATTTAATTTAAACCATAAAAATTTATGTTTGAAAACATAAAAACTCCTTGTTGGACCACAAAATTATATGCTAGAAAACATATAAAAACATTATTCCATTTTCCGTGAGCCACCTGGTAACCACTTAACCATTTATTTACCCTTGCCAAACAATAAATAATATACACCGAATAAGTGTATCTTCAACTAAATACGAAGTACTAAACATTCTGATTATAAATTGCTAGCGCGACTACCTCGAAATGAGGTTGTCAAACCCGATAAATCTATCCATAAGATTCTCGTTCACCAGTAGAAACCAGTGATTACAAATACCAGATTAGGGAATATTTTTGTTCGACTCACAATGAATAATTTAAACCAACTTCCACTTGTGTCCATTACGTAAAAATAAAATGCATGTATTCTCATCCCAAAAGGTTTAAAATAGGAAAATGGGACTATAACTCACCTTAATAGCAAATGAAGTAACCACACAAAATGTGAACAGCAAACGAAGTAAAGTGATCAGGAATGATCACAACGCTGACCTATAAATGAAGCAGGTCGATATAAATAACTAACTTAGGTCAAGTCTTAGTACGATAGCTATTGTACATGTTGCAAGTAGACATAGAACAACACTCAACATGCATCGGTTTGATCGAAACAGCGTACGGACACACACTTTCTATTTTTAGAAAGTTTCTATTTTTAGCAGGTTTCCATTTTTGGAAAGTTTCTATTTTAGGAAAGTTTCTATTTTAGGAAAGTTTCTATTTTAGGAAAGTTTCTATTTTTGGAAAGTTTCCAAATTTAGAAAGTTTCTATATTTAGAAAGTTGCTATTTTTGGAAAGTTTATAAGTTAGGAAAGTTTCCTTAATTAGAAAGTCAACAAAAGTCAACTGAAAGTCAAAGTCAACTGAAAGTCAACTCAAAAGTCAACCTTGGTCAAACATAGTCAACGTTAGTTTTAAAAGTATAAGTTATATTAATAACATAAGTTATAATGTTATTTAAAGTCATATATATATATAATTATGTCATAACATAAGTTTAATTAAATTAAATTGAATTATTAAAGTTAACATAAGTTTAAATGATATAATTAATATAACATAAGTATTTAATTAATTAATTAAATATTAGTCATAATATAAGTATTATTAATTAATAATAGATTTTAAATCATATCATAAGTATTATTAATTAATAATGAATTATTAATCATATCATAAGTTTCTAATTATAATTATTAAATCATAAGTATTTAATAATTAAATTATAATTAAATAATAACTAAGCCTTATAATAATTAAATGATTAATTAATCCTTATTATAAGTCTTATTATAATAATCTCGTAACATAAGTTTAATACTTACCATAAGTATTTTTCATTAATAATAAAAGTATTATTAATCATAAGTTTAATTAAATGTTTAATTAAATCATAATTAATTAATAAATGATATAATATATATATATATATATATATATATATATATATATATATATATATATATATATATATATATATATATATATATATATATATATATATATATATATATATATATATATATATCATAAGTATTAAATTAAATAATTAATTTTTATATCATAAGTAATTTATTAATAATGAAATTCATTATTTATATAATAAGTCATAATTAATACCCATAAGTTTTAATTAAAAGTTCATCGGGTCATAACTTGAGCCCCGGGTATCAGTTTTCGGCGAGTCTTATATATATCTTCGCCTAACCAACGCACACGACACATTAGTGTACTCAAGAACACCCCAAGAACAGCAAACAAGTCGTGACTTACAGCAATAAATCAACTTGTAGCTTTAATCCGTTCAAAAACGTGTTTTAGTCATACCGGGTGATCCGTGGCTCAGATTTCGATGACCCGAACATGAAAGTTCATCCCATCATTAATCCTAACACACTAGTACATCCTAAAGACTTCAAAGATTATCAAAAAGTCGGATCAGACCTGTACCAATTCGTTTTCACAATTTAATTTCATTAAAACACCATTTTAATCATATCTAGAGCTCCGGGATCGAAATGACATGAATCCGGAGTCTAAAATTAATGTCTTGATGAGAGCAACTCATCTAAATACTTTAATTTCAATTTTATATCAGTTATATATACCGAAAATAACAATCAAACCGCTGTCTCAAAACAATCAAACCGAAAACATATATAATCGAGCATTTATACGCATACATTCAACAATACAATAACATATAACCATCATACTATCATTATAAGATATAAAAACAGAAAAATTAAAGAAAAATTGAAAATCTAGGGTTAGGGTTTATACCCTAATCAAGATTTAAAGGATATGAACGTGTAGAGATCGAAGAGAGGAATCCGTTTATGTTGAAAGCCCCATGAAACAAGCTTGATTTGATGAAGATGATGATGATCTTGGATGGGGGTGGCGACGGCTCCAAATGGGAGAGGAGAGGGATAAAAACTTTGAGAGGAATATTAGGTTTAATGAAATGAAATGAAATTTGAAGTGTAATTGTAAAATGGCAAAAAAAACAAGGCTCTCCCCCCTCTACAAGGGGTTCGGCCAAAAATGGCATGGGGTGGGCCCCATGGTGGGCTAACTTCATAATTTGAATAATTGCTTTTAGCCCGAACGCCCGATCGAAACCCGAAACGCGAAAACACGATTACGCGATTAAATAATCGGAGAGATAACAAATACACGACGAAAAATATATATAAACACTATATAAAAATATATGACATTAAAAAATCATATTTAGAATAATTAGGATTTAAAAATTCCAAAATCTTGACCGTTGCTTTGAAAACCGAAAAAATTCGCCGGATAGAAATCTGCGACACGTAGAAACGCAAAACTTGAAATATGAATACAAATATTCATTTAACATATAATAATTAATATACTATTACAAAAATAATAATAGAGGTCATAGAAATGATGTGGCACGAATAACAGTTAACGGTCATTAAATAATTAACAGTAAAAGATAACGGAAAAAGTAGAGTTGTTACAGTACCTTCCCGTTACGGAAATTTCGTCCCGAAAATTAAGCAGGTGCAGGGGTTGACTCAGCATCTGGGAACAAATGTGGGTACTTCTGCTTCATCTGATCTTCACGCTCCCAAGTGAACTCGGGACTGCGTCTGGCGTTCCATCTAACTCGAACAATAGGAATTCTACTCTGTTTAAGAGTCTTAACCTCTCGATCCATAATTTCAACAGGTTCCTCAATAAAATGAAATTTCTTATCAACATGAAGTTCCTGCAGAGGAATAGTTTCATCTGCCTTGGCCAAACACTTCTTCAAATTCGATACATGAGAAACGTCGTGAACAGCACTGAGTTCTTGTGGAAATTTCAAACGATAAGTCACGGGTCCAAATCTCTCAGTAATCTCAAAAGGTCCAACAAATCGAGGATTCAACTTTCCCCTTTTACCAAAATCGTACCACACCTTTCCAAGGTGATACCTTCAACATAACACGGTCACCAACTTCAAATTCTATATATTTCCTTCTTTTATCGGCATAACTTTTTTTTGCCGACTTCTGGCGGTTCTCAGCCTTTCTCTAATCTGTACGATCTTCTCGGTAGTCTCAGGAATAATTTCTGGGCCTGTGAGTTGAGCATCCCCAAATTCATTCCAACAGATAGGAGACCTACATTTTCTACCATACAGACCATCAAACGTGTGACAACCCGGAAATTTCCGACCAAATTTAAACTTAATCTTTATATGTTTTCGACACGATAAGGAAAGTCTGTAATGTTGAAAATTTTGAAACTATATTCATGTAAGCAATTACCCTTTGACCGTGCTCGACGATTCACGAACATTTATGTACATATAGAAATGTATGTATGTATGTATATATATATATATATATATATATATATATATATATAGTTATATTAATTAAAAACGTTAACAAAGTATTAGACGTATGATACTTTAAATGAACGTATTTGTTTCAATATATGTTTAATATATTTATCGATGGAATTAAAAGATAATATCAAATGATTGAATTATCAGATACATTGTAATATGATTACGGGTCTATGTTATGAGGTCCACTGTGATTTAAGAAATCTATTCTTTTTGACAACATTCAAAAAATGGGAAAGTGATTTATAAGTAAGAACAAATGTGTCAATTAACGGGAACTAGATAAGGGTAAGTGGAGTTTCCTGTACAATTTCCTATATAGGTGTTAACTAGTTAACTTTCATATTATTTAGGGTGAAAGTGAAATTTGGGAATATAGATAACTTAGGAAATAGATATAGAAAATTTAAGTAAATCGACATTTTACATTAAGATGGTTTCATACGCTTATATTAATCATTGGACTTTATCCCACGTTTCACTAAAAAACGGTAATATAAAAAAAACTTGAAACCTATTATGAGTATATTTAATTCTACTTTTCTAAAACTTTTTATGATATAACGATTTCCATTATTTTAACCTTTTAACAAAATGATTCTTAAAAATATGTAGTTTTGGAAAACAAAATTATCATATTTAATTGATTTAGTTTCAAACGTACAAAAACGTTTTCAGTTTAAAAAGAACTTTATTTCTAAAACGTATATAACTTTTTTAAATATCTAGAACCACTTTTGACAACTCATTACTTAACCAGTATGATAAAGATAACGATATTTATATTTTATTTTATTAAATATATATTACAATTTAAATTAATATTATATATACTTATACGCGTATTATAGGTACATAGTTTTATACTTTTTAACTTTACCTTTACTTTACTTTTTACTTTACTTTAACTTTAATAATTCATTTTAATAATTCATACTTTAATAATTCATTTAATAATTCACTTTAATAATTCAAACTTTAATAATTCACTTTAATAATTCATACTTTAATAATTTACTTTAATAATTCAAAAATCTATTATAAATAGAATTCAATAGGTTTTATTATTTCATAGAAACTTGAAAATATATTTTTCTAAACTCTCTCAATCGATTTATATATATATATATATATATATATATATATATATATATATATATATATATATATATATATATATACTCCACATTATTATTAGTATTATACATAAAATATTACGACGAGGTCATGAGCAGGTTATTTCAAAACGGGTTTTTCAAGCGGGATGGAATTAAGAAAATTATGGGTTATAGCTATGGAGGTGATGGGTATTATTCGGGGGTATACTCGTGAGGGCAATCTAGTGTTTATCATCTCCGTTGCGTCTACGTACCTTTCCTGCAATATTGAATCTCAATATTGATACGTGAGCACTCATAACTTAACTTTTATATATTATTAGTGTATCCCTGACTAGGGCTCGAGTATATAGGATCATGCATGCTTGTATGTTTATTATTGTCGTTAGATAGGTTATGTTGAATCCTGAATTAAATATATATGCTACTGAGATAAGGTATATGATATGCATGTCGTTGGAAAGCTAACGAAAAATTAAGAACTTTTCCTTTAGAACTCGTGTGATTTCGATAAACGGATTAAAAGATATAGTCAACTGAATTATTATTAATTTTAGTATATTTATTGTTAAAATGATTATTATTACTATCGTCGTTATTATCGTCATTATAATTATTATCTAATAATAATTATTATTATTATCAATATCATTATCGTTATAAGTATTATTATTAAGAACTGTCATTTTTATTAGTATTACTACCGTTATTATCATTAAAATTATTATTTAACATTATCATTACTATTATTACTATTATCATTATTATTATTATTATTATCATTATTATAAATGTGATATAAAAGAGGATTAATAACTATTAAACAAATCGATTAGGAAATAATGAGTATGAGTATCATGATGAAATTAAAATATGGTAAGATATTGATTTATATAAAAATATCATTTTCAATATTTTTATCATTACTATTACTATTAAAAGTATTATTAATATTAAAACTATCATTTTTACTAAACCTATTATTGTTAATAGAAATATCATTGTTATTATAATATATCATTTTTATTATCATTTTAGTATTATTATTAATAAAAATTATCATTTTTAATAAAATTATTATTTTTATGAAACATTATTATTATTACAGTTAATATTAAAAAGATATTTTTATCACACGTAATATAATTTACATTAATATTACATACCACTATATTTTTATGATATTTAGTGAACTTTATAAATTATATTACTTAAGATATATACAAGTATATTTTTTTAGCATATATAAATTTTAATATAAATTCCAATATAAATTTTTATTTATTAATAAATGACTTGCATTATTTATACTTTAATAAAATCTGATAAATATATTTAAATATATAAAATGACTATTTAACTTATATAATAAACATGAATAAAATTTTGTAAATCATCTTGAGTCAAATAGACTTTTGTTGACTTTTGCATATCGATCTCGAGCATTAGGATTGCTATACACTATGACCTGACGTAAATTATTAGACAGTTATTGACCAACATATAAATATATATATACTTAATATAGGTTCGTGAATCCGAGGCCAACCTTGCACTTGTTCAATGACGTCATATGTATTTTTACTACGAAATACAGTTTTGTGAGTTTCATTTGCTCCCTTTTTAAATGCTTTTGCAATATATATTTTTGAGACTGAGAATACATGCGCTTTTATAAATGATTGACGAAATAGACACAAGTAATCGAAACTACATTCTATGGTTGAATTGTTATAGCGGGTATCGCCCTTGTTGAACTTGGTAACCTAAGAAATGGTGTTTATTATAATTGCCACCAATTGACAAGAATCCTAAAGATAGATCTATGGGCTGTGACACGCCCCAGTCAGAGAATTTGAACTGCTTTAGTACTTCGATGATTATATATGGAGATATTCTAGATGCATTTTGTTAAGGTCGGTTACCAGGTGTTCAATCCATACGAATGAAATTTAAACACTTACGAGTGTATGATCATTGAATAAATAAAATCTTGTGGTCTATTAAAATTATGGAAATAATTGATTATGATAAACTAATGAACTCACCAACCTTTTGGTTGACACTTGAAAGCATGTTTATTCTCAGGTATTAAAGAAATCTTTCGCTGTGCATTTGCTCATTTTAAAGATATTACATGGAGTCTTTCATGGCATATTTCAAAAGACGTTGCATTCAAATTGTTGAGTTCGATAAAGATTATTGTTCAGTAAATGACAGATTAGGTCCTTTATAGTTTGGATATTATGAAATGGTATGCATGCCTGTCATCTTTCGATGTAATGAAAATTGTCTTTTAAAAACGAATGCAATGTTTGTAAAATGTATCATATAGAGGTCAAATACCTCGTAATGTATCCATATGTTATTGTATTCTTCCTTATGGATTGGGACGGGTCATCTCATGTGGTATCAGAGCGGTGGTCTTAGCGAACCAGGTCTGCATTAGTGTGTCTAACTGATAGTTGTTAGGATGCATTAGTGAGTCTGGACTTCGACCGTGTCTGCATGTCAAAAGTTTTGCTTATCATTTATGTCGGAAATTACCTGCTTATCATTCTTAGTCTAGACACATCTTACTGTAGTAATTGCATGAATAGTGTATAGACAAAAATTCATATCTTAGCATATCTGCTAAATCATATCTTAGCGTATCTGTTACTGTAAACTTTACCCGACATATTCCTTAAATTCCTCCGTAATCTACAAAATCTTTTGCTCTATATATATAGATATTCTATGTAATTAGAATACCACACGATAGCCGGAAAATCGTTTCATATTGAAAAATTCTTTATTCAATCGTACGAAATGGAATTCGTCATTAGTTCAAGTCACTCGGATTCCGAAATGGAATCCCACTCAAGCTCCGAAAGCATTGTGACCGGAATGGATCAACCAATCAGCCATCATCTATTCTGGATGAATTGGGGATGGGTTCGTACCCTCCTCAATCATTGGAGATAAGAAGAAGGTGATCCCTTCCATCCACCACATTTCCTTCTTGGTGAAGAACCTGAAGCACTTACAGGCGAACCTGTTCGTAATACCATTTTCTCTCTCATTTCCAGAGTATCTCGTCACGATTATATACTATATCAAATTCTAGATTTTATTTATCCGCTCGTCCGAACCGAAAATCACCCTGGTGTAATAGAAGAAGTCAACGAGCTTCGCGCTCGGGTAGTGGCTTTGGAGAATATGGTGCAAAGGTTACAAACACCAGCAACAGCACCAGCAGCATAAACAGTACCACCATCAGCAACACCAACAGTACCATCACCACCACCAACAACAACATCCGCATCCTACACCGCAACATCACAATCTGTCCTACGAGCACCAATGTCATACGCTCTATAGATACCAAGGAATACCAACAACAACAAACGATGAAGTGTTGATTCATAACTTCATTGGAGAAACATTCTGCGGTGAATATGTAATCTCTAAAGTCTTAGAGATTATCTACTCTAGCCTTAACCATAAATCAGATGAGTGGATCGAAATGATAAAAGAAACCCTGACCCGAATGGTGCACAATTTATAAGCTAGACTTGTTTTACCAACAGCATCAACAGTACCGTTAGCATCACCAGCACAGTCAGTACCGTCAGCATCATCAGAATCAGCAGCACCTATAACATCACAAACTCCGTCAGTTCAAGAATCACTGTGGACATCATTACAAATCAATAACGCGTATATTGTATAAACGAGTTATGAAGTATTAACTCATTTCCCTCTGAAGAAATTATATGTATATTTTATATATATATAAATTTTGAGATCAAAATAAATCTTTCCGTACTAAGCTATTATGTATGAATCTTAACTATTCGGTTAATTCATATTACTAATATGCAATAATGTACGTCCTTTATCCGTAACTTAACCATCGTTAACTATAACTACTATCTCAATTCAATAAATTCTAATTCATAATAAATCAAGAGTATTATTCAAATATATATTTGATTTTACACTTTCATCATCAATGTACTCAAAACTTTTACAATAACATCATTCGTACCTTGCGAAGTTCACAAGAATTCCATGAACACCAACATCATGCATGAACAAATAACGAAGTATTGATTCATAATTTCAATATCATTGAAGAAATACTTATGTAATTTCTAAAGTTTTAGGGATTACTCAATTCTAGTTTCAACCGTAAATCAAATGAGTTTAATTTAATATTAACTCATTAAATCTATGTTACATCTAAAGAAAATATACACATATATATTTTCATAAAGACTGTAATAAACATTCTGTTGTACAAAATATTAATTGTGAAAAAAAAATTAACGGGTAGGTGATACCCAAGAGATATATAAATTCACAATTAATATGTTACATTCTTCGAATCTGATTCAGCAATCACCAATTACACTCACCACTTTCACAACAATATACATTCTTGTATAGAAACCAAAACAACCATACTCATTTTGATTTTAAAATCGCAAAATTCAATTCGAGATATAACCGGTATTATTACTTTTAGATTCCTACATCCTTAAAGCTATACTTTAACTTCAAAACTGTGCTAGAACATCATATGTATATTAACGATTACAATCAGTGTTCAAACCCTTCGAAATTCCTGAAGACACTTCAAATAATGAACAATCGAGATGATGATCCAACCACACACTACCCACAGTTAGGTACCTGAAAAACTCTTGAAACCAAAGTCATAATTTAACACGTAATTGTGTCAGACCCTTTGGCATTTATTAGCTAAAATAACTTTTCAATCCCTTCTAAAAATAGACAATTTTGTCACAGCTCCAACAAGTCAGCTTCGACTTTTCAGTCGAAACAGCCTTACTATAACTTCGATAGATACGTTGCCCTTTCACCAACGTTACCGGGGAACCATTTATGTTCCATCACATTAGCAATAAACTTACCAACAACTTCACTGATCTTTGAATTTCCGAAAAATTATTATAATTATCAAAACCCCATCATTTACTTATCTGCATCTTGTAACAAGAATTGCCATACGAATCATTGGGAATTAGCAATCAGTATTTTGAAATCTCGCAGTATGTCGATGCCAATAGTTATACATATAACATCTATCTCCTGGACTTACATATTGCGAATGTGAAGTTTCTGAAAAACACCCTAAACTGAGAACTAATTCTCGGAATTTTGAAAAATGCTGATGAAGCAGCAAAAACTGTAAATGACCTTATCAGTAAAAAGTATGATGATAAAGAATAGGGTGCTGGCAAAGCTCAGAAAAAGAGAAGGTTTGGAACTGAAAAACGGATTGAGCAAACTATAAAAGAGGCTGTGGACAAATCACAAAGACTAAACCTGCCTTCAAAGAATCCAAATGATTCAGTATCTACTGAAGTCATTAACGAATACCTGCTCCTGACCTTAAACCTTTGCGAAAAATATTCTTCATCATCCTCTTATCTTAAATATTCTAAGATATCATCGTACCTTCCATTATAAATATTCTCCATATTTCTGAAGATATTTTCATAACCATTCTTATCTGAAATCATTTATTTCCTCGCGTTATCTGTATCACATCATAAAGGAAACTATTTTAGTTTCTAAATTCTGAAACCTTCGAGTTTAAAATAAGAATATTTTTGAAGTAGTGTTGGGAACTGAAGCATGAGTTAGTATAATATAATTACACTTGATCAACGTGATTATATTACAGTAAGTCATGTTGAGTTTCTAGATGGAACGTGATGATTCACAGATCATAACGTCATCATGTGCCATGTTACACGACTCTTGTATTCTACTCAACCTCTAAACATATCAAGAAAATATTTTTCTTGATGATTCGGTCTTTTTCGAGGTATTCTAGTAATTTGACAAATCAAGATATTGCCATTACGATTCCCTTCTTAGAACATTAACTATGTTCATTCCGAAATTCATATCTGCGAATTCTGGACCATTACAAGCGGTGCTTAATCGCAAGAAGAGGAAACGAAAGAATGAAGCTCTGAAATAGAAATGGGAGTATAAATCGCAGCAAATAGAAGGGAGCATTAACTGTGGATGACAATGATTATAGAAGACAGAAGCAGGGACTTTGAAATATAAAGGAGGATATAAAGCCCAACGAAAACCCAGAAAATTATAAACCATATATATCTATGCATATAGCAATATAAAGACACGGGAGAACTAAAAACACTATAAAATCAAGGGTATAGTAAAAATAAATAGATTCTTCCGGCGGAAGATGAAAAAGAAGAACGACAGATATGAAAGTGAGGAGTATATCGAGAATCAGCACTTGATGGAACATATTGACGAATGCTTTAAAATATGAGTTGAGGGAGAAAGAATAGAAGGTGTGAGTTGTAAGGAAACGAAGGAGGTGGATTTATAGTGAAATATCCGACAGAGGAATCGAGATGGATTATCGCATTAAATCGAAGAGGATCATAATTTTCTTAATCGCCGAAGAATCAAATCTTATATAGATTACAAAGATTTTCTTTAATCCAGAGATCAACTGTGATGATGTCAAAAGATAAGGCAAATCTCTATTTTCTCATTTCACTCTTTTGTGATGACTTCACTCGTACTCTTCACAAAAATGAATTGTCTTATCCATATTACTCACTGATGATAAAACTCTAATTTCTAGCTTATATGCGTCATGAAAACATACTTATTGTCAGCCATGACCATCCCAATCAAATTTTGGGACAAAATTTCTTTAACGGGTAGGTACTGTGACAACCCGAAAATTTCCGACCAAATTTAAACTTAATCTTTATATGTTTCCGACACGATAAGCAAAGTCTGTAATGTTGAAAATTTTGAAACTATATTCATGTAAGCAATTACCCTTTGATCGTGCTCGACGATTCACGAACATTTATGTGGATATATATATATATATATATATATATATATATATATATATATATATATATATATATATATATATATATATATATATATATATATATATATATATATATATATATATATATATATATATATATATATAGTTATATTAATTAAAAACGTTAACAAAGTATTAGACGTATGATACTTTAAATGAACGTATTTGTTTCAATATATGTTTAATATATTTATTGACGGAATTAAAAGATAATATCAAATGATAGAATTATCAGATACATTGTAATATGATTACGAATCTATGTTACGAGGTCTACTGTGATTTAAGAAATCTATATTTTTTGACAACATTTGAAAAATGGTAAAGTGATTTATAAGTAAGAACAAATATGTCAATTAACGAGAACTAGACAAGGGTTAGTGGAGTTTCCTGTACAATTTCCTATATAGGTGTTAAGTAGTTAACTTTCATATTATTTAGGGTGAAAGTGAAATTTGGGAATATAGATAACTTAGGAAATAGATATCGAAAAGTTAAGTAAATCGACATTTTACATTAAGATGGTTTCATACGCTTATATTAATCATTGGACTTTAAAACCACGTTTCACTAAAACCGGTAATTTAAAAAAAAAACTTAAAACCTATTATGAGTATATTTAATTCTACTTTTCTAAAACGTTTTATGATATAACGATTTCCATTATTTTAACCTTTTAACAAAATGATTCTTAAAAATATTTAGTTTTGGAAAACAAAATTATCATATTTAATTGATTTAGTTTCAAACGTACAAAAACATTTTCAGTTTAAAAAGAACTTTATTACTAAAACGTATATAACTTTTATAAATATCTAGAACCACTTTTGACAACTCATTAATTAACCAGTATGATAAATATAATGATATTTATATTTTATTTTATTAAATATATATAACGATTTAAATTAATATTATATATATTTATACGCGTATTATACGTACATAGTTTTATACTTTTTAACTTTACATTTACTTTACTTTAACTTTAATAATTCACTTTAATAATTCATACTTTAATAATTCACTTTAATAATTCATACTTTAATAATTTACTTTAATAATTCACTTTAATAATTCATACTTTAATAATTTATACTTTAATAATTCACTTTAATAATTCAAAAATCTATTATAAATAGAATTCAATAGGTTTCATTATTTCATAGAAACTTTAAAATATATTTCTCTAAACTCTCTCAATCGATTTATATATATATTTACTCCACATTATTATTAGTATTATACATAAAATATTACGACGAGGTCATGAGCGGGTTATTTCAAAATGGGTTTTTCAAGCGGGATGGAATTAAGAAAATTATGGGTTATAGCTATAGAGGTGATGGGTATTATTCGGGGGTATACTCGTGAGGGTAATCTAGTGTTTATCATCTCTGTTGCGTCTACGTACCTTTCCTGCAATATTGAATCTCAATATTGATACGTGAGCACTCATAACTTAACTTTTATATATTATTAGTGTATCCCTGACTAGTACTAGAGTATATAGGATCATGCATGCTTGTATGTTTATTATTGTCGTCAGAAATGTTATGTTGAATCCTGAATTAGATACATATGCTACTGAGATAAGGTATATGATATGAATGTCGTTGGAAATCTAGCGAAAAATTAAGAACTTTTCCTTTAGAACTCGTGTGATTTCGATGAACGGATTAAAAGATATAGTCAACTGAATTATTATTAATTTTAGTATATTTATTGTTAAAATGATTATTATTACTATCGTCGTTATTATCATCGTTATAATTATTATCTAATTATTATTATTATTATTATTATTATTATTATTATTATTATTATTATTATTATTATTATTATCAATATCATTATCGTTATAAGTATTATTATTAAGAATTGTCATTTTCATTAGTATTACAACCGTTATTATCATTAAAATTATTATTTAACATTATCATTACTATTATTACTATTATCATTATTATTATTATTATCATTATTATAAATGCGATATAAAAGAGGATTAATAACTATTAAATAAATCGATTAGGAAATAATGAGTATGAGTATCATGATGAAATTAAAATATGGTAAGATATTGATTTAGATAAAAATATCACTTTCAATATTTTTATCATTACTATTACTATTAAAATTATTATTAATATTAAAACTATCATTTTTACTAAACCTATTATTGTTAATAGAAATATCATTGTTATTATAATATATCATTTTTATTATCATTTTAGTATTATTATTAATAAAAATTATCATTTTTAATAGAATTATTATTTTTATGAAATATTATTATTATTACAGTTAATATTAAAAAGTTTCATTATTATTAAGATTATCATGATTAGAATTATCATTTTATCATAATTAATATCGTCTTTAGTAAATATAAATATTGTTATTATTATTATTAGTAGAATAATAATAATAATTATTATTAAGATATAATACAACTTTTACTTATTATTGTTATTATCAATAACAAATAAATATGTGATACAAAGATATTTTTACCACACGTAATATAATTTACATTAATATTACATACCACTATATTTTTATGATATTAAGTGAACTTTAGAAATTATGTTACTTAAGATATATACAAGTATATTTTTTAGCATATATAAATTTTAATATAAATTTCAATATAAATTTTTATTTATTAATGAATGACTTGTATTATTTTTACTTTAATAAAATCTGATAAATATATTTAAATATATAAAATGACTATTTAAGTTATATAATAAACATGAATAAAATTTTGTAAATCATTTTGAGTCAAATAGACTTTTGTTGACTTTTGCATATCGATCTCGAGCATTAGGATTGCGATACACTATGACCTGACCTAAATTATTAGACAGTTATTGACCAACATATAAATATATATATACTTAATATAGGTTCGTGAATCCGAGGCCAACCTTGCACTTATTCAATGACGTCATATGTATTTTTACTACGAAATACAGTATTGTGAGTTTCATTTGCTCCCTTTTTAAATGCTTTTGCAATATATATTTTTGGGACTGAGAATACATGCTCTTTTATAAATGATTGACGAAATAGACACAAGTAATCGAAACTACATTCTATGGTATTGTTATACCGGATATCGCCCTTGTTAAACTTGGTAACCTAAGAATTGGTGTTTATTATAATTGCCACCAATTGACGCGAATCCTAAAGATAGATCTATGGGCTGTGACACGCCCCAGTCAAAGAATTTGAACTGCTTTAGTACTTCGATGATTATATATGGGGATATTCTAGATGCATTTTGTGAAGGTCGGTTACCAGGTGTTCAATCCATACGAATGAATTTTAAACACTTACGAGTGTATGATTATTGAATAAATGAAATCTTGTGGTCTATTAAAATTATGGAAATGATTGATTATGATAAACTAATGAACTAACCAACCTTTTGGTTGACACTTGAAAGCATGTTTATTCTCAGGTATTAAAGAAATCTTCCGCTGTGCATTTGCTCATTTTAAAGATATTACTTGGAGTCTTTCATGGCATATTTCAAAAGACGTTGCATTCAAATTGTTGAGTTCGATAAAGATTATTGTTAAGTAAATGACAGATTAGGTCATTTATAGTTTGGATATTATGAAATGGTATGCATGCCTGTCATCTTTCGATGTAATGAAAATTGTCTTTTAAAAACGAATGCAATGTTTGTAAAATGTATCATATAAAGGTCAAATACCTCGCAATGTATCCATATGTTATTGTATTCGTCCTTATGGATTGGGACAGGTCGTCTCAAAATGGTGCGGCTTTAATACTTGCATGATAGCTGTTATTATAAGAAAATAAAGCTAGCGGCAAATATCTATCCCACCCATTACCAAAATCAATAACACATGCTCGCAACATGTCTTCTAACGTTTAAATGGTCCTTTCACTCTGACCATCCGACTTCGGATGATAAGCGGTGCTCATATCCAGCTTTGTTCCCAAAGCTTCCTGTAAGGATTGCCAAAACCTCGATATAAATCGACTGTCTCAGTCTGAAATAATAGATACAGGAACACCATGTCTAGAGACAATGTCCTTCAAATATAAACGAGTAAGTTTCTCCGTCGAATCCGTTTCCCTAATAGGCAAGAAATGAGCTGACTTTGTGAGTCGGTCAACAATCACCCAAATGGTGTCATAACTACCCATAACCCTCGATAACTTCGTAATAAAATCCATCGTAATACCTTCCCACTTCCATTCGGGAATCTCAGGTTGCCCCAAAAGTTCTGACAGTTTCCGATGTTCAGCTTTAACCTTAGCACAGGTCAAACACTTAGCCACATATGTAGCTACATCAGCCTTCAAATTAGGCCACCAATACAGCTCCTTAAGATCATAATACATCTTTCCTGAACCAGGGTGAAGAGAGTACCTAGACTTATGAGCCTCCTCTAGAACAAGTTATCGCAGATCACTAAACTTCGGAATCCAAAGGCGTCCCGCAAAATACCGAGTACCATCGGTTCGTACCTCTATTTGTTTACTCAAGCCTCGGACCTTCCCGTTACAAAATTCTCATCCTTTAAGGCTTCTTGTTGAGCTGCAAGAATCTGACCTGCGAGGTTTGTTCGAATTGTCATATTCAAGGCCATAAACCTGCGAGGTTCAGCCCTTTCTTTACGACTTAACGCATCAGCCACAACATTGGCATTTCCCGAATGATATAAAAGTTCACAATCATAATCATTCAACATCTCAATCCATCTTCGTTGCCTCATATTCAACTGTTTCTGATCAAGGATATGTTGAAGACTTTTGTGATCTATGTACACTGTAATTTTGACCCTATAAAGATAATGTATCCAAATCTTAAGCGCAAACACAATAGCCCCCAACTCTAAATCATAGGTTGTATAATTCTGTTCGTGAATCTTCAACTGATGTGACACGTAAGCAATGACTTTATTTCGTTGCATCAAAACACAGCCAAAGCCGTGACGCGAAGCATCACAATAAACAACAAAATCATCATTACCCTCAGGTAGTGATAATATCGGAGCGGTAGTCAACTTCTTCTTCAGAGTTTGAAAAGCAGTCTCTTGTTCATCCTTCCACTCATACTTCTTCCCCTTATGTGTTAAAGCAGTCAGAGGTTTCGCGACTCGTGAAAAATCTTGAATGAACCTTCTATAATAGCCTGCCAAACCTAGGAACTGACGAATCTGAGTAGGAGTTTTCGGAATTTCCCACTCCTCAATCGCCTCGTTCTTAGCAGGATCAACTTGAATTCCCTTCTTACCAACAACGTGTCCAAGGAATTGAACTTCTTTTAACCAGAACGCTCACTTAGAGAACTTAGCGTACAGCTCTTCTGTCCTCAACAAATCAAGGACCAACTTCAAATGTTCTTCGTGTTCTTGATCACTCTTAGAACAGATAAGAATATCACCGAAGAAAACGATAACGAACGTGTCCAGATAAGGTCTACACACACGATTCATGAGGTCCATGAACACAACAGGTGTGTTAGTCAATCCGGACGGCATAACAAGAAATTCGCAGTGACCATAACGGGTACGGAAAGTAGTTTTCAGAATATCAGTTTCTTTAGTCGGCAGTTGGTGATAACCGGAACGAAGATCAATCTTAAAATAAACGGGAGAACCTTAAAGTTGATCGAACAGATCATCAATTCTCAGAAGAGGGTAACGGTTCTTAACGGTAAGATTGTTCAACTCGCGATAATCAATACACCATCGAAACGAACCACCTTTCTTCTTAACGAACAAAACAGGAGCTCCCCAGGGGGATGAACTGGGACGAATGAAATATAGTTGCAACAATGAAGGAAGAAATATATGGAGTAGTCACATCGGTGGCATAGATATATATATAAGGCAATTCTCTCAAAAGAGATAATGAGGATCATGGACTTCAAAGTAAATTTTCATTACATTTTCGAAAGGAAGACGTACGAAAGGTGTGATATTTCAACGAGAGTGAAATTCCTTGTACAATGAGCGAGCAAATCTAGGATTCATCCATATTCTTAAATTTATGTGCGGATGAAAAGAACGCAAATCATGGGTTATAAGGAATGGTCGACTCCAGGTGAGATGAATCTACAAAAATAATTTCGTGTACCTCAAAGTATTGAATCATAGGGTTAACGTTTACGAGGGTGTTGCGGTTAACCGCGAATATTGAGAGTAGGTAGTATACATCCATGATACCCACTATAACAACAGTTGGGGTAGAAACCCACCTAGCGCCTTTTCTACAATAGGGTGACCACCGAGTGTACCCCAGAAAATTGATTTATCGGTCCGAGTTTCGGCCATGTCCAACCATAAGAGGGAAAATTTTATGAGCGCAAAGACTTTCCAATAAATTTTATAAAACCGGCATCCAAAGTGGTGTAAGAGTTTCTATCAATGAACTTAATGGTAAGTTTCATCCTTAAAAGGAGGATGAGAAGAACTGTGATCCAAACACTCTGTAGGGTAATGCGAAAATTTGATAAAATCAATCAAAGGAGTTTTGAAAAAAGCTTTAAACGTTTAATGTGACAACATAAACAGAATGAAGTTCTTAGTAAATTTAGAAGTATGTACAACGTGTACCATTTTATATAAAACAAATTGACTTAGTCAAACAGCTCAATAAATTAGTGGTTTTAAAATAATTTTGAAGGCATGATTTAGTATATACTAGCCAAAATAGGTAAGGGTAAATTTATTCATTTAAATGCATACGTACATATATGATTTTATAAATTATATACATGGCAAAATATTTCATTACTTCTATTCTCCCATAAATCTCGTGAGAACCGCCCAATTAAACAAATGTGTAAAACTCACAATGATAACCAGAGTATCTGTATTTCAGAGGTTACAAGTTGAAGTAAGATTGTGGAAGATCGAGTAAAGGACTTGAATCGTCGTGCGATTTTTGACCAATAAATGTTACGAGGTCATGAAAACCAATGAGTTAAATATTGTTTTGACTAATATCAGGACATAAGTCCTTGGGCCAAAACTGTTCCCGAGCAAAGCTGTTGCTAACAAGTGAGTTATGAAGGATAGAGCATGAGATAGATAATCTGGTTAAAACGAGCTTCTCGTATATCAACAAATAAGATAATGAATATTTTCCCTATCCATGTGATACATCGGAACTTCTGAATGAGTAGTTTAAAAATTTTCTTTGACTCGCTTTCTATTCCTCATGTCACAATATTGGAACTTCTTTATGAATTAAAGTAATATAATCACGTTGGCCTGACGCCATTATATTTCACTAATTCATAGTTCCATTCCAATAGCACTACATGAGGTTAGGACACGCGATCAACCTCGAATTTCCACACAATTTCTCTAAACAATTTCTTAAACAATGTGCTAAGGATAGCACAAGAGACAAAACTGATAATGCTAAAAACGAACATATATTTCATAGCATTATTCCTCAAGAAAGACAAGCTTTTAGTTGCAATTATTCTATTTACAAGTGATATTCGTTTAAATAATAAAAGGTGAAGACAAAAGACAGATTCGACGAATTGAAGACGCAAACGACCAAAAAGCTCAAAAGTACAAAAGACAATCAAAGAGGTTCCAATTATTGATAAGAAACGTCTCGAAATTACAAAAGTACAAGATTCAAAACGCAAAGTACAATATATTAAATTGTACGCAAGGACGTTCGAAAATCCGGAACCGGGACCAGAGTCAACTCTCAACGCTCGACGCAACGGACTAAAAATTACAAGTCAACTATGCACATAAATATAATATAATATATAAATAATTCTTAAAAATTATATATATATTATATTAATATTTAAAACTGTCGGCAAGAAAGACTCCAAAAGGGACTGAGCTGTATTTTCAATCTCCACGACTCACGGAGTTTGAAGGCCAAAAATGCCGCGAGTCGCGGAGCCCCAAAGTCTGAAAATCCCTATAAAAGCAAACGAATTCTGATCGCAAAAATAACCAAAAATCCATCCATCTCTCTATCTATATCGTAATATTTATATTTATATTTTAATTTTAATTTTAATTTTAATTATAATTCTAATAATAAGGGTATGTTAGCGAATGTTGTAAGGGTGTAAGTCGAAATTCTGTCCGTGTAACGCTACGCTATTTTTAATCATTGTAAGTTATGTTCAACCTTTTTAATTTAATGTCTCGTAGCTAAGTTATTATTATGCTTATTTGAGCCGAAGTAATCATGATGTTGAGCTAATTACTAAAATTAGGTAATTGGGCTTTGTACCATAATTGGGGTTTGGACAAAAGAACGACACTTGTGAAAATTAGACTATGGGCTATTAATGGGCTTTATATTTTTTTAACTAAATGATAGTTTGTTAATGTTAATATAAAGATTTACAATTGGGCGTCCCTATAAATTACCATATACACTCAATCGGACACGATGGGCGGGGTATTTATATGTACGAATAATCGTTCATTTAACCGGACACGGAAATGGATTAATAGTCACTAGAATAATTAAAACAGGGGTGAAATTATGTACAAGGACACTTGGTATAATTGATAACAAAATATTAAAACCTTGGGTTACACTCAGTCGACATCCTGGTGTAATTATTAAACAAAGTATTAAAATCTTGTTACAGTTTAAGTCCCCAATTAGTTGGAATATTTAACTTCGGGTATAAGGATAATTTGACGAGGATACTCGCACTTTATATTTATGACTGATGGACTGTTATGGACAAAAACCAGACGGACATATTAAATAATCCAGGACAAAGGACAATTAACCCATGGGCATAAAACTAAAATCAACACGTCAAACATCATGATTACGGAAGTTTAAATAAGCATAATTCTTTTATTTCATATTTAATTTCCTTTATTTTATATTTAAGTGCACTTCTAATTATCGCATTTTTATTGTTATTGTATTTAATTGAACTTTTAATTATCGTACTTTTTAATTATCGCAAGTTTATTTTATCGCATTTTTTTTATTCGCAATTTCATTATCGTTATTTACTTTACGCTTTAATTTAAGTCTTGTATTTATTTTTAATATTTTACATTTGGTTTTAACTGCGACTAAAGTTTTAAAATTGACAAACCGGTCATTAAACGGTAAAAACCCCCTTTATAATAATAATATTACTTATATATATATTTGTATTTTTATAAAAGTAAACTAATATAGCGTTAAGCTTTGTTTAAAGATTTCCCTGTGGAACGAACCGGACTTACTAAAAACTACACTACTGTACGATTAGGTACACTGCCTATAAGTGTTGTAGCAAGGTTTAAGTATATCCATTCTCTAAATAAATAAATATCTTGTGTAAAATTGTATCGTATTTAATAGTATTTCCTTGTAAAATTTAATAGTATTTTATACCCCTTTGCTTTAACATCAAGTATTTTTGGCGCCGCTGCCGGAGAAAAACTCTTAAACGCCGGAAGCGCAACGCTAATATAAAAAAAAAATATTTTTAGTTTACTTTTATTAAAATTCGTTTTTATAAAAGTACGTTTTAAATATTCGAAAATATAAAAAGAAAAACAAAAATTTATATATTTTTAAGAGTTTGTTAAAAGTTTTATAAGTTTCTTTATTTTTATTTTAAGTTTATAAAAATATAATTTTTATTTAAATATCTTTTATTTATATAAAAACAGAAAATTAAAAAAAAAAACGCGTCGAATTTTAAACCTGTCAGTTGAATTTTGGAACCCCGCGAGTCGCGGGGTTTGATGCTTTGATTACCGCGACTCGCGGAGTAACTCTGACACCGACAGAAACCCTAACTGCAATTAATTACGGGTAATTAATTATTATTATTATTATTTAACCCTAATTATTATTATTATTATTATAATTAGTTTTATTTTAAGTTTTACTTTTTATTTATTTTAGTTTTTATTAATATTTTGTTTAATTAGTTTAATTAAATTGTAAAGTTAGTAGTTTTATTAAATAAATAATATAAAAATAATATTTTATTAAAAAATTGTAATTTTTACAACTTTTTGTATATTTTTATATTTTGTCCCTTTTTAATTGTTTTAGCGTAATATTTGTATTTTTAGCTCATATTTAGTTTTAAACTTAGTTTTTGCCATAGTTATTTTTACTTCTAGATTTTTTGGCTTTGCCGTAGAATTTCTTAAGTGCTTTTTCTTTAGACTAAGATTTAGGTGCTTTAGAGTTTTGCGACGCCTTTTTAAGTTTTAGTTTCTTTTTAAGTTATTTCCATTTGGGATTTAGTTTTTCCTGCAAGCTTTAATATTTTTAGACACCTTTTACCTATGTATCAATTATCATTCCAATTATTAATCTCAATTTGCGATTATAATTTTAAGTTAGTTGTAGTAATAAGGTTAGGTTAGTCAAGTATTTTTAAGTTTTATAAGTTTCTTTTATTTTTCCGTCACCTTTTATTTTTCAACCATTTTTCTTTTTCGATCTTTTTTCGACGAGCTCTTTTTCTTTCTTATTTCTCGCTATTCTAGTTTTAGGACATAGATTTTTATTCTACTTCTTATCTAAATTTCTTAAAATTACGAAAATTTATTTTAAGTGGTTAAATTGATAGACATCAAAATTTTCTGGTTCGTAGTAATAGTTGGATTTGTACGTGGACCGGGTTATTGGAGCCAAACAGTCCTCAATTATATTGAGACCAAACGAATCCTGCCCCTCTGCTGCATCTTTTGGCTATTCGAAACGTGGGCAAAATCAGAAAAGTCTATTGATTGGATAACTTATTATAATTTTTCTTTCCTTTTAAAAACTAATAGGATATTCAGTGAATGCACCGAGCAAGACGTTCACCACCTTTTGTACGTTCACCACCTGTAACTAGATCAAGACATTTAGCAAATATTACTGCCGTTGATTTTTCTTTAAAATCGTCATCCAGTCGACCAAGTACTCCAGTTCAAATTTCCGATAATCCATTTTTTGAACCCGACCTCACAATTGAGAATCCGGAGAATATTCAGGAATGATTCGTAGATCCTGAACCACTAAACTTTCCTCCGGAACCACCAATCATTCAAACAGAGATTGTTGAGGAACGAACCATTAAATCAGAATCCTCTAATGATTCCGATTCAATAAATTCAATTATGGAGAATCTGGAACCTTTAAGTATGGAAGACCGAATGAGAGCTAAACGCACTGGCCAAGGTCACGCAATTACTCATCCAGACATTAATGCGCCAGATTATGAAATCAAAGGACAAATTCTACACATGGTGACTAATCAATGCCAATTTAGTGGTGCGCCGAAGGAAGATCCAAATGAACATTTACGTACTTTTAATAGGATCTGCACACTATTTAAAATAAGAGAAGTGGAGGATGAACAGATATACCTCATGTTATTTCCCTGGACTTTAAAGGGAGAAGCCAAAGATTGGTTGAAATTGTTACCTGAAGGGGCGATTGATACATGGGATGTTTTAGTTGAAAAATTTCTTAAACAATTCTTTCCTGCATCTAAAGCCGTAAGACTTCAAGCAGAAATTGTTACGTTCACACAGAAGCCGAATGAAACTCTATATGAGGCATGGACAAGATATGGAAAGTTGTTAAGAGGATGTCCACAACATGGTTTAGACACCTGTCAAATAGTACAAATATTCTACCAAGGATGCAACATCACTACAAGGAAAGACATAGATATAGCAGCTGGTGGTTCTATTATGAAGAAAACCGAAACTGATGCTTACAAAATTATTGATAACACTGCTTCCCACTCACATGAGTGGCACCAAGAAAAAGATATCGTTAGATCATCTAAAGCAGCTAGAGCCGATTCTAGCCATGACTTAGATTCCATTTCCGCAAAGATAGATGCTGTCGAGAGACGAATGGAAAAGATGACTAAAGATATTCACTCAATACGAATTAGTTGTGAGCAATGTGGAGGACCACATTTGACAAAAGATTGTCTCAGTATTGAATTAACAATGGAACAAAGAGAGAATATTTCATACATAAACCAAAGGCCTGGAAATAATTATCAGAATAATTATCAATCGCCAAGACCGATTTACAATCAAAACCAGAATTATAACCGAAATATTCCATACAACAACCAACAAGGTCCTAGCAATCAACAAGTATCCAATAATACTTACAATCAGCAAAGACCTAATTTTCAAAACAAACCACCACAACAAACCGATGATAAAAAGCCGAATTTAGAAGATATGATGACGAAGCTAGTTGAAACTCAAACGTAGTTTTTCACATCTCAGAAACAAACTAATGAACAAAATGCTCAAGCATTTAGAAATCAACAAGCTTCTATTCAAAATCTGGAACAAGAAGTAAGTAACCTAGCAAGGTTAATAGGTGAAAGAAAATCGGGAAGCCTACCTAGTGATACAAATGCTAACTCCCGGAATGAAACAGCTAAAGCCATTACCACAAGAAGTGGTACAACACTTAAACCACCGGAAGTACCTGTAACTTCTGATGAAGGTATTCCTACTCCACAAGAACCACAACCTGATCAAGATAAGGAAAAAGAACCGGTAGTTGAAAAGGTTAATGAAGATAACACAGTTAAGGATAAACCTTATGTTAAACCATACCAACCACCACTTCCTTACCCGAGTAAAATGAAGAAAGAGAAACTTGAAGCCGAGCAATCCAAATTCTTGGATATGTTTAAACAGATAAATGTAAATCTTCCTTTCATTGATGTGATTTCAGGAATGCCTAGATATGCTAAATTCTTGAAAGATCTAATCTCAAATAGAAAGAAAATGGAAGAACTCTCGGCTGTTACTATGAATGCTAATTGTTCAGCAGTACTGTTGAATAAGATACCAGAAAAACTATCTGATCCAGGAAGTTTCACAATTCCATGTTTTCTTGGTAGTCTTAGTTCAATAGAAGCATTGGCAGACTTAGGTGCTAGTATAAATCTAATGCCGTACTCACTATACGCTAAACTAGACCTTGGAGAATTGAAACCAACCAGAATAAGCATACAACTAGCCGATAGATCAATAAAATATCCTAGAGGGATAATGGAGAACATGCTAGTTAAAGTTGGTACTTTAGTATTTCCAGTAGATTTTGTTGTTTTGGACATGGAAGAAGATTCTCAAGTTCCTCTCATATTAGGAAGACCATTCTTAAACACGGCTAAAGCAATGATAGACGTGTTCGGTAAGAAATTGACCCTAAGTATAGAGGATGAGAGTGTTACCTTTTCAGTTGATAGAGCAATGCAACAACTACAATCTGCAGATGATACATGTTATTATATTCAAACTATAGATGCACAAGCAGAATTATTAGAAGAATTTCCAGAATTACAAGGAACAGGAGAATGTTCTTTAGGAGAAGGTAATGAACCAATTGATGAAGCTGAAATGTTAGCTACACTTATAGCTAATGGATATGAACCAACAACAGAAGAAATTCAAATGCTAAAAGAAGAAGACAGATATCGATCCAAATCATCGATAGAAGAACCTCTGAAATTAGAGTTAACGCCACTTCCAAACCATTTGGAATACGCTTATTTACATGGTGAATCTGAATTACCGGTAATAATATCGTTTTCTCTTACTGATAATGAGAAATCACAACTCATTTCTGTGTTGAAAGCTCATAAACCAGCCATTGCATGGAAGATTCATGATATTAAAGGAATAAGTCCTTCGTATTGTACACATAAAATCCTTATGGAAGAAGGTCATAAAACGTATGTGCAACGCCAACGAAGACTAAATCCTAATATGCAAGATGTAGTTAAGAAAGAGATTATTAAACTGCTAGATGCAGGTCTAATTTATCCAATCTCTGATAGTCCATGGGTAAGCCCAGTTCAATGTGTGCCTAAGAAGGGTGGCATGACTGTCATTACAAATGAGAAAAATGAGCTTATTCCTACTAGGACTGTAACAGGATGGCGTGTGTGTATTGATTATAGAAAATTAAATGATGCCACCAGAAAAGATCACCTTCCCTTACCTTTCATTGATCAAATGTTGGAAAGATTAGCCGGAAACAGTTACTATTGTTTTCTAGACGGATTTTCCGGATATTTTCAAATTCCAATAGCACCCGAGGACCAAGAGAAAACCACATTCACGTGCCCTTATGGTACTTTTGCTTACAAACGCATGCCATTTGGACTTTGCAACGCCCCTGCAACCTTTCAAAGGTGTATGATGGCGATTTTTCACGACATGATAGAAGAATGCATGGAAGTTTTCATGGATGACTTTTCAGTCTTCGGTGATACATTTGAATCATGTCTAGTTAATCTGGAACGTATGCTAATTAGATGCGAAAAATCAAATCTATTTCTTAATTGGGAGAAATGCCATTTCATGGTTAAAGAAGGCATCGTTCTTGGACATAAAATTTCAAAAGAAGGAATTGAAGTGGATAGAGCTAAAGTAGATGTAATTGCTAAACTTCCACATCCCACCAATGTTAGAGGAGTTAGGAGTTTTCTAGGGCATGCCGGTTTTTACCGACGTTTCATAAAAGATTTTTCTAAAATTGCCACTCCTATGAATAAACTCCTAGAAAAAGATGCTCCATTCATCTTTTCAGATGAATGTATCAAATCTTTTAATATTCTTAAAGAGAAACTCACTAATGCGCCGATCATGATAACACCAAATTGGAATCTACCATTTGAACTAATGTGCGATGCAAGTGATTTTGCAATGGGAGCCGTTTTAGGACAAAGGATTGAAAAACGATTTCAACCTATATATTATGCTAGTAAGATGTTACAAGGAGCACAAACGAACTATAAAACTACTGAAAAAGAACTCCTTGCTATTGTCTTTGCTTTTGACAAATTTCGATCATATCTCGTTCTAGCAAAAACGGTGGTCTATACCGACCATTCTGCTCTTAGATACCTATTTTCAAAACAAGATGCTAAACCAAGATTAATCCATTGGATCTTACTCTTACAAGAGTTTGATATTGAAATCCGAGATAAAAGAGGAGCAGAAAATCTCGCCGCTGATCATCTTTCTCGTCTTGAAAATCCCGAATTAGAAGTTCTAAATGAATCGGCCATACAAGACAACTTTCCTGATGAATATCTATTGAAGATAGATTATAAAGAAATTCCATGGTTTGCAGACTATGCAAACTACTTAGTTTGTGGATTCCTTGAAAAAGGATTATCGTACCAAAGACGAAAGAAATTCTTCAGTGATATAAAACACTATTTTTGGGAAGATCCACATCTGTTTAAAAGTTGTCCAGATGGAATAATACGCCGATGTGTATTTGGAGATGAAGCTAGTAAAATATTAAACCATTGTCACACAGGACCAACAGGAGGGCATTATGGGCCTCAACTAACAGCAAGAAAAGTTTATGATGTTGGATTCTATTGGCCTACAATTTATAAAGACGCACACCTTCTTTGCAAATCCTGTGATGCTTGTCAAAGGGCCGGAAAAATAAGTCAACGTGATGAAATGCCACAAAATGTCATCCAAATATGTGAAGTATTTGACATTTGGGGTATTGACTTTATGGGTCCATTTCCAAAATCTCATAATAATCTATATATACTCGTAGCCATTGATTATGTATCTAAATGGGCGGAAGCACAAACTCTCCCAACTAACGATGCACGAGTTGTAGTCAACTTTTTAAAATGTCTTTTTGCAAGGTTTGGAACACCGAAAGCTTTAATAAGTGATCGGGGTACTCATTTATGTAATAATCAACTTGAGAAAGTTCTTAAAAGATATGGAATAACTCATAAAATCTCCACCGCATATCATCCACAAATAAGTGGACAAGTTGAAAATACCAACCGAGCTTTAAAACGTATTCTAGAGAAAACCGTAGGATCAAATCCGAAGGAATGGTCCATTAAATTGGAGGATGCACTCTGGGCTTTTAGAACAGCCTACAAAACTCCAATTGGAACCACACCTTTTAGACTTGTTTATGGAAAAGCATGTCATCTTCCAGTAGAAATTGAACACAAAGCATTTTGGGCTTTGAAGACATGTAATCTTGATTTACATGAAGCCGGACGTCTACGATTAAGTCAACTAAACGAATTAGAAGAATTAAGACATGAAGCATACGAAAATTCGTTAATCTATAAAGAAAGAACGAAGAAATGGCATGATAAAAGAATCAGAAGTTCAAAAGAATTTAAAGAAGGAGACAGAGTTCTTCTTTTCAATTCACGATTCAAGCTATTTCCTGGAAAATTGAAATCAAGATGGTCTGGACCATTCATAGTCAAAAGAGTTTTCCCATACGGAACGATAGAATTGATAAATTCAAATGGGATTGAATTTAAAGTTAATGGTCACAGAGTTAAACATTACATACATGGTCCGATGGAAGTCGACAACGAAGTTAATCACAAATTCGACACCACAGCTAACTAAGTGTGGGGAGAATCAAGTCTTTAAAGGATAATATGTATTTCTGTTAGAGTTAGATTGTCTGTTTTCGTGTAGTTCTCAAAAATGGAACCCGAATGGTCTTTCCCTAGCAGACCCTAAAGAACTAGTCTTCTCCCCCCATTCTGAATTTTTATTTTTTTTTAGGTTTTTACAAAATGAAGACTGCCTGTGAACTAAACCATGGTCTAATGCTACACGCTTTGATCACTAAACGTAATAATGACACACTACCGAGTGAAATAGTATCAGTAATCAGAGAAAGAATGGACGGAGTTAGAAAAGAATCCAGATGCGAAGATAATAAGTTACAATTTGGTAAAGGAAAATCAAAATCCGCAGCAAAAAGAAGAGCACGACACCTAGAAAGATGTCACAAATGCGGAAAATGGTCACATGGAGGTAAATGTTCAAATAATCAAACCTATTCAAACACCAAATTTGTTACTTTATGCAGAGACGGACCGTTCATATGTTTAGAAGAAAAGACACTGAATGCTCGAGGTTACGCCTATGTAGCTATGGAAAACCAATTAAATTGACTATCTTATGAATGGGATAGATCATATAACTAAGAAATCTATTTCACAGGTATGTCTGTACAGTTTTTATTTTATTTTTTATTTTTAACCTTTTGATAATAAACGCTAATTTGTTCGCTATAAAGTATTAAATTGGTATTGAATAAAATTAGGTTTGGCGACCGAAATTATTGATATCATACAAAAATTTATTACATCACTGCGAAATTTAACGTTTATTCTTAAGGTATAAATATCTTTAATCAATCAACCCAAAATATTTCAAAAATTCGTCATGAGTTAAATTAGGTCTTGGAACCGAAATTACTTTACCGAAAAGAGGGGCGTATATTTTTGATAATATTTGATTGATTAAAGTGGGATAAAAAGCCAAAAAGATTTTTAATTTTATTTTTACCATGTTTTTTTTAAAATTAATATATAAATCTTAAATTAATATTGTAAACTTTGTAAAAAAAAACAATATTTTTAAAATTGTAAATATTTGAAAAATTAATATAAGTTTGATGTGAATTTATATAATGAATTTTAAATTAAGTTTGGTGTGAATTTTTAATTTTTAAAATATGAATTTTTAATTTTATGCATTTCAAACTTTAAGTTTGGTGTGAATTTTTAATATTAATTTTGAATTTTATATTTAAGTTGTGTGAATTTAAAAACAAAAATTTACTTTATCTCATTAAGTTAAAAATATGATTTTTAAAATTCGTCGTAAGTTGAAGACTAGGTCGTTGAACCGAAATTGCTTTACCCGAGGGAGGGACGAGAACTTTTATTATCATTATTTTTAATCTTATTGAATTAAAGTATGCCAAAAACATTAAAAAAAAACCCAAAATTCTTAGCTTTTAAAACAATCGCTACAAAAAGACAAATTTTAAAATTTTGTCGAGGGACGGACTAGGACATCGATCCGAAACGACCTCGTCCTAAATAACAAGGGAAACAAAATTTTAAAATTAATTACTTAATTGTTTTAAAAAGTTAAAGATTATATAAAAAAAAATACCAAACTCCACGACTCGCGAAGTTTGAAGGGTAATTCACCGCGAGTCGCGGAGGGATCGGATTACAGAAAAAATAAAAAGAGCTGAAACAGCTCAGTCCACCCAACACAGAAAAAAAAAAACAACACTGCGAAAACCCCCGAAAAAACCCGAAAAATACACCCCAAAATCACAATTTTTAACCGTTAATCATCAAATCTTTTACTAAAATCATGTTGAGAAGGATGCTATTAAGGAATTACTCAAGAAAAACGGTAAATTTCTACACCTAAACACCATTTAATCCGAAATTAGTGTTCTTGAGCAATTTTTTCCCCAATTTGATTTTGATGCTTTTTAGTGTAATTAGACTTAAATTGTTTATGTATTATGTTTGTATAACCTAGATTGATGCTATTTAACATGATTAGAAGCCTTAAACTTCGAATTTTGAGTAATCTAGGGTTTGTGTTCTTGAGTAAATTTGGGGCTTTTTGATATAAACAGGTTATGGCCGATTTTTGTCATGAATTGTTGCTAAATTAAGTAGTGTAACATGTTTAGGTAGTTAAATGAACCAAACTTTGAGCCTAAACATGATTTTGAGAATTAAAATGGACTTTTTCAAGTCTAAAATTCATGAACTTGATTTTTGAGAGATAATGCCATTTGAAACTTGTTTAATTGCTAGTAATGATTATTTTGACATGTTATTTGAGTTAAATGCTTATGAACTTGGCGAACATTTTCGTATATGCTTATTTGAAAAAGTGTAGATTTGATGAAAATGTGAAAATGAGCTTAAGTTTGATATAAATTGGTCATGTCATTGTAATTATTTTGATTGATGATTTTGCTGACACTAATGCATATTTGGATGCACAAAAATTGTGTTTGATGTGTTTTGCAGACTGAAAGGGGTGAATCTTCATCCCAAGCTCGCAATGCTCCTGCTGAGAATGCGGAACAACAGGAGGTGGATAACTACTACAAGCAAGATATACCTCATCCAGTCATGACATTTTCTGATATGCACTTGGAAGAGTTGCACCCGAACCTGAGATTTGACAGACTTTGGATAGATTATCCAAAATACCAAAGGGGTTTGCATACTCTTCATTCTAAGGTTGTTGAGGTACCTAGGGTCATAGAATGGGGACCCTTAGAAGCTGTAGAATTGGCCGGGCCAATTAGGGAATTACTTGCACAGAGGTATGGTAATTCTACTTTTAATGACTGGGTACGTTTATTCACCATGTTTAGACCTGTATATAAAGTATGGTGTGAAGAATTGTTGTGTAGTATAGAGTTGAATGATCGGGTAGCTAGTTTAACCGATCGATCTTTTATTAGATTTTTGTTAGGAGGTTCGATGCGCCACATGTCTTTACTAGACATGGCTCAGGCTTTACGTATATATACGCCTGAGGAGTTAGCATCTGCCGATTGTAGAGGATTGATACTAAATGGTAGAAAGATATATGAAAATTTTGATACACACGGTGTATGGAGTCAGATGACAAGCCATCACCGATTCAGAGGGGGAAATTACTCTTATTTGGATATAGATAGAGCACAATTAAGAGTGATTCATAGGTTTTTAGCTAATTCGATTACACAAAGAGGTAAGAACAAGGAAAAGGTAAATGAACAGGATTTGTTTTACCATATGTGTATTCGAGACCCACAAAGCGCTGTAAGTATACCTTATTTTGTGGGTTATTATTTATCAGCTATAGTTAGGGGAATGAGACCACATAGCATAATAGGAGGTGGTATTTTTATTACTTTGATTGCTGAATATCTCGGTGTGGATATAAGTCGGGGGGGATTATTAGTGGAAGAACCAGAACCCCGCGATACTATAGGTTTAAATGTATACCATGGTGCGAAAGTTTTGAAGAGGCAAAATAGCGCCGCAGTCCAATACCATGGTAGACATCCACATGTTGAGAGAAACCAACAGCAAGGTAATGTAGGAGGGGGAAATGAAATGCAAGAAATGCAAAGGTTTATAGCTTCACAGGAGTACGAAAATGCTAGACAGAGAGCATTTGAAGATTGGCAAGTTCATCAGAACCAAATCATAGCTCATTGCCAACATATAGGTAGAAACTATATTCCTACACCAAAACCCATATTCCCTCCCTGGTCTATAGAGATGCAACCACCGTACCCTACGTATGACCCTGCCGAAGCCTTCTATAGCACCTATGGTTATGCTTGGAACCCCTATTGGTATCAATATCATCCCTAGTCTACTTAGTTTTTTTTTATTTTGTAATTTGTAATGTTGATACGTTTAATACTTATGTTAATATTATAATAGTTTTTATAATTTTCTAACTTTTATTCTTAGATTTTAATAATTTTTGAATGTGGGGTAATATACCAAACTTCAAAAATATGTATATATGTTTGCAGTTTATCTTATGTACACAACAGGGTAAAACAATGCATTTTCAAAGACTGGCATTAAGTTCAGCAAAAGCAACTAATTTTGACGACAAGATGCAAAATATATGTGAAATAACAACAAGACGGAATGAACAAATGATGTGCACCATTTATCATTCAGCAAACAAACGCCAATATATTTGGAAACTTTGGTAAAAATTTAATCATTTTCACACAAATCACCCTCAATAATTTAAATTGTTACTGATTTCTTGCAAATGAGGGCATTGCAAGATCTTAAGTGTGGGAAGGGGTTAAATTCTTTCGGATTTTAAAATTTTTATCTTAAAACACTAGGTTACCATTAAAAATACTAGTAAAGCAGTAGTTGTATTAGAATCTAGTGCTCTCTGATAATAAAGAACAGCCCTAGTCTTATATACTGACTACCCAATTCTAGTAAAATTTTTCAAAATTTTCAATTAAATGAACTCAAAATCATGTTTATACATATTTATGAATGATAAAACTAGGTTTTAACACCGAAATTATTGTAACCTCGGAAAGGACATAAATTGTGAAACAAACCAGAATGTTAAAATTCATTTAAAATGGAATAGAGGACGATAAAAAGTAAAATAAAAGCCAAGTGTGGGAAAAATTACCAAGTTATTCAAAACATATATCACATATTTTTGTACAAATAACTGAAAATACTTTTGCTTTGGATTAAACTAAAAAGTTTTACCCGATTTACTGTAATGAAAGATGGATCTACACGATGAATCAATTCCATCATTAAAAGGAAGTAAAGTCTTCCGAAAAAGACACGCGCTTCTTGATTTAGGTCAAGAAGTTGTCGTCCAGACCAGCTGTAGGTTGACGAAAAATCTAGAAAAGTCATCACTAAAATCAGCAGGAAATCCACGGACCTCAGCATTAAACAGGGTCGCCAAGTGGTCAGATTTATCCTAACCATGAGAAGGATTTATCTCGTAAAATGAGGGGGCACCATGCAAATTAGCTTGATAAGACTAATGAATCAGATCCCCAGAAAGGATAATCTCCTTAAAAGATCAAAAATCAGCTTTTAAGCCTGATATTACTCAATCCTTGAGATTGACCTTAAAGATTGAGAATTACAAACTCATGGAATTCAATGATATCTAAACTCGAGCTTGAACGAGAAAATATTTTGATCAAAATTACAAACCGATTTGTTTTCTGAAAACCCTATTTTCAATACGTTCATTACCATTGAACGTAAAATCCTAGGAATTCACCTGGAATTCATTAGGTCACCTGAACCAAATCGGGTGTCAACCGTAAGAACGGTGGTTGCATAGTGGTCAAAGACAAGACCTTGTGCCAGACCGAAAAATTATAAGGGTGAGCTTTACTATTACTCCTACCAAGGATAGTAATTGCGTCCGACACGTTATAGACCATAATTAAAAGCATGTCAGGGGACATTGCCTTAACAGTTGCTTGTTCAACGCTTTCCTTTACAACCGGACGGTAGTTTACCGAAAGGTAATATAAGGGACAAGTAAACTGGATGTGTTGCTTTCCAAACACAAGGTTAGCAAGTGGGTGACACAAAACCATAAGTTTTGAGCTAAAATTTTCAAATCTGAAACCCACCAAACCCAAAAAAATATTTTGCAAACACCGGTAAAGGGTTATTCCGGAAAACTTATCCAGGGTAAAAACTAGATTTAATTTTCAAAAGATCAAATGTTTTCATAAAGATCCAATTTCCTTAATGGATCTAAATTTTTATAGTCATGTGGGACTGTAAACCATATCGTTACTACCATTGTTTATACCGCCGTATAGAAATCACTGATGTACAAAGTGTGAAGAATAAAGAAGTGATTCTAGTATTTCAAGACGATATTGCTTGAGGACAAGCAACGCTCAAGTGTGGGAATATTTGATAATGCTAAAAACGAACATATATTTCATAGCATTATTCCTCAAGAAAGACAAGCTTTTAGTTGCAATTGTTCTATTTACAAGTGATATTCGTTTAAATAATAAAAGGTGAAGACAAAAGACAGATTCGATGAATTGAAGACGCAAACGACCAAAAAGCTCAAAAGTACAAAAGACAATCAAAGAGGTTCCAATTATTGATAAGAAACGTCTCGAAATTACAAAAGTACAAGATTCAAAACGCAAAGTACAAGATATTAAATTGTACGCAAGGACGTTCGAAAATTCGGAACCGGGACCAGAGTCAACTCTCAACGCTCGACGCAACGGACTAAAAATTACAAGTCAACTATGCACATAAATATAATATAATATATAAATAATTCTTAAAAATTATATATATATTATATTAATACTTAAAACCGTCGGCAAGAAAGACTCCAAAAGGGACTGAGCTGTATTTTCAATCACCGCGACTCGCGGAGTTTGAAGGCCAAAAATGCCGCGAGTCGCGGAGCCCCAAAGTCTGAAAATCCCTATAAAAGCAAACGAATTCTGATCGCAAAAATACCCAAAAATCCATCCATCTCTCTATCTATATCGTAATATTTATATTTATATTTTAATTTTAATTTTAATTATAATTCTAATAATAAGGGTATGTTAGCGAATGTTGTAAGGGTGTAAGTCGAAATTCTGTCCGTGTAACGCTACGCTATTTTTAATCATTGTAAGTTATGTTCAACCTTTTTAATTTAATGTCTCGTAGCTAAGTTATTATTATGCTTATTTGAGCCGAAGTAATCATGATGTTGAGCTAATTACTAAAATTGGGTAATTGGGCTTTGTACCATAATTGGGGTTTGGACAAAAGAACGACACTTGTGGAAATTAGACTATGGGCTATTAATGGGCTTTATATTTGTTTAACTAAATGATAGTTTGTTAATGTTAATATAAAGATTTACAATTGGGCGTCCCTATAAATTACCATATACACTCAATCGGACACGATGGGCGGGGTATTTATATGTACGAATAATCGTTCATTTAACCGGACACGGGAATGGATTAATAGTCACTAGAATAATTAAAACAGGGGTGAAATTATGTACAAGGACACTTGGTATAATTGATAACAAAATATTAAAACCTTGGGTTACACTCAGTCGACATCCTGGTGTAATTATTAAACAAAGTATTAAAATCTTGTTACAGTTTAAGTCCCCAATTAGTTGGAATATTTAACTTCGGGTATAAGGATAATTTGACGAGGATACTCGCACTTTATATTTATGACTGATGGACTGTTATGGACAAAAACCAGACGGACATATTAAATAATCCAGGACAAAGGACAATTAACCCATGGGCATAAAACTAAAATCAACACGTCAAACATCATGATTACGGAAGTTTAAATAAGCATAATTCTTTTATTTCATATTTAATTTCCTTTATTTTATATTTAATTGCACTTCTAATTATCGCATTTTTATTGTTATTGTATTTAATTGCACTTTTAATTATCGTACTTTTTAATTATCGCAAGTTTATTTTATCGCTTTTTTTTATTCGCAATTTCATTATCATTATTTACTTTACGCTTTAATTTAAGTCTTGTATTTATTTTTAATATTTTACATTTGGTTTTAACTGCGACTAAAGTTTTAAAATCGACAAACCGGTCATTAAAGGTAAAAACCCCCCTTTATAATAATAATATTACTTATATATATATATATATTTGTATTTTTATAAAAGTAAACTAATATAGCGTTAAACTTTGTTTAAAGATTTCCCTTTGGAACGAACCGGACTTACTAAAAACTACACTACTGTACGATTAGGTACACTGCCTATAAGTGTTGTAGCAAGGTTTAAGTATATCCATTCTCTAAATAAATGAATATCTTGTGTAAAATTGTATCGTATTTAATAGTATTTCCTTGTAAAATTTAATAGTATTTTATACCCCTTTGCTTTAACATCAAAAACATCCAAAGTAATGAATAGCTGTAACGATGACATAGAAATGTCTTCGAAGTACCAAGAATCTCTAAAAGTCAAGAATGACATTTTCTGGTTCAAAAACCAAAGCACATAAGAACAACGGCACAAAGGCACGTAATATAACAAGAATGTTATATACCTAAACATAATAGCTGACATTGAAATGCCGAGCATTTAGAAGTCAAGAATGACATCTCGCGTAATATAACTCAAACGTTATATACATAACCATAATAGGTGACATAGAAATGTCAAGAATTTCATAAGTCAAAAATGACATCCCTTAGTTTCACTACCCGAGGTGTTCTTATAAGGATAAGTTCGCATATATGACAACCCGGGAATTTTCGGCTAAATTTAAACTTAATCTTTATATGTTTCCGACACGATAAGCAAAGCATGTAATGTTGAGTCTAGAAAATTTTGAAACGATGTTCATATATTCAATTGACCTTCGACTGCTCTCGACGATTCACGAACAATTAATTGTAAATTGATATGTGTGTATGTGTATATAAAAAATAATTCGAAATATAATTTGAAGTATTTTATGTTGTTGATATTAAAATTTAATAAAATAAAAATAGGATATTATAATAATTATTATTTAAAATATATCTCTATATATAAATAAAGTATATTAAAAATTAATATTAAATGATTTTAATACTTGTTTGATGTTTCGATTAATATTAAGCAAGTTAAATTCAAACTTGTGTAATTTTAAAAATAAACGGTGATACGAAAATAAGTTCTATAAATTTTTAGACTTATTAAAAATATATTTAGGAACTTTTTGTTGAATTTTAAAAGTTTTTATATTTTACATGGGGTTGGGAGTGAACAATTAATGTAATTTTTATTTAATATTTAATGAACGAATTTTATACCATAATGACCAAAATAAATAAATATTATTAACTTAAAAATGTGGGATTTTTTTGAAGACTTTGTATCCGCCACTGATTAATAACAGATCACAAAACCCAGTCCGCAATATAGTGTCGGTAGAGTAAATCATTTGAGGCTACTAATTATTTGTTTATTATTATCTTACAATGCACATGTTTTAGTTATATTATATTATAATTATTATTATAATTGATTAATATTAGTTTTATATTATTAAAACTTATATATATGTATTATATATACACTTGTGACTTGTGTGTGTGGATTCAATCATCAAAAGATACTAGTAGATTACTCTCGTGAATTAAACAATGGAGCCACCTTTCACTGTGTTAGTTTGTTGGATTCCACCATCTCATTCAAAGTTTGATGTTGACGATTCTTTTACCTTTCACACTTAAACTTGCTTTCCCTTTATTTTCTTTATGCATGAGAAATTAGGTGAGTTATAGTTCCACTTTTAAAATCTAATATTTTGGGATGAGAATACATACAGTTTTATAATTGTTTTACGAAATAGACACAAGTAAATGAAACTACATTATATGGGTGAATGATCGAAGCCAAATATGCCCCTTTTGCTTGGTAGCCTAAGAATTAGTAAACCGATCTACTAATTGACGCGAATCCTAAAGATAGATCCATTGGGCCTAACAAACCCCATCCGCTGTAGCGGATGCTTTAGTACTTCGATGTTGTTTTTATCATGTCCGAAAGATTTCCCGGAATGATAGGGGATATTCTTATATGCATCTTGTTAATGTCGGTTACCAGGTGTTCAATCCATATGAATGATATTTTTGTCTCTATACATAGGACGTATATTTATAAGAAATGAAAATCTTGTGGTCTATTAAAATGATGGAAATGATTATTTATGTTAAACTAATGAACTCACCAACCTTTTGGTTGACACTTTAAAGCATGTTTATTCTCAGGTATGAAAGAAATCTTCCGCTGTGCATTTGCTCATTTTAAAGATATTACTTGGAGTCATTCATGGCATATTTCAAAAGACGTTGCATTCGAGTCATTGAGTTCATCATGATTATTATTAAGTCAATTATAGTTAGATATATTATGAAATGGTATGCATGCCGTCAACTTTCGATGTAATGCAAGATTGTCTTTTCAAAAACGAATGCAATGTTTGTAAAATGTATCATATAGAGGTCAAGTACCTCGCGATGTAACCAACTGTTGTGAATCATTTATAATCGATATGGACTTCGTCCGGATGGATTAGGAAAGGTCTCTACAGTTGCCATCCGAGCTGGTATAACGCCGTCCATGTATGGCGGGTTAGTCGTAAAGGAGGTTCTCACAGTGTTACCTGTGATGAAGCATTGGCTCTTACTCCTTGCGATCCCTTACGAGGGTTGGCAGTAGCCGAGAGGCAGGCCCTAAAATTAGTATCTGAGGTACACTCAGTGGTCACTAGGCGGTTAGCTGGGAAGGCACTGGTTGGGACGGTGGTTGTCCCCACTGTAACTACAGTTGGTATCAGAGCGGTGGTCTTAGCGAATCAGGTCTTGCATTAGTGTGTCTAACTGATAATTGTTTAGATGCATTAGTGGGTCTGGACTTCGACCGTGTCTGCATGTCAAAAGTTTTGCTTATCATTTCGTGTCGAAAATTACCTGCTTATCATCCTTAGGAAATTACCTGCTTATCATTCTTAGTCTAGACACATCTTACTGCATTGATTGCATGAATAGTGTATAGACAAAAAAATTCATATCTTAGCGTATCTGTTACTGTTACCTTTGCCTGACAGATTCCGTAGATTCCTCCGTAACTTATGGGATTTTAGTATTATATATGCATATGTAAATTATGTATTGCAGGGTACTAATCAACATCCTATAATCTATTTCTTATCGAAAATCCTTTACTCTATCGTACGAGATGGAACTCGCAACCAGTTCGAATTCCTCGGATTCTGACAGCTATTCCGATATGGAGTTTCACCTAAGCTCCGAAAGCAGTGTCACCAGAATGAATCAACCAATCGTCCATCCCCAATTCATCAGATGGTTCGTAGTCAACTTAACTGATGGAGACGAGAAGAAGGCGATCCCTTTCACCCACCAACCTGCACTCTTGGCGAAGAACCTGAAGCATTCACCGGCGAACCAATCTGAAACACTATTTTTGCCCTCATTACCCGAATATCTCGCCATGATTATATACTATCTCAAATTCAAAACCTTATTCATCCGCTCGTTCCGACCGACAATCATCCCAGAATAATATAAAAAGTCAACGAACTTCGCGCCCGAGCTGTAGCCTTGGAAAATATGGTGCAAAACATACCAGCTTCAGCAATATCACCGGCACCAACAGTACCACCAACAACCCAAGTTTCAACATCACATGCCTCAACATCACAATCTATACCTCGAGCATAATCATCGTTCTACATGACGATCTACATCATTTATCTTTGTTCGACATGGCAATTATGTAATCTCTAATGTTTTAGAGATTATATATTCTTGTTCTAACGGTAAATCAGATGAGTTATTATCATATTAACTCATTAAATCCATGATTACATCTGAGGAAAATATATATGTAAGTATATTTTCATAAAGATTGTAATTAAAAATTCTTTTGTACAAAGTGTTAATGGTGAAAATATTTTAACGGGTAGGTAATACCCGAGGAATATTTAGATTTCACATTAATAAGTTACACTGTACATTCTTTGAATCTGATTCAACAGTCATTTACTATCCTACTTACATCCACAGATATACGAATCCGTTCGCCACAGAATAACCATTTTCATTCAATTTCATATTTGGATTTTGACTTATCGGAATCAAACAAGTGGCATAATGAAGAAAACATTGGACAAAAATAAAATTTGTTAGAAACAAACAAATTAACTATGAGAAATTTTGTTAAGAATCCGCGCTAACAAAATCCTAGCTAACTGTTCCTAGCTAACTGTTAATTCCGTATTACATTCATTTATCGCAATTTATTTATCGCAATTTAATTATTGCAATTTTAATTCTCGCAATTTTATTTATCGTCATTTAATTTCTGTAATTATTTTACGCACTTTAAATATCGGGACATGTATACAAGGTTTTGACATATCATATCGACACATCTATATATATATTATTTGGAATCACCATAGACACTCTATATGCAGTAATGATCGAGTTCTCTATATAGGGTTGAGGTTGATTCTCAAATAATATATATAGTTTGAGTTGTGATTGAATCTGAGACATGTACACGGGTCACGACACGTATTAATTAATTCGAATATTATATATTGCTAACTGTGGACTATCAACTGAGGACTACCAACAATGGACAATTAAAATGAATTAAAATATTGATTATAACATATGAAACAAAACAATTCTTCAAGTTTGCCACTTGATTTTATCCTAAACTTCATTTATATCTTGACGATTACGATCTGCTTTCAAACCTTTCATGATACTTGAAAACACCTCAATCGAGAGGATGAACCAACCGCACTTCATCTATGGAAGAAAAGATCAATGCATATAGTTATGCACCTGAAAACATTCAGAACCTGAGTAAACGTTTAACACGTGTCTGTGCTAGCTCCTTTGGCGTTGTTATTACCGAAAATAACTTTGCAACTCTTTTTCACAATAGTCAGTTTTGTCACAACTCTAGCAAGTCAACTTCGACTTTTCGTTCGAAACAACCTTATTATAACCTTGATATATACGTTGTCTTTTCTCCTTCGTTACCGGGGAACTGTTTATATCCCACCACATTAACAGTAAACGCACCAGCAACTTCACTACTCTTTGGCAAAAGTCACTTCGATAAATCACTATATTTATTAATTAATACCCTATCATATACTCATCCGCGTTTTATAACGATAATTGCCATACCAATTACCGAGAATCAGCAATCAGTATTTCGAATCTCGCAACGTTTCTACATCAACAGTTATATGTATACATATAACCTTTATCTCTTAGAATTATGATCTTTCATTCTGAAATTCTGAAAAGCACCCAGTCTACGAATCAATACTCTAAAGTTTGAAAAAGAGGAATGAAGCAGCCGAAACGGTAGACAACCATAAACGACCTTAACCGTCGGAAGTTGATGATAAAGAATTGTATGTTGGCAAAGCTCAGAAAAAGTTTGAAACTGAAAAACTGATTGAGCAAACTACGAAGGAATCTCTGAACAAAACACAAGGACTAAACTTGTACATTAAGAATCCGGATGATTCTGTTTCTGATGAAATCTTTAGCGAATACCTTGCTTTTGACTCCAAACTCTTGCGGACAAATTTTCTTCACCATCCTTCGATATTAGAAATTCCAAGATATCATCGTATCTTTCATTATAAATATCTTTCATAATTCTAAAGATATTTTCATAAATATTCTTATCTGAAATCATTAATCTCTTCGTGCTATCAGTGTTACATCATATAGAAACTGTTAGTTTCTATATTCTGTAAACTTTTGAGCTTAAAATATGAATGTTATTGAAGTAATGTTGGGAACTGATGCATGAGTTAGTATAATATAATGACACTTGATCAACATGATTATATTACAGCAAGTCATGCTGAGTTTCTAAATGGAACATGATGATTCACAGATTATAACGTCATCATGTGTCATGTTACATGATGTGGTAGCGTGGGGGTACGTGATAGTACTATATTTTTACTACGAAATACGTTACAAATTACACAAGTTTTAATTATTTATTTACAAATGGGATATACCTAAACCTTGCTACAATACTATAGGCAGTGTACCTAATCATAGAGTAGTATAGTTTTTAGTAAGTCCGGTTCGTTCCACAGGGAGCGGGCTTATTGCACACTATATTTTTAAACAACTATATTTGTACAAAATATATATAATTATATATAATAATATATAAAAGGGGGTTTACCGTTTAATGACCGGTTTGTCGATTTATATTTTAAGCGAAGCGTATAGTAAATGATGATATTTAAATAACAATATAAAATAAATAACAATAATTAAAATGACAATAAATAAAAGTACGAGGAAAAATGAAATAAAATATATTATGCTTATTTAAACTTCCGTAACCATGACGTTTGACGTTTTGATTTTAATCTATTGTCCTGGGTTAATTGTCCTTTGTCCTGGATATATTTGAAACCTATCTGGTTTTTGTCCATAATAGTTCATCGGTCATAATTATAAACTGCTCGGCAAATTTAACCTTATACCCGAAGTCAAATATTCCAACTAACTGGGGATTCGAACTGTAACAAGGTCTTAATACTTTGCTTAATGAATACACCAGGTTATCGACTGTGTGTAAACCAAGGTTTTAATACTTTGTTAACAATTACACCAATTACCCTTGAATGTAATCCACCCCTGTTTTAATGAGTCCATTGACTATTAATCCATCCCCGTGTCCGGTCAAATGAACAATAATTCGTACTTATAAATATCCTGCCCATCGTGTCCGCTTAAGCGTATGTGGTTATATATAGATACGTCAATCATTACCTCTATATTAAATTAATGAGGTATCATTAATTTAATATAAAGCCCATTAATAGCCCATAGTCTAATTTCCACAAGTGTCGTTCTTTTGTCCAATCTCCAATTATGGTACAAAACCCAATTACCCCGTCTTTAATATTTAGCTCAACATCATGATTACTTCGGCTCAAATAAGCATAATAATAACTTAAGTACGAGACATTAATTTAAAAAGGAGAACATAGCTTACATTGATTATTTATCGCGTAGTAGTACACGGACAGAATTTCGACTTCAAAAACCCGTAAAATAACCTTTACATAACCCGAACTAATCTAATATAAAACTACCCTATACTATATATATTATATATATATATATATTTATTTATTTATTATAGAGTATTATTATTATTATATTTTTTAAACTCGGCAGAATTCGCGACCTTTTATAGGCATTCTGAAATTTCTGTGCTCCGCGAGTCGCGGCACTTTGTGCCTGAGAACTCCGCGAGTCGCGAGGAAATGGGATACAGCTCACACCCTTTTGGATCTTCTTTGCCGACGTTTTATATATATAAATATAAAATATAAATAATTAATATAATTATTTATATATTATATTATATTTTTGTGCATAGTAGACTTGTAATTTTTAGTCCGTTGCGTCGGGCGTTGATAGTTGACTCATGTCCCGGTTCCGGATTTTCGAACGTCCTTGCGTACAATTTAATATCTTGTACTTTGCGTTTTGTAACTTGTACTCTTGTCATTTTTAGACGTTTCTTATCAATAAATTGAACCACTTGGATTGTATCTTGTACAGTTGAGCTTTTTGGACATTTGCGTCTTCAATTTGTCGTTTTCGCCTTTTGTCTTCGCACTTATTTAATATAAACGATTACAACTTAAAATAGGACAATTACAACTAAATAATTTACATATTGGGAGGATATTGCTACTAAATAGATGTTCATTTGGAGCACTATCAAATATCCCCACACTTGAGCGTTGCTTGTCCTCAAGCAATACATAACTTGAAATAATATAATACATCACACGAATCACTTCTTTATTCTTCACACTTTGTACATCAGTGATTTTGAGATGGCGGTATGAACAATGGTAGTAACGATGTGGTTTACAGTCCCACATGACTATAAAAATTTAGATCCTTTAGGAAATTGGATCTTTATGAAAACATTTGATCTGTTGAAAATTAATTCTAGCTTTTATCCTAGATAAGTTTTCCGGAATAACTCTTCACCGGTGTTTGCAAATTATTTTTGTGGATTTTGTGGGTTTCAGATTTGAAAATTTTAGCTCAACATTTGCGGTTTTGTGTTACCCACTTGCTAACCTTGTATTAGGAAAGCAACACGTCCAGTTTACTTGTCCTGTATATTACCTTTCGGTAAACTACCGTCCGGTTGTAAAGGAAAGCGATGAACAATAAACTGTTAAGGCAATGTCCCCTGACATGCTTTTAATTATGGTCTATAACGTGTCGGACGCAATTACTATGCTTTGTAGGAGCAATAGTAAAGCTCACCCTTATAATTTTCTGGTCTGGCACAAGGTCGTGTCTTTGACCATGCTATGCAACCACCGTTCTTACAGTTGACACCCGATTTGGTTCAGGTGACCTAATGAATTCCAGGTGAATTCCTAGGATTTTACGTTCAAAGGTAATGAACGCATTGAAAATGGGTTTTCAGAAAACAAATCGGTTTTATTTTTGATCAAAATATTTTCTCGTTCAAGCTCGAGTTTAGATATCATTGAATTCCATGAGTTTGTAATTCTCAATTTTTAAGGTCAATCTCAAGGATTGAGTAATATCAGGCTTAAAAGCTGATTTTTGATCTTTAAGGAGATTATCCTTTCTGGGGATCTGATTCATTAGTCTTATCAAGCTAATTTGCACGGTGCCCCCCCATTGTACGAGATAAATCCTTCTCATGGTTAGGATAAATCTGACCACTTGCGACCCTGTTTGATGCTGAGGTCCGTGGATTTTCTGCTGATTTTAGAGATGACTTTTCTAGATTTTTCGTCAACCTACAGCTGGTCTGGACGACAACTTCATGACCTAAATCAAGAAGCGCGTGTCTTTTTCGGAAGACTTTACTTCCTTTTAATGATGGAATTTATTCATCGTGTAGATCCATCTTTTCTTTCAAATATATTACAGTAAATCGTGTAAAACAGTTAATTTAGTCCAAAACAAAAGCACCTGCAATAACTTTACATAAACATGTGATATATAGTTTTTAATTGAATAACTTGGTACATTCTCCCCACACTTAGTTTCTTTCTTTGCCTTTTTATTCTCCTTTATTCCATTTTAAATGAATTCAATCGTTTTAGGGTGTTTCTCAATTTATGTCCTTTCCGAGGTAACGATAATTTCGGTATTAACACCTAGTTTTCACCGTTCATAAATATATATAAACATGATTTTAAATTCATTTAGTTGAAAATTTTTTTAAAATTTTCACAAAATTTGGCAAATAAAACCAAGTGTAAACCCGAGAGAATTTATAACCCTTCCCCACACTTAAGATCATGCAATGCCCTCATTTGCATGAAATCAGACTATAATTATAAATTCATGAGGGTGATTAGTGTAGAAAGTAGTTAAAGATACCATAAAATTGCAGGATGATAGATGGTGCACCTCATCGTTCATTCCTTCTTGTTTTATCACACATGTTTTTCTTCAAAAACGGTTGCTTTTCTGAACTGTTTGATAATTTTTGAAAATGCGTCTTTTACCCTAATCGTGCATTTTTATTAACGAGTTATGCACTAACCCGAACCCCTAATTTAACGTTAAGTGGGGTTAAACTTCCCCACTCTTAGCTGACGACATGTGAAGTCGGTAGAATAAGTTCCACGAATTAGAGTAGTGAGCCAGTTATTTACATCTCGGGTGGTGTATAATATATCAATGGGTTTAAAGTTTAGACTCGCCCGATTGTCACTACTTAATTCTTGTTTAAGTGTAGCTTTTAGTAAATGGATATGTCTCTTTTCTGGTTCTTGGTCAAATGGATTGATATACACCGGCATACATACTATAGGGTGGACAATTCCTAACATTTCCTTCCGTTTATTCTCGGGATCAAAGTTTTCACCTCTATTACCCATTTGGGTGAAATCCGAGGTGTCATTATTTATTAAAGCTCGTAGTTCATCTTCGGTAGATGACTCATCTATTGAGAATATTGGGTTGGAAGGTTGTTGAATAGTGAATTTCGGGATCGAAGCAAATTCTTCTTCATTAATCGGTCCCACCATTTTGGTCTCAGGGGTAAATTTTCAACGTTATCGTTTTTCCATGAGTACCAATTTGTCACCCTTACTTCTTCTTCATCCATTGATGGATCGTTGATTTCGTCGGTAGAGGCTAATGTGTCGATATGTTGTGAATTTGGTAAAGCTGAATAAAAAGTATCATCGGGATAGTTGGTGATTTCGAAGCTCTCGAATTCATCAAAATTCGATGATATGAGATTTTTTTGCACAATACTCCTCAGATCAACAGGTGTGTAGTCTGATAGAGTTTCAGCTTGCCGGTTTACAAACTCTCTCATTTGTTCATTTTGAGCATTGAGTTCTTCGAGTTTGATTTTCATATTGTCTAATAAATTTTCAGACACGTAATTTTCCTCGTCTACTGGTTGTTGAGTTTGGAAATATTCTTGGGAATAATCCCAATTTGAATTGTATTCTTCATAATCATTCCATTCAGGTTTCGTGGGTGCGTAATTTTCCATAGGAACGTAATAATAACATTCCCATGTTGAGTGATAATCTCCACAGATTTCACAACCAGTTATTGTTTCGTCATTCGTGATCCAAGATTGACCGAACGAATTGTCATCAACACCCGTTTGAGAGTATTGATTTAATTGATTTTGGATATCAAAAAGAGTTTCCATAGCCTTGTTTTCAAAATTTTCCATTTTATTGCGATGGCCAAATTTTAGCTACAATGTGGTGCATTTACTAATTATCCTATTAGTTATAAAAATAGAAAAACTTATATAAGTTGTCCAATTAATAGACTTTTCTGCTTTTTCCCACGTTTCAAATAGCCAAAAGATGCAGCAGGGAGCCAGAACCCTTTAAATCGGAAGCTCACAACTCAGCCACTAACAAATCCAACTATTACTACGAAGCAGAAAATTTTCAACGTCCATTAATTTAACCACTTAAATAATTTTTCTTTCCGTTTGAGATATTAGATAAGAAATAGAGAAAATTTCTAAGTCCTAAAAACTAAAGCGTCGAGAAATAAGAAAAAAAAGAATGCGCGTCAAAAAAACGTCGAAAAATAAAAATAAGAAAATAGCGCGTCGTGACTTAAAAGGCACTAAAATTTTAAAATCGTCGCAAAATTCTAAAGCACCTAAATCTTAGTCTAAAGAAATAGCACTTAAGGGATTTTACGGCAAAGCCTAAAAATCTAGAAGTAAAAATAACTATGGCAAAAACTATGGATTAAAACTAAATACGAGCGAAAAACATACAAATATTACGCTAAAAACAAATAAAAAGGGACAAAATATAAAAATATACTAAAATCCGTAAAAAGTACAATTTTTATAAAAATATTATTTTTATATTATTTATTTAATAAAACTATTAATTTTATAATTTAATAAAACTAATTAAACTAAATAAACAAAATAATAATAAAACTAAAACTAATTAATAAATTAATTAACTAATTTAGGGTTTATTAATAATAATAAATAATAATATACCGTAATAAATGCTGGTTTAGGGTTTCAGGCGCGTCAGACAGGGCGGCTCCGAGAGTCGCGGTTCCACTTGCCTTAAAACTCCGCAAGTCGCGGAGGATGTAAAACGTTTTTTTTTTGTTTTTTTTTTAAATTTTATATTGTTTTTCTAAAAATATATTTATACAAATATATATTAAAAATATAGCGTTTCGCCGATTCCCCGGCAGCGGCGCCAAAAACTTGATGTGGTAGCGTGGGGGTACGTGATAGTACTATATTTTTACTACGAAATACGTTACAAATTACACAAGTTTTAATTATTTATTTACAAATGGGATATACCTAAACCTTGCTACAATACTATAGGCAGTGTACCTAATCGTAGAGTAGTATAGTTTTTAGTAAGTCCGGTTCGTTCCACAGGGAGCGGGCTTATTGCACACTATATTTTTAAGCAACTATATTTGTACAAAATATATATAATTATATATAATAATATATAAAAGGGGGTTTACCGTTTAATGACCGGTTTGTCGATTTATATTTTAAGCGAAGCGTATAGTAAATGACGATATTTAAATAACAATATAAAATAAATAACAATAATTAAAATGACAATAAATAAAAGTACGAGGAAAAATGAAATAAAATATATTATGCTTATTTAAACTTCCGTAACCATGATGTTTGACGTTTTGATTTTAATCTATTGTCCTGGGTTAATTGTCCTTTGTCCTGGATGTATTTGAAACCTATCTGGTTTTTGTCCATAATAGTTCATCGGTCATAATTATAAACTGCTCGGCAAATTTAACCTTATACCCGAAGTCAAGTATTCCAACTAACTGGGGATTCGAACTGTAACAAGGTTTTAATACTTTGCTTAATGAATACACCAGGTTATCGACTGTGTGTAAACCAAGGTTTTAATACTTTGTTAACAATTACACCAATTACCCTTGAATGTAATTCACCCCTGTTTTAATGAGTCCATTGACTATTAATCCATCCCCGTGTCCGGTCAAATGAACAATAATTCGTACTTATAAATATCCCGCCCATCGTGTCCGATTAAGCGTATGTGGTTATATATAGATACGTCAATCATAACCTTTATATTAAATTAATGAGGTATCGTTAATTTAATATAAAGCCCATTAATAGCCCATAGTCTAATTTCCACAAGTGTCGTTCTTTTGTCCAAACCCCAATTATGGTACAAAACCCAATTACCCCGTCTTTAATATTTAGCTCGACATCATGATTACTTCGGCTCAAATAAGCATAATAATAACTTAAGTACGAGACATTAATTTAAAAAGGAGAACATAGCTTACATTGATTATTTATCGCGTAGTAGTACACGGACAGAATTTCGACTTCAAAAACCCGTAAAATAACCTTTACATAACCCGAACTAATCTAATATAAAACTACCCTATTATATATATATATATATATATATATATATATATATATATATATATATATATATATATATATATATATATATATATATATATATATATATATATATATATATATATATATATATTATAGAGTATTATTATTATTATATTTTTTAAACTCGGCAGAATTCGCGACCTTTTATTGGCATTCTAAAATTTCTGTGCTCCGCGAGTCGCGGCACTTTGTGCCTGAGAACTCCGCGAGTCGCGGAGAAATGGGATACAGCTCATACCCTTTTGGATCTTCTTTGCCGACGTTTTATATATATAAATATAAAATATAAATAATTAATATAATTATTTATATATTATATTATATTTTTGTGCATAGTAGACTTGTAATTTTTAGTCCGTTGCGTCGGGCGTTGATAGTTGACTCATGTCCCGGTTCCGGATTTTCGAACGTCCTTGCGTACAATTTAATATCTTGTACTTTGCGTTTTGTAACTTGTACTCTTGTTATTTTTAGACGTTTCTTTATCAATAAATTGAACCACTTGGATTGTATCTTGTACAGTTGAGCTTTTTGGACATTTGCGTCTTCAATTTGTCGTTTTCGCCTTTTGTCTTCGCACTTATTTAATATAAACGATTACAACTTAAAATAGGACAATTACAACTAAATAATTTACATATTGGGAGGATATTGCTACTAAATAGATGTTCATTTGGAGCACTATCATTACATAACTCTTTCATTCCGATTAACTTCTAAACATATCAAGAAAATATATTCTTGATAGTTCTATTCTCAGTGATTCTAGTAATTTGACAAATCAAATCGTGCCTATACGTTCTTTCTCGTTTAGAACATTAAGTTCATTCGAAACTCCATACTTACGAATTCTGGACCATTACTCGCTTTACTAGAGATCGAGAGGATAATAAAAAGGCAAAGAGCTCTAAATTATAAGAGAAAATATAAAGCCCAATAACAACACGAAGGTTACAAACCGTGGATATTAATACGAATAGCAATATAAAGACACGGTATCATTAAGAATAGTATCACCCCAAGGAAATAGTAAAAGTAAACAGATTTTTTTCTAGTGGAAGATTGAAAAGAAGGATGACGGAAAGGATAATTAGGAAAATATCAAGGATTAGAACTGGATTAAGCATCTTCACAATCTTTTGGATGTATGAACTAAGAAAGAAAGTATAAGAATGGGGAGAATAATGGAACGGAAGAGTTTAATTTATAATGGAAATATCAGACAGAGTAATCGAAGCAGATCACCGTATTTAATTACAGAGATCTTAATTTCCTTACTCGCCGAAGAATCAAATCTTTTAGATTTTGAAGATTTTTTTTTAAATCCCTTGAATCTCGGAATTCAACCAAGATAACATCAAAAGTTAAGACGAACCTTATTTTTTTGAATTCAACCCTGACTCTGTCAAAAGTTAAGACGAATCTTTACTTTTTCTATTTCAATCTTTTGTGACAACTTCACTCGTACGCTTTACATAATCATATCGTTTTATCTATGTTACTCAATAATGATAAAACTCTATTATCAACTCATATTCGTCATGAAAACATTTTTATTGTTAGCCATGACAACCCCACTCAAATTTCGGGACGAAATTTCTTTAACAGGTAGGTACTGTGACGACCCGGGAATTTCCGACCAAATTTAAACTTAATCTTTATATGTTTCCGACACGATAAGCAAAGCATGTAATGTTGAGTCTAGAAAATTTTTAAACGATGTTCATATATTCAATTGACCTTCGACTGCTCTCGACGATTCACGAACAATTAATTGTAAATTGATATGTGTGTATGTGTATATAAATAATAATTCGAAATATAATTTGAAGTATTATATATTTTTGTTATTAAAATTTAATAAAATAAAAATAGGATATTATAATAATTATTGTTTAAAATATATCTCTATATATAAATAATGTATATTAAAAATTAATATTAAATGATTTTAATACTCATTTGATATTTCGATTAATATTAAGCAAGTTAAATTCAAACTTATGTAATTTTAAAATAAACGGTGATACGAAAATAAGTTCTATAAATTTTTAGACTTATTAAAAATATATTTAAGAACTTTTTGTTGAATTTTAAAAGTTTTTATATTTTACATGGGGTTGGGAGTGAACAATTAATGTAATTTTTATTTAATATTTAATAAACGAATTTTATACCATAATGACCAAAATAAATAAATATTATTAACTAAAAAATGTGGGATTTTTCTGAAGACTTTGTATCTGCCACTGATTAATAACGGATCACGAAACCCAGTCCGTGATATAGTGTCAGTAGAGTAAATCATTTGAGGCTACTAATTATTTGTTTATTATTATTTTATAATGCACATGTTTTAGTTATATTATATTATAATTATTATTATAATTGATTAATATTAGTTTTATATTATTAAAACTTATATATATATATATATATATTTATATATATATATATATATATATATATATATATATATATATATATATATATATATATATATATATATATATATATATATATATATATATATATATATGTGTATATGTATGTATTATATATACACTTGTGACTTGTGTGGGTGGATTCAATCATCAAAAGATACTAGTAGATTACTCCCGTGAATTAAACAATGGAGCCACCTTTCACTGTGTTAGTTTGTTGGATTCCACCATCTCATTCAAAGTTTGCTGTTGATGATTCTTTTACCTTTCACACTTAAACTTGCTTTCCCTTTATTTTCTTTATGCATGAGAAATTAGGTGTGTTATAGTTCCACTTTTAAAATCTAATATTTTGGGATGAGAATACATACAGTTTTTTAATTGTTTTACGAAATAGACACAAGTAAATGAAACTACATTATATGGGTGAATGATCGAAGCCGAATATGCCCCTTTTGCTTGGTAGCCTAAGAATTAGTAAACCGATCTACTAATTGACGCGAATCCTAAAGATAGATCTATTGGGCCTAACAAACCCCATCCGTTGTAGCGGATGCTTTAGTACTTCGATTTTTTTTTATCATGTCCGAAGGATTTCCCGGAATGATAGGGGATATTCTTATATGCATCTTGTTAATGTCGGTTACCAGGTGTTCAATCCATATGAATGATATTTTTGTCTCTATGCATGGGATGTATATTTATGAGAAATGAAAATCTTGTGGTCTATTAAAATGATGAAAATGATTATTTATGTTAAACTAATGAACTCACCAATCTTTTGGTTGACACTTTAAAGCATGTTTATTCTCAGGAATGAAAGAAATCTACCGCTATGCATTTGCTCGTTTTAAAGATATTACTTGGAGTCATTCATGGCATTTTTCAAAAGACGTTGCATTCGAGTCGTTGAGTTCATCAAGATTATTATTAAGTCAATTATAGTTAGATATATTATGAAATGGTATGCATGCCGTCAACTTTCAATGTAATGCAAGATTGTCTTTTCAAAAACGAATGCAATGTTTGTAAAATGTATCATATAGAGGTCAAGTACCTCGCGATGTAACCAACTGTTGTGAATTGTTTATAATCGATATGGACCGGATGGATTAGGACGGGTCTCTACAGCATGAGTCGGAGAATACATTTAAATCAGAATGGGAGTTCCTCCCGGATTCAGAATATAATAGAGATGTATGTATGATAACAATATACATACCAATACGATACAAATAATCACATATAATAATATATTATAGATCGGGCTGTAGACTAGACTCACTAATGCACCCTATTGACTCGAGTAACGACATCAATGCAGCCTAATTCCCTACAACCAAGGCTCTGATACCAACTGAAACGACCCGACAAAGTACACTTGACGATCATCGTTATCTTGGTCCCACAGCTTGATCATAACTCTATATGAATTTGATAAATAATCTTGCATTCTTTATTTAAAAATGATTTCCTATAAAGGAAACCTACCAAAATGTGTAAGTTTAGAAAAACCATACATTATTACTTAACCAAAAGTTGACCAAAAGAAGTCAACAACATCCACTATTAAATGTATCGAAATAGAATACAAGTTAATGTTTAACAAAATCTGCCATCATAAATATGCAGACTCTCTAAGCACGGCGGAAGCAATGAATCATGAACCTGAGAATAAAACATGCGAGTAACCGTCAACAAAAATGTTGAGTGAATTATAGGTTTAATATTGCAAACAATATTTAATTTAAACCATAAAAATTTATGTTTGAAAACATAAAAACTCCTTGTTGGACCACAAAATTGTATGCTACAAAACATATAAAAACATTATTCCATTTTCCGTGAGCCATCTGGTAACCACTTAACTATTTATTTACCCTTGCCAAACAATAAATAATATACACCGAACAAGTGTATCTTCAACTAAATACGAAGTACTAAACATTCCGATTATCAATTACTAACGCGACTAGCTCGAAATGGGGTTATCAAACCCGATAGATCTATCCATAGGATTCACATTCACTAGTAGAAACTAGTGATTACAATTATCAGATTAGGGAATATTTTTGTTCGACTCACAATGAATAATTTAAACCAACTTCCACTTGTGACCAATACGTAAAAATAAAATGCATGTATTCTTATCCCAAAAGGTTTAAAATAGGAAAATGGGACTATAACTCACCTTAATAGCAAACTAAGTAACCACACAAAATGTGAACAGCAAACGAAGTAAAGTGATTAGGAATGATCACAACGCCGACCTATAAATGAAGCAGGTCGATATAAATAACTAACTTAGGTCAAGTCTTAGTACGATAGCTATTGTACATGTTGCAAGTAGACATAGAACAACACTCAACATGCATCGGTTTGATCGGCACAGCGTATGGACACACACTTTCTATTTTTAGAAAGTTTCTATTTTTAGCAGGTTTCCATTTTTGGAAAGTTTCTATTTTAGGAAAGTTTCTATTTTAGGAAAGTTTCTATTTTTGGAAAGTTTCCAAATTTAGAAAGTTTCTATATTTAGAAAGTTGCTATTTTTAGAAATTTTATAAGTTAGGAATTTCCTTAATTAGAAAGTCAACAAAAGTCAACTAAAAGTCAAAGTCAACCTAAAGTCAACTCAAAAGTCAACCTTGGTCAAACATAGTCAACATTAGTTTTAAAAGTATAAGTTATATTAATAACATAAGTTATAATGTTATTTAAAGTCATATATGTATAATTATGTCATAACATAAGTTTAATTAAATTAAATTGAATTATTAAAGTTAACATAAGTTTAAATGATATAATTAATATAACATAAGTATTTAATTAATTAATTAAATATTAGTCATAATATAAGTATTATTAATTAATAATAGATTTTAAATCATATCATAAGTATTATTAATTAATAATGAATTATTAATCATATCATAAGTTTCTAATTATAATTATTAAATCCTAACTATTTAATAATTTAATTATAATTAAATAATAACTAAGCCTTATAATAATTAAATGATAAATTAATCCTTATTATAAGTCTTATTATAATAATCTTGTAATATAAGTTTAATACTTACCATAAGTATTTTTCATTAATAATAAAAGTATTATTAATCATAAGTTTAATTAAATGTTTAATTAAATCATAATTAATTAATAAATGATATAATAAATATATATATCATAAGTCTTAAATTAAATAATTAATTTTTATATCATAAGTAATTTATTAATAATGAAATTCATCATTTATATCATAAGTCATAATTAATACCCATAAGTTTTAATTAAAAGTTCATCGGGTCATAACTTGAGCCCCGGGAATCAGTTTTCGGCGAGTCTTATATATATATATTTGCCTAAATAACCTACCCGACACATTAGTGTGCTTAAGAACACCCCAAGAACAGCAAACAAGTCATGACTTACAGCCATAAATTAACTTGTAGCTTTAATCCGTTCAAAAACGTGTTTTAGTCATACCGGGTGATCCGTGGCTCGGATTTCGATGACACTAACACACTAGTACACTCTAAAGACTCCAAAGATGATCAAAAAGTTGGACCATACCTGTACCAATTCATTTTCACAATTTAATTTCAATAAAACACCATTTTAATCATATCTAGATCTCCGGGAATCGAATTGACATGAATCTGGAGTCTAAATATCACACCCCCAGTTAGGGCCTGGGCGAAATGTGACTTAATATCTAACAAACCAACATATTATAATATACGAGAACAATACTACATGATAAAATCAAACTTTATTGAGTACGCAGCGGAATAATTAAATGTCGTTACAAAGGAATAAAGTAAATGTTTCAAATGCAGAAATAGTAAATGCGATATCTCTTGATCCTATGTCCAAGTAGCATCACATAAGTAGTAGATAAATAACTTGATCAAACAGCACCTGAGACAAAACATGCTAAAGTGTCAACCAAAAAGGTTGGGTGAAGTTCATAAGTTTAACAAATAAGTTTGACCGTTGTTTTAGATCACAAGATTTAGTTTGTAAAGTTGATCTCGCAGATCAAAAATTTATGCCAGTGCGTGATATTTAGACTAACCGTTCAAGTTTGCCCCAAAGTCAAGTTGTGTATATACTTGTCGGTTTAATTTCATTATTAAGTAATACAATGACTTGGTCAAATGTATCGGGGACGTTACTCCCGATAGGCCTACCCCCAATAATTAAGCATGAATTCACGAGCAATTAAAAATATCATTGTAGGGACTTAGTCGGACATAGCCGGGTATAGCATAGTTTTAACAGTTGGCACTTGTGTCTAAATTGTAAATAGTAAAAGTAGCATGTGTCTCACACCAATAAAAGTAAATAATTTTTCTAGCAATAAAGAGTGGGGCTATGAATTCACCTTAGTAAGTAGAGAGATGAGCTAGTTATTCCTCGAAATAGAAAGTTGGATGAGTGAGCAGAAAAGTCAACCTATTGACATTTAAGAGTAGTAAGTGTTTTTCCCAAGTTTAAGTTTAAGTATAGTTTGTTTTACTAAGTTTCCATTCTTAGTAAGTTTCTATTTTTAGTAAGTTTCCATTTTTAGAAAGTTTCTATTTTTAGTAAGTTTCCCATTTTAGTAAGTTTATAATTAGAAAGTTTCTATTTTAAAAAGTGTTTCCATTTTAGGATACTTGTCATATTAGATATACTTCCAATCACCCCTTTCCCTTCAAATGGCCATTTCAGGTCTAGGGGCTTGAGCTATAGGATCCTTTAGATCGGAAAATCCAAACCCTTCCGCCTAGAGTTTTGTAAAAACCATTCGTCAAGAAAGTTCGAAGATCTATATATATCTAATATATATCCCAAAATGTTTTTATGCGTTATAATATAGGTAGTGTAGTATATGTGTTAATAATAGTATAAGTGTAAGTGTTAAATAATAGTATAAGTAATATTAGGGTTTCATTAATTAATTAGGTTTAATTAATTAGAATAGTAATTAATGATTAGGGTTTAGTAATTAATAACTAGGGTTTAATTAATGTCTAGGGTTTAATAATTAATTAGGGTTTTAATAAATTAGGGTTAGGTTTAGGGTTTTAATTAAAGTAGTATAGTTTAGGTGTAATTAGGGTTTAATATACATATATGTATATATTTTCGTGTACATGTATATATATATAGTATTTATATTTTTTTATATGTATATACTCGTGTATATATATATGTATATATATGTTTTATATATTTTTCTTTTACAAATAGGCATAGTGTATCTATTTATGGTATGTACAAATCTAGTTACCCATTTTAAACATTACCAAATCTTCTAACAATCTTTAGGGTTTGGAAGATCAACCTAAAAATCTTTTTTTTTAAATAACCGTATGTGTATGTATGTATATATATTTATATTTTTTTTACTAGTAGATATATATATGTAATGTGTATATACCTTCCAATTATAACCACCTTAACATAATCTTTATTAGGTTTTAGGTTTCCAAAGATCAAACATAAAATTCTTTTTTTTTATATATACCGTAGGTATATGTATATGTATATATATTTTATTTTTTTTACAAGAACAATATATATGTATATGAACTAGTATGAATACGACTATGATTATAACATGAATTGAAAGTAAACTTTAAGAGTTTTGGATCTAGGGTTTGTTACCTTGATGAAGATGGATGAAGATTAACAAGAAAGGTTGATGAACACTTGAAGATGATGATCAAAAACCTTGAAGATTTGAAGAACACCTCGAAGATTCTTGAAGAACACGAAGAACGCGAAGAACACTTGAAGATCACTTGGAAATCCCTTGAAGGTGGTGATGGATTTCGATGGTGATGGTGCTGGTGGTTTCGGTTTTGGACGAAACTAGGGAGAGAGGGAGAGAGATTTTGAGAGAGAGTTGAAATTGTGATTTGGTACATAGAATGTGTTAGCTTAGGCCTCTATTTATAGGAGTGTTAGGAGGATTCTATAATTAGGGTTTAATTAGGAATTACTTAGGGAACAAGTTGGCTTGAAGAGGGGGTTAAGAGGGATGATGGGTGCCGAAAATTAGAGGGGTAAAAGGGTAATTTTACCCTTTAAAAATCGGCTAGGGTTTTAGGGAATTAGGGTTTAACTTTTTCACTTTAGTCCTTGTACTTTAATTTAGCTTAAATGGTTCCTTAATTATCCAAGTTTAATTACTTTAAGTGTACAAGTTTTAAAGTTATTTATTTGTTCCCAAAAGTTTATTAACTCATTATTTTATCTTTTATTAACTTGTCAATTAATGTACAAAGTTAATTAGTATATTTTATAATTCTTAACGCTTAACAATTATCGATTAAAGTTTAATTATTAAGTTTAATTATATTATTGGGCATTTAATATGGAAAAATATAGAATGGAAAAATGAGGGTCGTTGTAGTACCTCCCCGTTATTGAAAACTTCGTCTCGAAGTTTTAGGTAGATTCCTCGTTTGCATCAGCAGTTGAGAAGAGATGGGGATAGTTCCGTTTCATGTGGTCTTTGCGTTCCCAGGTATAGTCGGGGCCTCTACGCGAATTCCAACGGACTTTAACGATAGGTATGTTTCTTTTACGCGTTTGTTTGACCTCTCCTTCCATGATCTCTATAGGTTCTTCAATGAAGTGCATTTGCTCATTAATGCGGACTTCATCCAAAGGAATAACGAGTGTGTCATCAGCAAGACACCGTTTAAGATTTGAGACATGAAACACATCATGTACTTGGCTAAGTTCAGTTGGTAGTTCTAATCGGTATGCCACGTGTGACGTCCCGTACAAAATCATCGTGTACAGTACATCAACAACAGGATCATTACAAGGTCAAACACTATATGCTGTTTGAAAACCAGTTTTGCATTCATGAACAGATAACGTTTTACAAAATATGAATAGGAAACATTAACATGAGTACATGATACTAAGGTCATTACAAAGCTATTGTTTTGAAAATAACATAAGTTGGGAATGCAAAGTAAAAGTTTCATGTTTGAGACATCTCTAAGTAATGCAGCGGAAGTCTAACACAGCAAGTCTGTAACAACAAGTCTATACACCGAGACTAGAACAGCAAGGCTAACAGCAGAAGCAACAACGTCTAAACACCCGAGAAATACATGCTTAAAAAGTCAACACGAATGTTGGTGAGCTATAGTTTGTTTGTATTCAGTAATGTAATGTAGGCCACGAGATTTCAGTGCTTCAAGCAAGCGTTTCAAATCAGTAATTCAAATCAGTATGATAAAGTATATGTATAACCGTGGGCACCCGGTAACTAGACTTAACGTTTATACCCCCTGTAAGTACACTTGGCAAGTGCGTATGTCTACGAAGTATTAAACACCCGTTAAATGCTAGCGCTACTAGCCCGAGTGGGGATGTCAAACCCTATGGATCCATATCTAAGATTCGCGTTCACGGTTCAAAAACCAATGATTAAACGTTACCGAGCTAAAGGGAATGTTTATG